>NC_142620.1:31176232-31497771 GCF_059453375.1 Lepisosteus platostomus | reverse complement strand
AATGCAGGTTGGACACAGATGTGGGATTTTATGTTGTTTATTTTAACAAACTACTATATGTTTGTGATTTCTGTTTTTTCTTTTAGTTGATCAATGTTATTCAACTTAAAGACAATGCATTAGTACTTATATATCATATAAAGGAGTGTTACTTACTTCTTGTAACCATACTGTAATACATTATGTGACGGAGTGGACTTGGTCATATGCACATTTGTCTATTCACAAAGTTTCTCTAAACCAAATGCTTGCTAATGATAGCTTAAATAGAATTGAGCAATGATGTGAATAATTAAGTCTGGCAGGCCATTCTATGCTTCTTGGCAAATGCTATAACTTTGATTGATTTGTATTTTTGGGTTTTAGCCAAGTATTTTACTTGATTTTTTTTTTAACAGAGCTCCTTTAAATAAATGGTTTGCATCTTGGAAGAATGTACAGTAGCATTACACTTTTTGCATATGGATCTTTTCCTCAAAGCAGCTCAAATCTTTTAAAATGTCAAATGTCGAGCATTAAAGGAATGCATAGGAAGACAAATCAGATTAGTTAAGGTTTAAATATTTTTCAGTTTGGCAGTTGTGTAAATATGCCTAGACAGCAATGATAATGTCATTCCTAAATCACAGATCCAACATTCAGAGTTGCCAAGCAGAGAATGAAATGATAAGCGGTTTAATCTACCATTGTGCTTTCAGTATAACTTTATGGCTTTCATTATTTGTGAAAGTAGCATCTTTAGTATGAAAAGTTAAAGGAATGTGATTATAAAGTGTGATTCATTGATTTTAAATAACATAGCCTGCACTTAACATTCCTATCAAATCAAAAATCAATAGTGATCCAAATTGTTTTAACTAAAGAAGCCATGTTTACAGATGCAGCCATTCAAAATGCGCGGTAAAAACCCGCGGTACAGTAACCTACCCGCAGGGCACCGAAGGGCACCGCGGTAAGTGATTGGCTGGCCAAAATGACCGACAGGGGCACTCATGGTGCATTAGTTGGTAGTGAAAAGATTTAATCATTTAATGTCTTTACTGTGCACATTTTAATCCGCTTAGTTTTGAATATTTATATGGAATTTTACCACTAAAGGGAAATTTTAGTAGCTGAGCATAAAAAGAAGAGGAGCATAACGCATCTGAAGGTCATAAACGATATTAATTTAGGAACATAAACATTACTGTATGTACATGGCTGGTCTTGATAGTTTAAAGAAAAAATACACACCAGTCTTCCATTTCTCCCTAAACATTTTAAGCATGAAAGTTTTATGAAACGGTACCCAAATATGTGATTGCTGTATAGAATGAATTTTAATTTTTAAAAATTATTTAACACGAAAATTAAGCTGTTTACATCTTCCGCCTGAGAACAGTCACCAGTTGCTACCCAACGCAGAAACACAGCCACTAACTAGCAAAGAGAGGACATTAGCTAGCCAATATGATAAAGAAATAAATGATTATTTTGTTTATTTCTTTTGCACATTTATTTGAACATTTTCATCGATTGTACAAGCACTTGGAAACTGTCCAATCCCTAGTTCATCAGGCATTTTACTGGTCTGGCGCCGGTCTGTGTCTTCTAGGATATAATGCCAGCGAACTCTTGTTTTTATGTCCACTATAACAGACAATCTCCTTTGCTTTTAACCGAGCGTTTAATAATTTCCTAAAATGAAAATGATTTACTTTATTTCCCTCACGGGATCAATAAAAGTATCTATCATCCGTCTAAACTATGGGACATAATTCTGGGGTCTCCCCATACCAGAGATTATGGTAGGGCTTCAGAATGGTGATTGGCTGACACCATCTGACACCCCTCTGATTGGAGAAAAAAGACCTGCTGGTTTGCTATACATACAGTACTGTACCAGGAAGAGGATTTCTTTCTGTTCGAAATGTGTATTTTAAAAGTTTAAGAAGTAAAAACCTCACAGCGTACACAGATTTCTAAACTGATCAGGATCGTTATCTTTGTCTTATGCATAATAATGTTCACCGCTCTGTCTAGCAAATTAATAATAAACTTTTAAAAATGACTTGTATGTACTTGAAATCTCTAATCAATCCACAGCGACATTGTTAAAAGCAGAGACCAAGCACAAAACGAAACTAAAACGCCCTGGGCATACTGTTTCGCGCTTCTTATTAGTTGCTCAAAAGTAATTTGACCGTATGAAATGCATAATATAAACCTAGAAACATATACGTGAGCAGTATTTATGCACTGTAGTATCGGTGTTAAGACATACCTGTCAAATACTATAAATCAAGTTAAAAATATCTCAAGACCGATTCTGGTCATAATGAAACCATGTTTCGTGTATGTTTTCTTTAAAGTACCGAGACCAACCATATACTGTATGTTTATGTTCCAAAATTAATATCGTTTA
This sequence comes from Lepisosteus platostomus, assembly GCF_059453375.1. Taxonomy (NCBI): domain Eukaryota; kingdom Metazoa; phylum Chordata; class Actinopteri; order Semionotiformes; family Lepisosteidae; genus Lepisosteus; species Lepisosteus platostomus. Next base: position 31,495,367 of record NC_142620.1, on the reverse strand, counting down.
TGGCCTTCACACGCATTGCAGTATGCTCCTATTCTTTTTATGCTCAGCTACTAAGATTTCCCTTCAGTGGTAAAATTAGATATGAATATTCAATACTTAAATGGGCACAGTTAAGACATTAAATATACATATACATACTGTATACAGTACAGTTTGCATACGGTAATATGTTTATGTTCCTAAATCAATCTCTTTTATGAGCATGTGAAAGGCATGGTGAATCGATTCTCAAAAATTACTGTACTTTGCATGATTGGAAACAAATGCGTGATTGCGAAATGCTGTGGTGTTACTTTTACAAAGACGGTCAATGAAAAAAATAATGTTGACCAGGGCAATACTTTGAGTTTACACTTACAGCTTGTCCAAGGTCATTCATTATTAATACTATTAGTAATATCTTCGTTAAAGACTTTGATGGCCACAGCTCAAACATGAGAGGTTGAGCTTTATTAGCTCCACCTTGCGGAAATTCCGGATACTATTATTTTGCTTGTCGTATTTTATGAGAATTTACGGTAACTAGTGGTATTTACCGGTAACTCGCGGTATTTACCGGTAACTTGCGGTAGACTGCGTACAGCGTACCGGAAAATAATGCGAATGGCTGCATCTGTACTAATCATGTTGAAATACTGAATTGTTTTCCTTCTGAATTTTACAAGCATTATAACATGTTGTTTAGACAATTTTGAACTATAATCTGGTTTAATCAGTGTGGAATATTGAATACTTAATGTGTATATTCTGGGAAATTTGCTAGCTGTTAGACATCTCTTACTGCCTATATTTTTGCCATTTTATGTATTCAGTATTGTTTTGGTAGCAGTTTCGTTACGCACTTGATTCAAACAAATGTATTTGTGTTACTTTGCTTGCTTTGTTAAACATCAATAGAAGTAGAGTAAAAAAAGAACTACTTTCAGTATACAAGGACCATCCAAATATACTGTAAAGAAAATAATGGTTTGTATCCAAAGGGGAAATGCCATATGTTTATTATAAATAGAAACTTGTGACTTATTAACATACAAGATAGAAACACAGTCCCCTGCGTCAGAGAGAGAGAGGGGTCTTTACAATATTTTTCCCACCCCTTCTTGTCAGTTGGATTTGTAATAATCTTGTTCTTGTTCTTCACAACAGCTGTTAATTTATAAATAGCTGAATCAAGTTTTTTTAAAACCTCCAGGGAATTGTCTTTTTTGACTAGTGTGAAGAAAAAGTTTCTTGTGGAGCCCTGTTTCAATCCGTAGAATTCTTATCTACCAAAAGATGAATCAGTAAATGTAGATGTCCTGTAACTTTGCCAAACTTTGTGCTGTACATGAATCTTAATGTATGAAACACATTACAATCTGCAAGCTGTGCAATACCACATACGCTTTTGGTTATCAAAGTATAGGACTATAACAGTGTAAAAAAACAAACAGCTGCATAAGTCCAAAACAGGAGGAACACAAATTAAATACAAAGAAATACAAACGTGCATTTCTGAACAATGCAAGCATAAACTTTTTACTTGCCATCACTGTGTACTACTGGAAGTGGGTGGTCGGAAGTGACAAAAGCAGAGATCTCAGAGGCATGCTCAGTTAAATGGACTTGCTAATAACCCTTCAATAAGTCAAGCTTGCTCATTTGGTAAGTGGACTCAACGTGATCAGTACAATCTTCCATTCTAGGAAGAGGAAATTAATTTGGTATTCACGTTTCTGTAGTCTGTACAGAACTGCTTCGTCGCATCAGGCATAGGTACTAGTATACAAGGAGAACTCCACGGACAAATACTCGTTTTCGCTAGACCATGCTCGAGCAAAAAGTCTACCACCTTCTGCAGAATTGCATGTTTCATTGAGTTTACACGATAAGCATGCTGTTTAATTGGAGGGTCATTTCCCAAGCCAATGTCATGGTGATGCACAGTAGTTTGGGTCATAGTGTCAGGGAATAAAACAGAATGTTTTTCAATGAGAGACATTATGTATTTTCTTGACATTATGTATTTTCTGTCAAATGAGACAGGTAGGAAGACAAGTCAGTCAGGACTTCTGAGTTCGCTAATCAGGCACACTGTATTGACACATTACGCATTTCAAGTTAATCTATGTCTGGGCAATATTCACTGCTGCTAGCCACAGATGCAGAAGCCGAAGGAACTACCATGTTATTAACTGACTCATTTCCAGGACGGTCTATCATAGTACGGTTTTAACATATCAATGTGACGCACACGTGTTTGTTGTTTATGGTTTGGAGTGAGAAAACATAATCAGTTGCACTCAGTTTATAGTCAATAATATACGGGCCATTAATCATGCATGTAAAGCCGAACCAGATATTGTTAATAGGAATAAAACCTTCTCTCCTGACTGAAAAAAGGATTTAGTGTCATATCGAGTCTTCATTTTAGACTGCGAAGAAGACAGAGACTTTTGAGGAACAGAACAAGCATGATGTAATCTCTCACGAAAAGTACTAACACAGTCCGATAAATTATGATTATTGTCTGAATCTTCAGAGCTCCATTTGTCTTTTCAGAATTTCAAAGGACCTCTAACACTATGTCCAAATACAGGTTCAGCTAGACTGTACCCTAAGAATTCCTGTGTAGTTTCCCTCACAGCAAACAAAACAAGAGGTACACCCTCATCCCAGTCTTTTACTGTGTCAAAGCAATATGCATGCAGCATGGATTTCAGAGTCTGATAGAATCTTTCAAGCACACCTTGAGACTCTGGATGATAAGTGCTAGAATTGACATGCTCAACAGACAACTGTTTCATGACCTGTGCAAAAAGATTAGACATAAAATTCAATCCTTTGTCAGTTGGTATCACTTTTGGCAACCGAAAGATAGAAAAGAATTTAAGCAGAGCCTTCACAATTACCGGAGCCGTAATTTTACGAAGTGGTATAGCCTCAGGGAAGCGAGTAGCAGCACACATCACGGTCAGCAAGTACAGGTTGCCACATTTAGTTTTCGACGACAGACCAACCAGTCTCCAAAATGGTTCTCCAAAGATGGTATAGGATAGAGCGGAGCAGGGGGAATTACCTGATTTGGTTTTCCTGTTAATTGACAGGTGGGGCACGTTTTACAGTACTGGACCACATCTGCCTTCAGACCCAGCCAAAACAAATGTCTTAAAATATGGTTATATGTTTTCGTAACTCCTTAGTGTCCAGGCAAACAATGGTCATGAGCTAAACACGGGACAATAAGCATTAGGCACGATTATCAGAATTCCAAACCATCATCTCTACAACTGGGAGGAATCCACTTGCACATCAGGATTTCCTTATCTATAAAATATGCCATTTTTTATAAAATATTCTCTTTAACCTCCTTTGAATCCACAACAGCAGACCAACAAGCAGCGAGAAAAGAATCAGCTTTCTGTGCTGCAATAATCTGTTCTCTAGTTAAGGCAATTTCTGTCACGGACGTCCAAAGGGACTAACCAAGGGGAGCAGGAGAGCGGAAAAAGACCCATATGCGTAGCGGCGAGACGGGAAAAAGGCCCGGGCTCATTAGTGCAAAGAGTTCAGGAATGCCGTATAGAAACCTTTGCCCTCAGGGAGCGGACATGGAGCGCCCTGGTGCTAGGCGGGTCTCAGGACATCCGAGCGTCAATGCTGAGCGAGGACAGAGTGCAAGACCCGGAAATATATAGCCCAAGGGAAAGAGAGGGACCAGAAGGACAACAGACCAGAAACTAGGGACAGGACAGAGAAGGAGCGCCCTCTGGCTGCAGAGGGCGTGACAATTTCAGCATAGACATCAGGACACTCTCACTAAATTGCATCTGAGTCCTTTTAACACTACTTGATTCTGGACAAATCAAAGGAATTTTATCCTCTCCAATAGAAGTAGTGGAGCTGTGGTAACTCAGACGGCAAGGGCGTCCTGTCCAGAAGGTCCCGGGTACAATCCCAGGTAGAGGCAAGCGATGTAGCTTGCTCCAGTTCCTTCCAGTGTAACAACACATGCAGAAAATACATCAGGAAAAGTGTGTATTAAGTCATCCAAACAGCTAGTGAATTTTGGTTTATCTAAAACTTCTAAAACAGGTGACACTCTTCCACCAGCCAAATCATTCCCTAAAATAAAAGATACCCCTTTAATAGGAAGGCTAGGGCGAATGCCAACCTTAACAAACCCAGTAACCAAGTCGGACAGCGAACTTTCACATACCCCATCTCTATGCCTTGCACTAACACACTGGAGTCACAAAAGTCTGGTTCGAAAGAGGCAAGATGTCTGCAAGAATAAAAGACTAAGCAGGTCCTTCGGATCACCGGTTATTGACAACAATCCCTCAAAAATAAATGGTTCATACACTTTATTAGTGTCCAGTTTTGCGGTACACTCAATTTCACGAGCATGTGCCTGAGCCAAAACAACACTTTTGGAATTTTGTTGTTTGCCTTTTATCAGTCAGCAATTAAATGGCTGGATTTATGTAAATAAAAACACTCGTTTTTCTTTTAAGCGCGAAAGTTTAGGATTAGGATCGGGAGTCACTACAGTTGTCAAATTCGTTTATTTTTTGTCAATTCCCAGAGAATAGTGTCAAACAGAAGAGGAAAACACATTTTTTTGTGTCAACACAAACTCGTCTGCCAAAATGGCTGCTTGGGAGAGTGAGTACACTTTCTGTTAATTCAGATACGTTTTTGAATTCTTTTAAGTAGAGTTGGCTGCTTAAGTTGAACAAAATCGTTTACAAACGATACATCATTTTTCCAAACAAACTCTTTTCTCCCGTGCAAATTCAAAAAATGTCTGATTTGCAGATTTCCTGTGATTTCTAAACCTTTGACAGTATGCCTCAAGGACTAGTTCATAGGCATGCAACACCGCAGCCTTGACCATGTCATAGTCCAGACCTTGCTCTGGAGTTAACGCCAAACAAACATCTTGAGCCTTACTAGGAAAACAGCACTGCAGCAACAGAGGCCAGATATCCTTGGGCCAGGATAAAACTGCAGCAATACGCATAAAAATATGAATCTACCACTGCTTCCCGGAATGGAGGCACTTAATGCAGATGTCTACTTATATCGATGGCAGCTGGAGCATCGGAGGGATTAGACAATAAGACGACGGGACTGGACTGTGCAGCCAAGACCTCAACAGCTCTCAGGACCTCAACCTCAAGCCACTCTCTCTGCCTCAACCTCCAGTTTTCGAAGCTCCACTTCTGTCAAAGCCAGTTGCAGCTATTTAAGACAGACTGCTCTGGCAGCATCCTTGGACTCTAAATGCCTAGCAGCCACGGGCACAGGCACAGGGCCAGGAGTTGGGGAGGTTTTTACTTCAGCCTCCGCTTCCCCAACTGGACTCACCTCCACCCAAGCAACACTCATATCCATAGGCTTTACCTCAGTGGCAGGTAGGATCTGCAGCTCCACCAATTTACTTAGAAGAGTAGACTTTATCTCCTCCTTCGTAGCTGACTGGGGTACAGAGACATTTAAGAAATCTGCTATCAACAAGAAATCTGCCTTACAGCAGTTCTCAATCTGCTGCACAGTTGGGCACAAGGTAAAATTTTTGAGACAAAATGCCATGACAACACAGGACTACTAAGTCATAGCACCAGACTTGGCCATTAGCCTCGGCTTAAGTGTTGCCTTCCCGTTCCTCTCCACCCATTCATGCAGTTGGTCGGCCACATTCGGCCTCACCAAACCCCTCCAAGGATTAACTTGCAACCCCAAATACGTCTCCTCCTCCAGTGACCCTATTTTGGGTACCTCCATACAAAAGTGTATTTGCAAAACGTTTAAAAAATTGAATCATTTCCCAGTTCTCCAACATTACCACCCTTAGCATTCATAAAAACATATTAAACATACACCACTTCCAGACAACCAAAAATCTTAAAATTCTCAGCAGACATGATCCAAAAGCTGACTTCCAATAAAACGAAAAACAAGGCGCTATAGATCAGGAACAAAATACTGCTTTAATGACACGAAAAGGCACAAATGGAACACAAACAAATCTGGGGGGGGGGGGTCATTGTTAGTGCTGTTTGTAGAAGGGTCAACTTCACGTAGCTAAATTCTACCTGGATACAATTTGATCTTTCCCTGTGAAACTGAAAATCCAGACTTTTTTCAACATATTTACTTATGTGCTTTTTTAAATATTCTGTTCTGGGACTGCAGTATTTTGGAAAACCACCAGGTGGCTAGTGAATGCTTAATGTGGCATGTGGAAGCATTTGGGCTATCGCCAGAAAACAACTGGTTTCAAGTTCAGGTTCACGATTGTAGGACGATAGTAGATTCCAGGGTTTTGAGGAGCCTGACAGCCTGCGGGAAGAAGCTGTTACTGAGTTACAGAGCTAGCCCACACACTGCTATATCTTTTCTCAGATGGTAGAAAGGCAAAGAGTTTGTAGGATGGGGGATGATTGTATTAAATGCTGAACTGAAGTTAATGAACAGCATTCTTACATAAAAATCTTTCTTAATTAGAGAAATAATTAAATAATTATTTTATATATTAAAGATTTTAATTATAGAAATTATTAGACATAGCGATTTTAAAAGCATCGTAGCGCTAAGAACATCATAAACACGATCTTAAGATCTATCATTAATTTAGCAGTGTTTCCCCAAACACATTAAATCCTTTGTAATCTACATGCTCCCTGACCCTTTCGTTAATCACTAAGTACTTCTTAAACTGGCTACCTCTTGCACCAACCTAAGCGACAGAGATTGCCGGACAGAGCACATTAAATTCACATCATGACAATTATCTGCAAATTTAGAATACTAAAATTTTATATTAAGGATTTTTTTTTGTAGTACTATGTAAGAGGAAATTTGGGAAAAGAACATTTATGTATACAGTAATTTATTAGTCATCCTGGGTAAATTTCATATTCATAAGTCAAATGGTCCAATAAGTACTTTTAGTACTTTTGAGGTGGAGTTTAAATTTTATTTAAAATGAACCTCTGTTAAATGGTATGGACAAGCAACAGCTGTCCAATGATCTGAATGGGTTTTATACCCGCTTTGAGTTGAAATCTACAATCACCTCAGCTTATAGTAAATATTCACCCTGTATCTGGAGAGGTTTTAAAAATCGACAAAGCAGAGGTACGTAGGTTTTTTAGGAAAATCAATATTAGGAAAAGTGTGGGTCCAGATAATGTCTGTGGTAGGGTCCTACAATCTTGTGCAGATCAGCTGTTACAGACAGCATCTGCAGTCCATGTAGTAGACCCTGTGCGATGCGGTAAGAGCTGGAGGAAACAGGAGGCGTGGTATGGGAAAACACACAGGGGTTTAATGTTGCACAAAATAATAGTGACAGTCTGTGAGACAGTGAGCGGGTGAGACAAAGAGTGGCATCCAAATCCGAGCAGGTCCAAAGGAGGGTCATGGGCACAGTCCAAGAGTCCATTAATCATAGATCTATCCTTAGAGACGACAAGCATAAAATCCCTGGGAATGGGGAAAACAGGTACAGACAACCGACATGGAGATCCTGGGATAATGGGGCGAGATCCTCCAGACCCTGGGCTCAGAACACAGGAGGTGTCGGGGATGAGGCCTATGCCCTCAGAAATAGGACGTAAGGTATCCTGGTGCTAGGCGGGCCTCGTGACTTCCGTACCCTAATGTTGAGCCCTGGGCCCTGGAGAAGCTAAGAATACATAGGGGGAGACACAACAAGGCACACCTGGAACACATGTAAACGATCACAGGGAACTATTGACAGGAGTAAAATGGAGCACCCTCTAGCAGAGGGATGTCAACCTTAACATCAGCTTAGCACTATTTTTAGTTTTTGCTTCCAGATGTCCTTATACTTACAGGTCATTCCCACTCTGTGGAAGAAATCCATCATTTTTCCTATTCCTAAAACTGCCAAGCCTAGTGGCCTTAACAGCTACAGGCCGGTTGCTCTCACATCTCTCCCAATGAAAACTCTTGAGAGAATAGTGAAGCAACACATCACAAAGAGCACACACACCCTCATTGACACACTGCAGTTGGCATACAGGGAAAGGAGGAGAGTAGACAATGCAATACAAACATTGTTAAATCTGGTCTATCAACATCTGGACCAACCAGGGACCTTTGTAAGGATTTTATTTGTTGGCTTCTTCCCCACTTTCAATGGGGGGGAAGTATTTATCTGACATTTGCTACACATCAATTAGATCAGAACAGGGCTGTGTCCTTTCCCCTTTGCTGTACATTTTGTACACTAATGAATGCATAAGCAAACACACAGATAGACATCTCATTATGTTTGCTGATGAAACAGCCCTGGCCAGTTTATTAAAGGACATAGAATACCATCATGGGCCCATGCTAAATTATTTTACTAACTGGTGCAACGAATTCTCCATAAAGTTAAATGTTTCAAAAACAAAGAAACTGGTTTATTTGATTTTAGGAAAAATACCACACCCCCTCAACCCGCTATAATTGGTGGTCAGCCTGTTGAAATTGTCGATGACTATAAGTACTTGGGACTGGTCATAGACATAAACTTAAAATGGGACAAATGTTGTAACACTATAAAAAAGGCCAACAGAGACTCTTCTTTCTTAGGAAAATCAGCTACTTTAAGGTAGATAAAACTATTCTTACACTTTTCTACAAAACATTCATTGAAAGAATCTTAACATACTGTTTCACTTGCTTGTTTGGCAACATAAGTACCGGTAATTGTAATATGCTGGGTAAGTTAGTGAATATAAATTAGCAAAATAATCAGGAATAATCAAATCAACTTACGTATCCATTACAAACAGAGGTTGACTAAGAATGCCAAAAGCATCATGGAATTTGTGTCTTACCCCCTCCATTCTGAATTCACAGTTCACCCATCTAGGAGATGCCTGTGTCCCCAGGTGTAAAACCAACAAACTCATGAAATCTTTAATTCCCACTGCAATGACACTCTTAAACAATGCAAAGTAACTACCTTGTCTCTTGTTTCTTATCTCCTGTAACACTACTGTATTCTATTCCCTTTTGGTGATGTTTATTTGTCATTGTATTGTGTTTGACTTTGCCATAAAACAGATTTCCCCTAGGGGACAATAAAGCTTGAATTGAATTGTTAATACAATGGCAAATGTAATCGCGGTTCTACTGTTTATTGACTAATATTGTCATACACATGAGTTATTGTTTGGGTGAAAACTTACAGGTTCAGTCTTATTGTTTTCATATTGAAATAAATGTGCATGTGCTGTATTGATGTTAATGGTGTTTTGACAAATAAGGTTGCTTTATTACCTCATCATCATTAGTTTATAATTTGGCATGCAAAGCCTATATTTGAAACACATTAGGCTTAATATCTTCTGTTTTAAATTTTTTTTAAAAGATTTGTTCAATTTACAATTGCATACGCCATTGATCACAATCCTGTACTAGTACAGATGAAAGAACAGGATTCCAATTTATTGAAAACAGAGGAAGAAATGAGACAGAATTGAAGTAAAGTAGATTTGTGTGATTAAAGGCGATCCAACTACATTTTTATTGTGAGATGGTATGATCTCTTTCCATCACAATATGTGTACTTTACTGTAGTAAAACGTCTACCACGTGAATCAAATACAGATCAGCCATTCCAAATGCGCAGAGTACGCTGCATTAAAACGCAGTAGGCGTGGCGCATTATACCGCATGCAAATTAAATTATGATAATAGTATTAGTAAGCACTTTAAAAAACCTTGTAATAAAGCTAATAAAGCTTAACGTCTTATGTACAGCACTTGAGTTGTTGCCAGAAAACGTCTGGTTCCGAATCCCGGTCAATGCAGAGAGACAATCTTTTTCCAATTAAGAATATAAGTTGTATACTTTTAATAATTTTAAACTGTGTATTACAGCATGTTAATCATTAAACATTAAAAAGTCGGTATAATTTATAAAAGCAAGATTGCTCAGTTGAACAAAAGTACACAAGTACCTTCCACCTAATTAAATTATTCAAAAATATTTTATGCATCAAACTCTTTAACTTGGTAACTTAGTGGGTTCTGTTTTTAACGTGCTTGATCTAACATTATTAAGCTTATATTGTGTACTTCATAAAAAGTTATAATGTTTTATCCTTTTCTAAGAATATATAGTGAGAACACTTGCTGTTATTGTAAAAAGATAAATGTTATAGTGATTTAACATCACTTGATAGTTATATGCTATCTGGTAGGCTCCTGGTAGACTCTTGGGGCGGAGTGGTGGCTCTGTGCCTGTGACTGGAAGGTTGCCAGTTCAAAGCCCACAGCTGGCAGAGGAATTCTACTCTGTTGGGTCCCTGAGCAAGGCCCTTAACCCCAACTGCTCCAGGGGTGATGTACAATGGCTGACCCTGTGCTCTGACCCCAAGCTTCTCTCCCTGTCTGTGTCTCAAGGAGAGTAAGCTGGGGTATGTGAAAAGATGAAAACAAGAAATTGTATAAGGCTAATAAAGCAACATTATCATTATTATCATATGCAAATGGAATTGTGTAACTAAGCACCTAAAATATCACAGGTGGACATTTCAGAAACATTTTGACATCAGTTTCTTTTTAAAAATCTTTTATTGTCCTTGTAGTGGTAATGGACAAAGCACTGCACCCAATGGTTCAAAGCGCAATCAGAGTATTACTTTTGGTTTGTTTCTTATATAGTCTATACATAAAAATAGTCTACTATTATAGCTGGATAAAGAACTATTATATGGATAAAGAAATCATGCAGTAGTTACATTACATTACAGTATAGGTATTGCAAGGTGCTCTGTTTTATTAACAGACACTCTGACTAAAACAAGTGTTGTACAGTGATATAGATGTGGGTAATGTCATCCCCTTTAAACAATGTGCTTATCGTGAAAATCATGTTAATCCTGCTCTGGCGGAATTTCTCTGTAAACTGAAGAGTTATAGAGGAGATACATTGTGTATCGCCTCTTTTTACTTGTAAAAAAGAACATTCCAATGTTAATGCGACAAGGAAGATATTATTAATAATGTAGCACTTTTGGGCTCACATGGGTATGCACCCTACACTGTTGGGGGATCAATCCCAGGCCTCTGGTGTCACTCAACAGGGAACCAGCCAGTTGAGCTCAAGGGAGATCTCTCCTCAGCCCGGCAGCTCAGGTCCCTGCTATTCACAGAAGGGCAGTTATATCACCGCGCTGGCAAGCTGGCTCGCACAACCTGTAATGTCGGCCATATGCTTTACAATACCCTTTTAAATCTCAAGCTGTTTACTGTACTTCACACTGGCATGTCATAATCATGGTTGCAAAATAAAAGAAACACCAAACCTTTGATTGGATGAGAATGTCATGATTGTTTCGCAAGGATGTGAAACAACAATTTGTTACAGTTACCATCAGGAAAAAGAAAAGTTTATTTTTTAATTTATTTGTTGCTGGATAGTTATTTCTCAGTTGCTTTGTCAGTTTATCCGTGGGGGAAAGGGGGACTCGTACACTAGGCAAACGATCAAGGTCAAATTCTTCCACAAGGGGAGTACCTTTAAAGCGGAGATGACAGCACCAGAAACTTTTATTTGCAACACATAAAAGACATTTTTCCAAGGAAGCTTAGCCTTTGTCACTAATGAAATCACTAAATAAAGACATAAATATAGAAATCCCTACATTAAAATCTCCAAGCTTTTCATTTTGTCTATTGCTACATTGCGACAGCAATGTAGTCAAAAAGAACATGCCAAGATTGTTGATCAAGTTAACAGTCTGGGTGTGGCGAGTTTCGACTGTTTTCTGCCAGTCTTGGGCGAAAGGAATCTGTCTTTCATTGGAAGGTTCACCTATTCTGCTCGTACATGAAAATATAGGGGGGAAGGAAAAGATAATTTTTTTCACTGACAAAATTGTGTTGTGTTAACAAAAACTATGCTTAACAGCCGCTTGTAAGAGCAAAGTGACTTTCTGCTATCTAAACCATCTTATACAGCTTTTAAAGTCATGCAATGTTTAGGCAGGAACACGTCATTATATCTTATTGTTTATTTTATTTTTATAAGTAAATATAAGGCAACCAGCAATCAAATGTCCTGTTTTTTCTTAACACTCGTTTTTCCATACTGTAGTTTGAGTCTTTGTTTAAACTGTAAGTTCTTTTTATTTCTTAATTAAACATTTGAAACACTTTAATTTTGTAAACTCAACAAACATTCCGTACAGAAATAAAATCATGTTTTCTGAAGGTGTTAAGCAGATTAACAGGTTGCTGACAAAACAGTGCACTGTCCACCACTGCCCGTGATATAACTTTAATATAAACAAGATCTAGTACCTGGTGCAGTTTTTTTTAACTTATTTTGAATTAATCAATTCCCAGGTGTGAGTTCATAAAGCCAGAATTACGTACTATCCCTACGTCTGCAAAACACCTGATCATCTACTGTAAAGCTTTCAGTGCTTTGTGTATTTTCTAATCGCATTGGGGGCAGGGTGTGTGGGGACAGTTTGAGGCTGCAGTTGAATTGGGGATCTGTATTCTTCATACCTGAAGCATTGTTTTCTCTGATAGCATTTTCTTCCCTGTTTAGCTGATCTTTTTCTGCCTACGCATGCTAACACAGCTCCCTGTCTCATTGTCAGCTGACACTCCTCCATACACTCAAGTGAAATATTAATAACGCCAATGTAAACGTCGTATTTACAATTTGTTGATAATAAAAATGTTAAGTTCTCTAATGCTTTCTCAGTCAAGTATGATAATTTACCTAGGGAGCTATATAAGCATGCGTAGGCAGCAAAAGATCTGCTAAACTGGGAAGATGCGACACCGAAGATATTATTAATAACCTTTTAAATCTGAAGGGAGATCTAAAGGGATCCACACGATACAGGTTCCTGCTACTGGAGCGATTCAGAGGAAAAGACAGTGATTATTCGTTGTTATTTAAAAATGACTTAGATGCGAACATGTTGTGATATTTAGAAATATAAAAAAGTCAATTAATTGTCCATAATATTGCTATTTTAGTTTTTCAATGAAATGTTTGTTAAAAGAAAATTTGTGGCGCTAGCTGGATTTGAACAGCTGACATCTCGCTGATAAATTAGGCACTTACAGATGCAGCCATTCAGAGTGCGCGGCACAAACACGTACCACAGGCATTTGGCTACATCATAACACAGCATACCGTGGTACGTGATTGGTTGGCCAAAATGACCGACAGGGGCACTCATGGTGCGCTTGTCGGTCGTCTAAAGATTTAAATGTCTTTACTGTGCCCGTTTTAGCATTGAATATTTATATGGAATTTTACCACTGAAGGGAAATTTTAGTAGCTGAGCATAAAAAGAATAGGAGCATAACGCATGTGAAGACCATAAACGATATTAATTTTGGAACATAAACATACAGTATTATGTAAACTGTATATGGCTGGTCTCGGTACTTTAAAGAAAAAATACACACCAGTATTCCATTTCTTCCTAAACATTTTAAGCATCAACGTCTAACTAACATAAGAAATAACATGTGTATACAGTACTCTGTGAGAAAAGTGGCAGTTTTAAGGTTTTCTGCGAATACGCTCGATACCGGAGTAAACAAGCATACTTTTAAAATTTGATTAATAGGGAATATAATATGGAATCGCGTATCTAAAGAAATTAATAACGATATAATTATATTCATGTACTGCAACACAAGAATAATATACCCTGTACAATGTCTGTTGATACTGTTTGTGTAGGGCTGTTTCACCACTCTTCATGGAACTTGTGGGTGGTCCTGTGGTCTATGTCCCCGACTACTAAACCACAGGTTGGGTGTTCAAATCCAAAAGTTCAAAATTGGTTTCTGTCAAAGCGCAATGAAACCTATAACTTGATTCTTATGGACGCCCGGTCCCGCCAGGGATTAAAAAAAAAACATGCAATCGCATATCTAAAGAAATAACAGTATAACTATGTTCATGCACAAACAGTTGCATGTTATATTATTAGTTTGGGTGTCTCCTCTTGCCAGTAAGCTCTAAATTGCATTTTGAGTGCGGTGTTTGACTTTTTAAATTACAAACCATAAATAAAGCTGATAGTGTTTAGACTTTTAATTATTTTAAACTGTATTACAGCAGCACAATGCACAATGCAACATAAATCGCTACCTTTGTCTTCTGCCTAATAATGTTTAGAAATAAGAAATTATATTGCTCATAAATCTAATCACTTATTCTACATAAACACAGCGTAATTGCTCTCTGAAAATGCTCTATTTCTTGTTCGTTTTGGAGACCTTGATCAAAACTGATTTGAGATGTTTATATTTAGGCTCAGGATTTCAACTATAAATGGTACACCAATTACTAGCAGTAAATACTGATGTTTTGCTCCCTCTTACCACAAAAGTATTGTAGCTGGAATGAACTTTTTCTCGTACGTGTCTCTACCTACTGCGACTCGAACAGGCACCCAGAGGTGTGGGGTGTGTCTTTCCGCCTCCATAACTAAAATACCAAATAGGAGTGGCGCAGCGCGGTTTTCATCACTCTCTGCAGGAGTGCTGGATGTGACGAATTAAACTGGTTTCACAGGTATTTTCAAAGTAGAAGGGTCTAGCAAAGTCATGTACCATAAAAGTATGGTAGTTAAAAACCATTAATACTTTCGCTTGGGTTTAAATAAAGTCGATGTTTTCTCTTTTGATTAAATTAATTCTCATTACATTATCATTCTCACTGTGCATAACAAGGAAGATTAATAAACATAAGGTTGTTTAATGACAAACTATTGTTTATCTCATGGCTAAATAGTCAAGTCTAGCCAAAAGGAGAAAACATCGACTTTATTTAAACTCCAGCGAAAGTATTAATGGTTTTTAATTACCATACTTTTATGGTACATGACTTTGCTAAAATGTATTTAAAAATAAAAACTATTACAAACGCCAGCGGAGAGAGAGAGAGACACACACAGTTTTTCATTGTCAAAAAGTAATTGTTTTTTACTTTGTCAGCACCCAGATAAACGCAAATGCGTTTTTAATAAAATGTTTTTATTCATTCTTAATTAGACTCACATTCCTGAATGTCCGCCCCCCGCCCTGCTCAACAATCCTAGGAAGAACACGAAACAGCCTGTTAATAAAATTGTTGCAGTTTTGTTCGGTCAGTTCTTCCTCCCAGATTTTGTAGATCGCATTGATCAGTTCTTGCTTTGTGCTGGGTTTAACTCGGTGACATTGGAACACAGCGACTCAGACACCCGTTGAATGGAAAGGGACACTTAAAGTTCTGTATGGCTGGCACAGCACCCCACCACGCCTGCGTGCCAGCAGGGAGAGAGAGAGAGAGAGAGAGACACACCAGTTTTCATTGGCAAAAAGTAATTGTTTTTTAACTTTTGTACCAATTTTTTTTACATTCCTCTTGTTTAACAGGAATGATTTGTTTCTGGACAGACTGTTAGACTAGAGGAAAAGAGCACCTCCTTCTTCGAAGCATTTCGTTGATCCGATCACGAATTCTTTTCCAGTCGCATGAAGTAAGTGTTGAGAATCTCCGATTCACCGTGTTACTTATGGTTTCTCGGAGATTGCAAGGCAAGTCACTTTTGCCTCTGGACCCATCAAAATTTACCGATGTGGTCTACCCCCAGTAAATTTCAAAAGTCACAAGTATGCCAGAACATACTGTCTCCTTCTTCTGCATCTTCAGGAGTGTCTCTAACCTCCCAATCCTCCCCAGTAATGCATCGTACTGCTCCCGCTGCTGCCGAAAAGTCTCCATACAGGTGCTGCTTCTACAGGTTGGCACCCTGGCCAAGAGCAGAGACCCACAGCCTGTGGCAAAATAACGTTATTCATGTAAGAAATAAAGGCACACAGTAGTATTCATCAGTTGTGGAACAGACGTCAAAATAAACTTTTCTTTTCATCCATCTTACTGCTTTCTTTTTTACTGTCTTTTTTACTTATCTACTGGTGGTAGATTGTTTCGCCCGTGCTGTGTTTTCCTGAAGAACAGGCTGTGAAGAAATATTTATAATTGAATGTATAATTAAAAACGGCAATAATACCTTGTAATATGTGCTATAATCGCGTATTTCAGATGAAGCCTGCTGTATTTGCTTATCCTTCGCTCTTGGCAAGCTGGGGCGACAGAAGCACCTCGTCCCTTCCCGTAAAACGTCTTGGTCTCCATACTGTACTATGGTCGCTGTAGTGCAGAAAAAACACATTGCCTGAAGTTAAAAAGGCATCTTGCATCACATTGCTTGAAAAATAATTTTATTTCGAGAGACTGGATATTCAACATTCAAGTGTTTTTTAACTTCCTGAAAAACAAGTAATAATTTAACAATACAGTATGTGCAAATGTTTTATGATATGTCGCTGTTGCGAATGTCTGTAGAGTGTATCTTATTTGCCTGTCCTGACTGGTGGAGCTCATCTTGCTGTGTCTGGAGACTCAGGCCAGGGTATCGGCTTGTTCCCCCCTCCCGCCCCTCTCTGTGTACAGTAGAGCCTCCTGTTCTGACTGGAGGAGCTCATACAGCTGTGTTTGTCCTTTGAAACTCATAAAAAAAGATACACTCACCAGAGCTTGCACAACTATTGTATAAAAAGACCTCTTCACTGTGTGAAAATACAACTTTTATAAGTTTATGCAGGTAAATAATTTCTATTAGGAATGATTTTTTAATCTATCAATGTTAGATAAAAAAAAACACATTACCCGATGTTAAAAAAGCATCTTGCATCACATTGCTTGAAAAATAATTTTATTTCGAGAGACTGGATAAGTACTTCAAGTGTTTTTTAACTTCCTGAAAAAGAAGTAATAATTTAACAATATATGTAACATGTTTGTGTTTGTTTGGGAGCTATATTACAGTATGTATTTTTCATATATAAGATATAATGATGTGTACCTGCTTACACATTGCACGACTTTAAAAGCTATAAAAACAGGTTTCGATTTGTGTCTTTTTCACATTATCTGGCGAGCCTTGTTTTGTCAAAGAACCAGAGATCATCTCGCTTTCAGAGGACAGCACAGACTCAAAAGGCCGCAAAGATACTACAGTAGTGAGGGCTAATTGCACTATGGACCGCACAAAGAAATGTAAAGACTTCTTTAGGTGTGAGGGCAGGAGTGGATCGCAGCAGGAATACACAGCAAATGAAAACAAAAAACAAGGCAGGTGAGACGAGTATCCAAACAGTGAGTGATCAGAAAAAGGAAACAATTGTTACGCCCGGCTTTTCGACGCAATTTTTATTTAACTTGCTAATGCATCAGACACATTTCCTTGCATATTGTGTTTTAAATAAGATAGGAGTGTCTTTCCCAGGTATTAGCTCATCTGTATGGTGCAAGTTTATCTGTACCATACTGTATACAGGCAGAGACTTCAAGCTGCACCACTGTATCACTTTGGTAAGGAGACGGGCTATGGCCACAATCACGAAGACTCTCTGACAAAGTAAAAAACAATCACGAAGACTCTCTGACAAAGTTAAAAACAATTACTTGAAAAACTAAACTAACTGTGTGTGCGTCTCTCTCTCTGCTGGCATTTGTAATCGTTTTTATTTTTAAATACATTTTAGCAAACTCATGTACCATAAAAGTATGGTAATTAAAAACCATTAATACTTTCGCTGGAGTTTAAATAAAGTCCATGTTTTCTCTTTTGGCTAGACTTGACTATTTTGCCATGAGATAAACAATAGATTGTCATTAAACAACCTTATGTTTATTAATCGTCCTTGTTATGCACAGTGAGAATGATAATGTAATGAGAATTTAATCACAGAGTGCTCATAAATTGTGCTAGGAAGAAAACAGATAGGTGTTCTGAAAGGTCACATATGAACAGGTTTTCTAAGTACAGAATGATAGTGTAACGAATTTGGGTTCGGATAGACTTGCGGAGTTAAAAGCTGCCTTTATTTTGTTCTCTGTCACCACCTGCCAACGAGCCCTCCCGCGCCCAAACCAGATAGAGACACACGACGAGCCCTGCTAATAAAGCACCTTGAATTGAATTGAATTGAGGGAGAGAGAGGGCGAGTGAGCGAGGGAGAGAGAGAGAGAGAAACACCCAGGGGTGCTAAACCAGGGAACTATTTACATATGAAAATTATTTCCCAAATTTAATATGTGCTATTCTATATATATTTATTGTCAATTAATTGTCCATTATATTGCTATTCTATTTTTTCAAAGAAATGTTTGTTAAAAGAAAAGTCACAGTGCCGGCTGGATTTGAACACACAACCTCTGGTTTAGTAGGTGGGGACGTAGACCACAGTACCACCCCAAAGTCGCCTGAGGAGTTATGAAACAGCCCTACACAAACAGTATCAACAGACATTGTACAGCGTTTACTATTCTTGTGTTGCGGTACATGAATATCAATATATCATTATTAATTTGTTTAGATACGCGATTCCATATTATATTCCCTATTAATCAAATTAATCCGGTATCGAGCGTATTCGCAGAAAAAGCTTAAAACTACCACTTTTTATACACGTTATTTCACATGTTAGTTAAAGACTTAGATGCTTAAAATGTTTAGGGAGAAATGGAATACTGGTGTGTATTTTTTCTTTAAAGTACTGAGACCAGCCATATACTGTATTTTTATGTTCCAAAATTAATATAGTTTATGGCCTTCACATGCGTTACAGTATGCTCCTATTCTTTTTATGCTCAGCTACTAAGTGGTAAAATTCCATATAAATATTCAATACTTAACGGGCACAGTAAAGACATTAAATAGACATATACATACTGTATACAGTACAGTTTGCATACACTAATATGTTTATGTTCCTAAATCAATATCTTTTTTGAGCATGTGAAAGGCATGGTGAATCGGAGATTCTCAAAAATTACTGTACTTTGCATGGTTGGAAACAAATGCGTGATTGAGAAATGCTGTGGTGTTACTTTTACAAAGACGGTCAATGAAAAAAAGAATGTGGACCAGGGCAATACTTTGAGTTTACAGCTTGTCCAAGGTCATTCATTATTAGCACTATTAGTAATATCTTTGTTAAAGACTTTGATGGCAACAGCTCAAACATGAGAGGTTGAGCTTTATTAGCTCCACCTTGCGGAAATTCTGGATACTATTATTTTACTTGCGGTACCACATGGTATCATGCGGCACTATGCGAGAATTTACGGTATTAATACGGTAACTTGCAGTACACTGCATCAAGCGCACCGCAAAATAATGCGGTATCGCTCACTTGTTTTGAATGGCTGCATCTGTAATTATATTCATGTACTGCAACACAAACAGTAGTATATACTGTACACATACTGTACAATGTCTATTGATATGTGTAGGGCTGTTTCACCACTGATCATGTGACCATGCGAGTGGCATGATGATCTAAATGCCTGACTTCTAAGCGAGAGGTCGGCTGTTTAAATCTAGCTAGCACCGCCAATTTTCTTTTAACAAACATTTCTTTGAAAAAATAAAATAGCAATATTATGGACAATTAATTGACTTTTTTATATTTCTAAATATCACAACATGTTCGAATCTAAGTCATTTTTTAATAACAACGAATAGTAACTGTCTTTCCCTCTGATCGTGTGGGGGTCCCTTTAGATCTCCCTTCTGATTTAAAAGGTTATTAATAATATCTTCGGTGTCGCATCTTCCCAGTTTAGCTGATCTTTTGCTGCCTACGCATACATTCACAGCTCCCTGGGTAAACTATCATACTTGACTGAGAAAGCTTTAGAGAACTTAACATTTTTATTATCAACAAATTGTAAATACAATGTTTACATTGGCTTTATTAATTTTTCACTTGAGTGTATGGAGGAGTGTCAGCTGTCAATGAGAGCAGACTCCCCCCCCCTTAGGCTGCGCAAACGATTTTTTAAATTTTTATAAAGAAATGGAGGCTGTATGCGTTACAATATGAACATTTACTGTCAAACTTTAAATCAACAATTGATTTAAAGACGATCTGTCAAAGTGCAATGAAATACAATATTGTTTTTGTTGTTGTTATTGTTGTTTTTATCCTGTAAGGCGCTTTGAGAAGCCACCTTTAAAGGTGCTATATAAAGGCACTGATTCTTATGGAATGTGTTTTCTTTCTTCTTTTTTTCAGCATGGAATAAACCTATTACTTGATTCTTATGGAAGCCTGTTTCCGCCAGGGATTAAAAAAAACACACACTCTCTTGTTTAAAGCACCACGTCTCTTCCCGTTAAAAAGAGGAAACACTTTACACTTTAACTCTTCAGCTCACAGCGAAATTTCACCAGAGCCACTCACTAATAGTTTATGCTAGCACCTAACTTTCTTAACACACAGCAGTGCCCCCGGGTTCCAGTTACTGCTGATTATGCATCAATGAAAAACTGGAGGTTTAAAAAAAGATAATTAGCTCACTGATAGTTTTATGTGGAGGCTGTGAACATTTTCACAAGTTGTGGTCTTCAAAGTGCATTTGGTTTGAAGGCTTTCTGTGTTTCCCTTCCAAAGATATGGACAGAAGAATATTCGAGCATGGTCAAAAAAATGGCTTAAAAACGACATTGAAAACAGTCACAATGTGACACAAAGCAAGTGTTTTCGTAACTCTAGGAGGTCTCGTGAAAAAGCTACAGGTGTGCCAATTGTAATCGTTTTTATTTTTAAATACATTTTAGCAAAGTCATCTATACAAAAAAGTTGCATTTAATACCACTCGACAGCTGGCTGGCTGTGCCGAAAAATAGATAAAAACCGGTTTTAACAACTCTTAAGCAAACTTGTGTTTTTGTTAATGTAAGTTTATCAGTGAAAAGCCCACGGGCATTCTCAGAGCCCTTGTTAGTTTGGAGGCGTGGAAATTCTGACAACAATTGATTTAAAGACGATCTGTCAAAGTGCAGTGAAATACAATATTGTTGTTGTTATTAATGTTTTTATCCCGTAAAGCGCTTTGAGAAGCCACCTTTAAAGGCGCTATATACAATAAAGTTCAATATTATTACTATTGTTAATTTGCTGGACAGAGAGGTGAACATCATTATGCAGAAGACAAAGGTAGCGAATTAAGTTGCATTGTGCATTGTGATGCTGTAATACAGTTTTAAATAAAAATCTAAACAGTATCAACTTGAATTCTTATCTCCATTAATGTAACTATCAAGTGGTATTGAATAATTACAGCTTTTCAGTATAGATTACACTTTTCTGAAATGTATTTAAAAAAACTCCCATCTTCTTTAAAACACAATAGGCCAGGAAATGTGCTTGGCGCATTAGCAGGTTAAAGCGATTCCATTGAGGAGCGAGGCGCGATAATTTTTTTGTTCCTTGATTATCTGATCTGCAAGGCCCTTTGGCTACAGCAAATGCGAATTCTGTGCGGGATTGCCAAATTTTGAAAAAATAATGCTTTCAGAGAAAATGTTTCAGGTGCGAAGAGCACAGACCCCCAATGAAATTTCAACCAAACCTATCCCCACACAACCTGCCCCCACTGTGATTAGAATATACACAAAGCACTGAAATATTTCGAGTAGGTGATCAGGTGTTTGCCAGACATAGGCTTAGTACGTAATTCAGTCATTATGAACTCACACCTGGGATTCGATTAATTAGGGTTTTTAATTATTAGAGTTTATCAAGCCTGAATCGAAACTTGTTTTTAGAGCTTTTAAAGTCGTGCAATGTCTGAGCATGAACACATCATTATATCTTATATATGACAAACGCAAACATGTTTTTAATAAAATGCTTTTATTCATTCATAATCTAACTCACATAACTCACATTGCCGAATGCCCCCCCACCCCTTTTAACAATTTTAGGAAGACTAAGGAAGGACGAAGGAAGATGTCATCTGCTGTTGAAGCTCTGTGAGCTCGGTGACTTTGAGACCACTTGTTATCCCAAGTTATTTGAATCACCACAATTCAAATAGAGAAAAAAGAGTTGACTGACAAGATTTAAGATGTGGCTGTGTTCTTCCTGCGTTTGCGTTTGTCTGGGTGCTGACAAAGTAAAAAACAACTACTTTTTGACAATGAAAAAATGTGTGTGTGTCTCTCTCTCTGCTGGCGTGGTGGGGTGCTGTACCTGCTGTACAGAAAATAACAGTGCCCCTTTCCATTCAACGGGTGGCTGAGTCGCTGTGTCCCATCTTCTGACAGTCGCTGTTGTGAATGTCTGTAGAGTGTATCTTATGAGCTCCACCAGTCAGGACAGGAGGCTCTACTGTACACAGAGAGGGGTGGGAGGGGGGAACTAGCCGATACCCTGGCTTCTCTCCAGACACAGCTGGATAAGCTCCTCCAGTCAGGACAGGAGGCTCTACTGTACACAGAGAGGGGTGGGGGTGTGGAACAAGCTGATACCCTGACTTCTCTCCAGACACAGCTGGGTGAAATCCTCCAGTTCGTACAGAAGGCTCTACTGTACACAGAGAGGGGTGGGAGGGGGGAACAAGCTGCCCATCCCTGTTGTTAAAGCCGATTCCCTGGCTTCTGTCCAGACTCAGCTGGATGAGCTCCTCCAGTCATGAGAGGAGGCTCTACTGTACACAGAGAGGGGTGGGAGAGGGGAACAAGCCTTCGCTTCGCTTGTTGAAAGCGTTCAAAGCAAATGCACTTTGAAGACCACGACTTGTGAAAATGTTCAGAGCCTCAACAGAAAACGATCAGCGAGATAATTCTCTTTTTTTAACCCTCCGGTTTTTCACAGATACGTAATCACACACTTACTGGACCCCCCCGCAGCGGGGGGGTGGGACGCCGTGTGTTAAGAAAGTTAGGTGTTAGCATAAACTATTAATGAGTGGCTCTGGTGGGGGGTCTGCCCTCAGTGACAGCTGACAATCCTCCATACACTCAAGCTAAAAATCAATAACGGCAATGTAAACGTCGTATTTACAATTTGTTGATAATAAAAGTTTTCTAAAGTTTTGTGATAGTTTACCCAGGGAGCTTTGTAAGCATGCGTGGGCAGCAAAAGATCAGCTAAACTGGGAAGATGCGACACTGAAGATATTATTAATACCCTTTTAAATCTGAAGGGAGATCTAAAGGGATCCCTACATGATAGAAGCAGGAAGCAGAAGCAGAAGCAGGAACCGTTGTCAGAAGGAAAGAAGGATACTATTCATTGTTATTAAAAAAATGACTTAGATTCGACAACATGTTGTGATATTTAGAAATATAAAAAGTCAATTAATTGTCCATAAGATTGCTATTTTATTTTTTCAAAGAAATGTTTGTTAAAAGAGAAGTCATGGGACTGGGTGGATTTGAACAGCCAACCTCTTACTTACAAGTCCAGTACTTAGACCACCACACCACTCGCACGGTCACATGAGGAGTGGTGAAACAGTCCTACACATACAGTATCAACAGACATTGTACTGCGTAAACTATTGTGTTGCAGTATATGAATCTAGTTATATCGTTATTAATTTCTTTAGATACGTGATTCCATATTATATTCCCTATTAATCAAATTCTAAACGTATGCTTGTTTACTCCGGTATTTGCAGAAAAGCTTAAAGCTACCACTTTTTATTCACGTTATTTCACATGTTAGTTAAAGACATCAATGCTTAAAATGTTTTGGGAGAAATGGAATACTGGTGTGTATTTTTTCTTTAAAGTACCGAGACCAGCCATATACAGTTTTTATACTGTACTGTAATACTGTATGTTTATGTTCCAAAATTAATATCGTTTATGGCCTTCAACGTGTTATGCTCCTATTCTTTTTATGCTCAGCTACTAAGATTTCCTTTCAGTGGTAAAATTCCATATAAATATTCAATACTTAAACGGGCACAGTAAAGACATTTAAATCTTTCTACGACTGACCAACTCACCACGAGTGCCCCTGTCGGTCAACCAATCACGTACGCGATGAAGCTTGATGACGTAGCCAAATGCCTGCAGTATGTGTTTGTGCCACGCATTTTGAATGGCTGCATCTGCATTTGCAGCTGCAAATGGGGGTATTCATAGATAAAAACAGTAACAACAATACTGTTAGGCTGGGCAAACAATTTTTTTTTAAGAAATACAAAATGAGATATATTGATGTGTTCCGGCTTAGACATTAATGAAGAGCATAACACGTGGGCGGCGTAGCGGTCAGCTCTGGCTTTCTCATTTATACCGATGCACTGCAAGTACAACCCCCCTCTCTGCGGGAGTGCTGGCTGTGACGAATTAAACCGGTTTCACAGGTATTTTCAAAGTAGAAGGGGGCGAGATTTCCAGCGAAAGACACCTCCAAAACCCAGTAAGTACAGTACTTACTAGTTAAGAAAGCTAGGCTCCTCAATGAAATCGCTTTAAAATGCTAATGCATTGGTGTAACAGTCCGGGCGTGGCAAGCTTCTAATGTCTCCCGACTACGGTGAAAGGAACCCTTTTTTCATTTGAAGACAATGAACATGGTTTACATAAAAGACATTTTTCCAAGAAAGTTTAGCCTTTGTCACTAATGAAACCACTAAATAAAGACATAAATATAGAAAACTTAAGATTTTTAAAGTACATGACTTTGCTAAAATTTATTTAAAAAAAATGATTACAAACGACAGCAGAGAGAGAGTGCTTACTTTGTCAGCACCCAGACAAAAATACAATGCTTTTATTCATTCTTAATCAGATGGTGAGAGTGAAGGGGGAGCGATAAGGTTGAAGGTGAGGAAAAAGAAGTGAAAGTGGGGGAAGCTTAATTGACTAGAACAGGGGAGGGATGTTGGTTTTGCATAAGGGGCGGGGTTATGGAAATGAAGTCTATTTGGGAATGTGAAGTTACATGTTCTGGCTGTTCGTGGATTATCATTGTTGAGTATGGAGTGTTGAGGTATTGATTTTGTGTAATTCTTTATGTTGAAAATTGAGGTGGATTTTGTTTATGATAAAGAGGATAAACTGGGATGGGAGGAGGGTTTGGTTTTGCATAAGGGGCGGGATTATGATAATTGGAGGAATTTGAGAGAGTTTGTGGGCTATTTTTGGTTTGTATTACGGATAATTCGTACAAGATATTGAGATTTGTTGATAATTGGAGGACGGTTTTGCTTTAATGGTTTGATATATTTGATTTTGTATTGTGGTTGTTATCTATGTTTTTGGTTGGTATTATGTTTATATGGTTGTTTTTGTTGGTTGGTCGTTATTATGGTTATTATGTTTATTGTGTCATTTTTGATTATTGGATGTAATAATCAAAAAAGAGAGAGAGAGCGAGCGCCTTCTTTTTACTTTTGTTGCCAAAGGGCCTTGCAGATCAGATTCCCTTCCTCCTACGGAAAGACAGACACATGTTTTCACAGTTTAGAAGCTCCTATTCAGACGCAGGCGAGCAGCCCCTAGATAAAACATCAATTTTATTTAAACTCCAACGAAAGTATTAATGGTTTTTAATTACCGTACTCTTATGGAACATGCCACCAGCCATCTGCATTGAACGATTAAAAATAAAAACGATTACGATTGGCACTCCTGTAGCTTTTTCACGAAACCTCCTTTTCACGAAACTTCCAACAGAGCTGTTCAACCAGTTTTTATCGGGCACCTCTTATGTCAGGCGTAAGCGATGAATAAATTTATTTAGTTGAAAAGCTGTACAATGCAAGACATTTCGTTACTCTAGGAGGTTTCGTGAAAAAGCACATTGTGCTGCAGTAATAATTTAAAAAAAAGTCTAAACAGTATCAGCTTATTTATGAGTTGTAATTTAAAAAAAAAGTAAAAAAAACGCACTCAAAATGCAATTTAGCGCTTTCTGGCAAGAGGAGACCCCCAATTTAATAATGTAACATGCTACTGTTTGTGCATGAACATAGCTACTGTATACTGTTATTTCTTTAGATACGCGATTCCATGTTATTTTTTAATCCCTGGTGGGACTGGGAGTCCATAAGAATCGAGTAATAGGTTTCATTGCGCTTTGACAGATCTTCTTTAAATCAATTGTTGATTTAAAGTTTGACAGTAAATGTTTATATTGTAACGCATACTGTACAGCCTCTATTTCTCTATAAAAATTTAAAAGATCGTTTGCGCAGCCTAAGAGGGGGGCAAAAGCACTACAATAGATTAGCATACTGTAGAGGAAAACAGTATAGGCATCGTTGATGAGGACTTTTGAAATCAAATTTCCCAAATTCAATATGTGCTTTTCTATATTTATTGTCAATTAATTGTCCATAATATTGCTATTCTAAGCAAGGAGCGCTTCACCCTGTCTGCTGTGGGAAGAGTTGGCTTATTCCTTCCCTGCCTCACCGAGGGCAGACCCTGCCAGGCCCTCGTCAACACGGGTTCGACCATCACCCTGCTGCGGCCTGGTGTCCTGCCGGGCACCGAGACCGCCGGACCCCCAGGGTGCTCACCATGTACTTTGGGGCTGCAAGGGTGAAACACCCCTTCTACCTTGCCCCAGACCATGTGGACTGTATCCTGGGATTGGACTGGTTGCAGCAGGTGGGTGGTTGCCTTGACTTGGGTGTGAAGGACCGGGTGCTGCGCCGGGGTTGACGGGTGCCCTCCAGCGGCGATGTCAGGTGGCAGTTTGTGGTGTTGCGGTCGCTCTGTGGGGCAGTTCTCCAAGCGGTGCATGGCCAGCCGGAGGCTGCCAAGCAGTGACCTCGCCGCTGGAGGGCACCTGCCATCCCCGGCGCAGCACCCTGTCCCTCACCTCCAAGGCCTCCCACAATGCACAGAGTGCCTTACAGACCGGGTAGGGGCAAGCTTATCTCACCGTACTGGAAGTCAGCTCTGGCACGCTCGCCCTGACACCTGCGGCTCCGGCAGGCCCAGGCGACCCCCGCCGCTGCCACCTCCGCTTCTCGCTCTGGTCATCCCACACACCCCAGACACCTCCCGCCCCGCCCACCGCGAAACTGATTCGTTCCCCCTGCCCCAACAACTCTCACCGGCCCAAGTCAAGACAACCACCCACCTGCTGCAACCAGTCCAACACCAGGATACAGTCCTCACGGAGTGGGGCAAGGTACTGTAGAAGGGGTGTTTCACCCTCGCAGCCCCAAAGTGCACGGTGAGCGCCCTGGGGGTCCGGCTGCCTTGGTGCCCGGCAGGATACCAGGCCGCAGCAGGGTGATGGTCGAACCGGTGTCGACGAGGGCCTGGCAGGGTCTGCCCTCAATGAGGCAGGGAAGAAATAAGCCCCGGCTGTGGCCAACCCTTCCCATGGCAGCAGGTGGGGTGAAGCGCTCCTTCTGGCTTTCCGGAGTGGGGGTAGAGTCGCTCAAGGGCGGCCGTCCCCTCTTTAGGCCACCCCCCTCCCGTTTCCTGACGGCCTCCGGAGTCCCCGGGGCTCCAGCTCCCGGTACTCCCATGGGATGTGTCCCCCCTCCCCACAGCGGTGGCAGATGACCAACCATCGTCGCTCCCCGAGCATCGCCGCGCTGGGCGTCTCCTCCTCCCCATCTGATTCACCGTGCGCCCTTCCATTGGTGCCCACAGGTCTCCTCGAATACAGCATCAGCATGCTCAGCCAGAGCCAGGGCCTGCTCCAAGAGGACCGGCGCGGCCAGCATCACGTGGCACTGCACCTCAGTTGGCGCCAGGGCCCAGAGGAACGCCTGGAGCGCTATCTCCCGGTGGGCCTCCTCCGGGAGAGTAGGGTAACCCTGGTGGGCTAAGTAGGCCACGTCTGCGGCTGTTACCTTCACTGTTACCTGGATACCTCTTTATTTAGAACTCACTCTTCCCCCTGCCTGTCTGGCTTCTTTTAATCCTTCTGTGCCCAGATTGCAGCGGGTAAGATATTTTTCCAAGGAAAAAAGGAGAAATTAAAAAAAGAAATTTCACCAGAGCCCCTTCTCGTGTCTAATTTTTAATTTAGAAGGATTCAAGCAGGATTTTGGATGAAAGGCAGCGACCTTAATCAAGCCCAAATCATAATTGAACCCATTCAGAGCCTACATTACATTTTAGCGTTTCATTCTGAGCAGAAGACCCTCACACCTGAAGAAGGCTTGTGTTTTCTCCTCTTTTAAGCATGTGTACAATGCTGTAATACAATTTAAAATAATTAAAAGTTTAAACAGTATCAACTAAACTCCATTAGTATAAGTATCGAGTGGTATTAAATAAATACAGCTTTTTAGTATAGATTACAGTTTTCTAAAATGTATTTAAAAATTAAAACGATGACTAATCTAATCTTTCCACGTTTGATCCCAAAATCCCAAGAAAAATAAATCTAAACGGGGAGAAAGCTATGCTGAAAGTTTATTAATATACTTAGAAGACAAAGATATCAATTTATGTTGCATTTGTCTGATTGTAAATCAAAAAATAAATGTAATTAACTGCTCTCTAATTGTTAGAATTTAATTTGTTGTAATTTAAAAAAAGTCAAAAACCGCACTCAAAATGCAATTTAGCGCTTTTCCTTGCTATTTCCTTAGACACGTGATTCCATGTTTTATTTTGAATCCCCGGCGGAACCGGGCATCCATAAGAATCAAGTACTGTAATAGGTTTATTCCATGCTGAAAAAAAAGAAGAAAGAAAACACATTCCATAAGAATCAGCGCCTTTATATAGCGCCTTTAAAGGTGGCTTCTCAAAACGCTTTACAGGATAAAAACAACAATAACAACAACAACAATATTGTGTTTCGTTGCATTTTTACAGATCATCTTTAAATCAACTGTTGATTTAAAGTTTGACAGTAAATGTTTATATTGTAACGCATACAGCCTCCATTTCTTAATAAAAATGTAGCCTAAGAGGAGGGGTCTGCTCTCACAATCCTCCATATACTCAAGTGAAAAATTAATAACGCCAATGTAAACGTCATATTTACAATTTGTTGATAATAAAAATGTTAAGTTCTCTAAAACTTTGTGATAGTTTACCCAGTTTACCCATTGTTATTAAAAATGACTTGGATTCAAACATGTTGTGATATTTAGAAATATAAATGTCACTTAATTGTCCATTTCTATATTTATGTCTTTATTTAGTGGTTTCATTAGTGACACAGGCTAAACTTTCTTGGAAAAATGTCTTTGCTGTCTTGCTGATAGGTTAAGCTTTCGAAACTCAGCCCCAAAGTCATGTGACTGATTTTTCGCCCTGTTTCGTTTGTTAAACGCAATGATCACAAGCACCGCCATGGTAACTGGGATGTGTAGTTTTTAATTCAGTTTGAATTATAACTGTATGTACTGTCTTCATATTTGGCCAGGGCTTTAAAGAGAGGGCGCACCAAAAATATTCAGTGCCGTCGTCTCCGCTTTAAAGGTACCCCTGTGCTGGAAGAATTTCACCTCGGAACGTTTGCCCAGTGTACATATAGGCACATCCCGGAATTTTGACTTCAATGTGTAATGAAGAAATTTTAAAGACTACTTAGCGTGGATAAAAAAGCTTGGATTCCCATGGACAGTATCTTATACAGTACACATATCTTTTTCTATTGTCTTTGTTGATCTCTTGAGGATCCTTGTGATATTTTGAACTCTCGTTGAATGATAAAAGTGTCGCAGTTTAAATAATTTTTGATGTTAGAAATTATGAAACACTCTGTTAAAAGCAAGGGAGTTTTTATATCTGTTATTGTAAAAGAAAATGCCTGACGAACTAGGGATTGAACAGTTTTTCAGTGCTTGTACAATCGATGGAAATGTAATAATTGTGTCAAATAAATGTGCTAAAGAAATAAACAAAAAAGTAATTCCTTTATCATATTGGCTTGCTAATGTCCCATCCTTGTTAGTTAGATCAACGGAATGCTGTGGTGGGTGTTATTTTTTGTCGATGAAAAAATAAAGTCATTACAAATAGTGTGGACCAGCATAATACTTTGAGTTTTACTGGTGGAGCTCATACAGCTGTGTCTGGATATCTTGGTCAAATATTCGGCTAGTGTGTATTGCCTGTTTGGGGTTCTGCAGCATTCCACACAGCTGGGCAGCTTGTTCCCCCCTCCCGCTGTTTAAGGAGAAATTGAGTATTGGTGTGTATTTTTTCTTTAAAATACCAATAACAGCAACATACAGTTTACATAATATGTTTAAGTTCCTAAATTAATATCGTTTATGACCTTTATGACCTTCGTTATGCTCCTCTGCGTTTTATGCTTAGCTACCAAAATTTCATTTTTTGACCGGGGCGGGGGGCATTCAGGAATGTGAGTCTGATTAAGAATGAATGTTTTATTAAAAACGCATTTGCGTTTGTCTGGGTGCTGACAAAGTAAAAAACAATTACTTTTTGACAATGAAAAACTGTGTTTGTGTCTCTCTCTCTCCGCTGGCGTTTGTAATCATTTTTATTTTGAAATACATTTTAGCAAAGTCATGTACCATAAAAGTATGGTAATTAAAAACCATTAATACTTTTGCTGGAGTTTAAAGTCGGATGTTTTCTCTTTTTGGTTAGACTTGACTATTTAGCCATGAGATAAACAATACTTTGTCATTAAACAACCTTATCATAAGGCGCATTTATGAGCAATCTTATTTCTTATTTCTGAACATTATTACGCAGAAGACAAAGGTAGCAATTTACGTTGCATTGTGCATTGTGCAGCTGTAATACAGTTTAAAATAATTAAAAGTCTGAACAGTATCAGCTTATGTATGGGTTGTAATTTTAAAAAAGTCCAAAACCGCACTCAAAATGCAATTTAGCGCTTTCTGGCAAGAGGAGACCCCCAAATTAATAATGTAACATGCTACTGTTTGTGCATGAACATAGTTACTGTATACTGTTATTTCTTTAGATACACGATTCCATGTTTTTTCTTTAATCCCTGGCGGGACCGGGCGTCCATAAGAATCAAGTTATAGGTTCATTCATTGATAGATTCATTGCGCTTTGACAGAAACCAAATTATATCGTTATTAATTTCTTTAGATACGCGATTCCACATTATATTCCCTATTAATTTCTATAGGGATTATAAATTATAAATTCTAAAAGTATGCTTGTTGACTCCGGTATTGAGCGTATTCACAGAAAAGCTTAAAACTAACACTTTTTATACACGTTATTTCACGTTAGTTAAAGACTGCGATGCTTAAAATGTTTAGGGAGAAATGGAATACTGGTGTGTATTTTTTCTTTAAAGTACCGAGACCAGCCATATACAGTTTACATACTGTATGTTTATGTTCCAAAACTAATATCTTTTATGGATTTCACACACGTTATGGTAAAATTCCATATAAATATTCAATACTTAAACGGGCACAGTAAAGACATTAAATATACATTTACATACTGTATACAGTACAGTATACATGTTCCTTAATCAATATCTTCTATGACCATGTGAAAGGCATGGTGAATGTGGACCAGGGCAATACTTTGAGTTTACAGCTTGTCCAAGGTTATTCAATATACTGTAAATACTATTAGTAATATCTTCAGTAAAGACTTTGATGGCAACAGCTCAAACATGAGAGGTTGAGCTTTATTAGCTCCACCTTGTGGAAATTCAGGATACTATTATTTTATTTGTGGTATCATGCGGTTTCATGTGGCGCTATGCGAGAATATACGGTATTAATACCGTAACTTGCGGTATACTGCATCAAGCGCACCGGAAAATAATGCGGTATCGCCCGCTTGTTTTGAATGGCTGCATCTGTATATTTACTTGATATTTCCGATCATGTAAGAGTACTGAGGAATACAAGGAGACGGCCCCACCATCCCCCAGACAGACTGAGAAAGCAATTTGGAAGGGTAAACTATCCAGCCATTGCAAAGGCTGCAACTGCAGCAGCCGCTAATAAATAAAAAATCAACATTTTTCTCCTGATCATAACTGTAACAATTTGTCACAATTTCGCTTTCTTGTGTAACAATCATGACGTTTATGAAATATGAAGCTTCCTAATTTTTGAAGAACTGGCTATCAATACGTTTTCTGAGCATCATTAACAACATTAATTTATTGATATAGATATATATATATATATTTATTTAGCTGGTTGTATCAGGGTATTAATTTGATCTATTGCAGTATTTACATGTTCAATTCACATTCATGTTCTCAAAGCAGGGTACTGGGGACCCCACACCCCCAGCCAGACAAAGGTGATAAAGGTATATTTTTAGAATTTCAAAACCTTGGAATGCTTAGGTATCCCTCAGGGACTCATTCCTAGTATAATTCAAACAAAACACCTGTTGGACACACTGTGATCTCGACATGTAGGTTTGATGTAGGGTTGTTAACTTCTGTTTTAAAATGTTTCGAATTTGTATCTATTTTAACTGTTAATACAATGGCAAATATATTTGCTGTTTTACTGTTTATTGCCTAATATTGCAATTATTATTAATGTGTGTGGTTTTTGGAGTTACAATAAATTTAACACACATTTTTTTTATGGAATAGTTTGTATTACATATTGTTAAATCACACTGTTAGGCTATATACTGCAATGAGGAAAAAAATCATACCAAGACTTTTTTTCTCATCTCCTGACACTCCATGTGTGTGAATCACATGAAGTTATATGAATTACATTAAGTTATATCCACGGATACAGTATACCAACATAGTAGCGTAGACAGGTCAATGAACTGTAGTGTGATCGTATACTGTATAAATATACCATCTACACAATATAATACTGTATGGTTTTAAAGCCTGTACTATACAATATGTGAAATATATTTTTATAATAAAAATGTACTTGCTGCTGAAATTTGCATTAAGGCTAATTATTAATTGTCTAAATGTGAAAGTAAACCTGAAAGACGCATCATTCAGCATATAAATTAAATAAGAAAAACCTGTGGTTTGTACAATTACAGATGCAGCCATTCAAAATGAGCGAGGTACGCTGCGGTCAAACGCGGTTGGCGTGGCGCGTCACAATGCATCTTAACGCGTCATATCGTGTCATATCCTGTCATGCCACAGTATTGATAGTTTCCGGAATCACCTTGTAAAACTGCCAGGTGGAGCTAATAAAGCTTAACTTCTCCTGTACAGCATTTGAGCTGTCACCAGAAAACACCTGATTTCAAATCCCGGTCACTGCTGAAGGACAATCTTTTTCCAATTAAGAATTTAAGTTGTATAATAAAAATTAAATAAAAATATTAAACTGTGTATTGCAGCATGTTAATCATAAATCATTAAAAAGTCGGTATATTTGATAAATGCAAGATTGCTCAGTTGGACAAAAGTACACGACCTACCACCTTTATCATAAATATTTTAATTATGCAGAAATATTTTATGCATCAAAGTCTTTATGGAGGATATTACTGATAGCATTATTAATGAATGACCTTGGACAGGATGTAAGCTCAAAGTATTACCATGGTCCACTTTCTTTGTAACCGCCTTTGTAAACGATAAGACTTTATTTGTTCATTGACAAAAAGTAACACCACAGCATTTCGTTGATCCGATCACGCATTCGTTTCCAATCATACAAAATAAGTTTTGAGAATCTCCGATTCACCATGCCTTTCACATGCTCATAAATGATATTAATTTAGGAACAAAAACATATTATGTAAGCTGTATATGGCTGGTATTGGTACTTTAAAGAAATAATACACATCAGTATTCCACTTTCTTCATAAACAATTTAAGCATCAAAGTCTTCCATGTGGTTATTTTGGAAACATTTTTTACGTGTTCCTTCTGACTATATTAAGTTTATATTCTTTGTAAAAAGTTATAATGTTTTAACCTTTTCTTCGAATACGCTCGTTATCTCAGTAAACAAAAGCATACTTTTAGGATTTGATTAATAGGGAATATAATATGGAATCGTGTATCTAAATAAATTAATAACAATATAATTATATTCATGTACTGGAGCTCAAATTATCACAGTAGTACACTTTCTTTGGATATGTCTGCTTCAGTTTCACTCCTTCCCATGTGATTATGCCTGTGGCGTAATGGCTTATGCGTTTGCCTTATATGCCTGAGGTCGGAACTCATACTTTTTAGAATTAAATTATTAGGGAATACAATATGGAATAATATTTTCTGGACACTCCACTCAAAGCACTTTACACGTAATGGGCCCTCCAACACCAACAGCAGAAAAGCTTAAAACTACCACTTTTTCACACGCTATTTCACATGCTAGTTAAATACTTCGATGCTTAAAATCGTTAGGGAGAAATGGAATGTATTTTTCCTTTAAAGTGCCGATTCCTGGAATCTGACTGGCTGACACCCCTCTGAAGTGGTTCCATAAAATCTGGTATACGGAAAAGAAAGCATTGATAAATACAAGTGTCTTTTAATACACTCTTTGCTGTGCTCTTGAGGATCCTTGTGATATTTTAAGCTCTAGTTGAATGATAAGTGTCGCATTTTAAATCATTTTCGTAGTTAGAAATTATGAAATGCCCTGTTAAAAGCAAGGAAGATTTATGCCCGTTGAAGTAAAACAAAATGCCTGACAAAGTATGGCTTGGACAGATTCCAAGTGCTTGTACAAATGTGCTAAAGAAATTATACTTTGAGTATACAGCTTGTCCAAAGTCATCCATTATTAATACTATTAGTAATATCTTCAGTAAAGGCTTTGATGCATAAATATTTCTGATAAAGGTAGGTTGTGTACTTTTGTCCAAATGAGCAATCTTGCTTTCATAAAATATACCAACATTTTAATGACTGATGATTAACATGCTGTAATACACAGTTCAAAATTAAAGGCTCAAATGCTGTACATGAGAGGTTAAGCTCCCCCTGGCGGTTTTACAAGGTGACGCCGGATAGTTTCCGGCAGAGCGTCAAATGACGCGCGATTAACCACGTGACACTGCGTGATACCGCGACACGCCCACCGGGGTATGCCGCGAAATACCTCGCCCATTTTGAATGGCTGCATCTGTAAGTCACCTCTTGACTGAGAAAGATTTAAAGAACTTTACATTTTTATTTTTAACAAATTGTAAATATGACGTTTTGATTGGCGTTTTACTCCTGATGGTAACTGTAACAAATTGTCACGTTTCACATCCTTCCGAAACAATCATGACGTTCTCATCCAATCTAAGGTTTGATGTTTTTTTTTTTATTTTGAAACCATGATCTTGACATGCAGGTGTGAAGTACAGTTAATAGCTTCAGATTTAAAAGGTTATTAATAATATCTTCAGTGTCGCATTAACATTGGAATGTTCTTCCAAGTGTAAAAATTGGTGATAAATGTGTCTCCTAATCTTCAGTTTACAGACAGTCCAAGGTCATTTATTATGAATAATATCTTCCATATCACATTAAAATTGGAACGGTTTTCACAGGTGTAAATCCACCTTTCTAACCGCTTTATCCAGGACAGGTAACAGTTTCACCCCTTCCCCTTACCTCTGCCTGTCTGACCTTTTCCCATTTTTTAACCATTCTGTGCCCAAATTGCAGCGGGTGAGAAAGAGACAGAAATTATTTGTAGCTCAAATCCTGCTTAACTAAAAAATAGAGACAAGAAGAGTATTATTGGACAATGTTGTGAGGCTCTGGCGGAATTTCTCTGTAAACTGAAGAGTTATAGAGGAGTCACGTTGTGTATTGCCTCTTTTTACACTTGTAAAAAAGAACATTCCAATATTAATGCAACACGGAAGATATTATTAATAATGAAATTAATAATTTCAGGCTAACATGGGTTTGTGCTCTACACCCTGCGGGACCACTGTGTACATACATTCACAATGCGAGAAAAAATATTGCTCAATACGAGTTTGTGCGAACAACCTGCATACGTGATATTTAGAAATATATATTGTAGTATTTTCAGGTTCGACGAGGATGGGCACAGTGATTCAGAGACTCGTTGATTGAAAAATGCTTTTATTTTTCGGCACAGCCAACACAACCCCTGCACCCGCATGCCAGCTGAGAGAGAGATGTACCCACAATTGATAAACATACAGAAAAGAGTATTAAAGTATTGGCTACAGCTAAAAAACAGCAACCAAAATTCCTACCACCACAAAGCCCTGCTGAGCCCAACAGCTGAGCCCAAAACAGAGCCCCCTGAGAATGCTGGTCCTGAGGCTCACTGGCCCAAGCCACACAGACACCAGCTAGCCTCAGGACAGCATTGCTAGAACACCACAACTCAGACTCAACCACATCACAGCACAGAACAAACAGCAATATCTCATGCAATGGGACACATGCACACAAACACAATAGGGAGAAATAGAGACAGAGGTGCAATTCCTACTGCACTGTGACAGCTATTCTGGGATTAAAGATACAGTCTTCCCTAATATCAGAAATCTAATCCCAGAGTTCCCACACCTGCCAGAATTACAACGGGTCCCAATCCTACTGGGAGAGGGAGACGGGAACTCGGTTGAACTAGCACCCTGGTATGTGATCTCCTGTCACAGCCTGAGGAACAGTGAATCTGGCTCCCAATAATGCTTAATATGTTTACAGTATATGTAAATATTTTATGATATGTCTTTGTTGTAAATGTCTGTAATATGTTTGTAGATTTTATTTTATTTCTATCTTTTGTTTTGTTTCATGTTAATTTTATTATTTTTATTTGCTATGGCAACACTAATTGTACCTATCGGTCATGCTAATAAAGCACCTTGAATTGAATTGAATTGAGAGAGAGAACGAGGGAGCGCCAGAAAGAGCAAGAGAGTGAGGGCACAAATCCTTTTACCTGGCAATCTACGTGAACATTAAGCAAGTGGTCTCGTAACTCAAGGAGGTCTTGTGAAAATGCTACAGGCGTGCCAAAATTGTTTTCGAACTTCAAGCTAACTTTACCGCGGTTGAAAACCGAAGAAAAAAATTACTCTTAAAAAGTTACAAGAAGCTTGAAATTATTATTATTAGATTAATACTGTTAAGAATGACCAGACACATTATTATTGTTTCAGTGATATTTTTAATACCGCTTTGTTATTCTTGATCCTAATTACAATATATATGATTTCATTTTAAGGCTTGAGGCATCTGTGAGATTGCCCCACTGCATAAAGTGTTTTGAATTAAACTGGTTGAACAACTGTTAAGCACATTGTAGTTTTTGTTAACACAACAGAACTTTGTCAGTGAAAAAAATGACCGCGGGCACTTCCCCCCCCCACATTCTCAGAGGAGAATAGGCGAACCTTCCAATGAAAGACAGTCCCCCTCCCCCCCACGGAAAGACTGACAAATGTTTTCACAGCCTTCACTTTGTTGGGCATGATTTTTAAGCAGCAGACAAAAAATGAGAAAAATCTCTCCAAGCCCATTGTTTCCCATTTCACCTGATCATACTGATCTCTCTGTCTGTATTCACCAAGAGGGGTTTCGGAACTCTTATTGCAGAAAAACATCCGCAACCAAAAATATCCTGAAACTAGGATCATACTGTACCTTCCCACTTCTCAAAACGACAGACTCGTTTTCTTCTAATCCTCTTTATTCATTTGCAGGTTTGACTTCACAGCTCTCTTCACCTCTCTCAACTTCACACCACCTGAATATCTACTCTGCTTCTTTTATGCTCCTGCCCCCTCTCCACTCCCAGCTTTTGTTCTCCCATGCTTTATTAGCTGTCAATTTTCCTCTCTCTCACACCTGATGAAGAGTCCACAGTCAAAACTTTGTGTTTCTTTTCTTCTCTTTTCAGCACGGAATAAACCTTTACTCATTCCTTTGATTTCTTTAGACTTTATTTCAAGAATTAGATATAGCAATAAGTAATCTCAAAAATGATAAATGACCAGGTGGTGACAGCTAACATTAGAGTGGTTAAGGCCTTTAGAAAAGAAGCCATAAAAATGAATATTTCAGTCTTTACCCATTGCGATCCTCCTCAAATAATTTATTGAATGAGATGAGCAAACCTCTTGTTTCATTTCAAACAGGAAGAAACCAAGAATAAGATATGCAACATTACAGCTAAATAAAGATAAAGGGGTATTGCTTCTTTGGTCCTCAATCAGTCCTTTTTTCTCTGGTGAGTACAGGGCACAGAGGCTCTGCTTTCTGTCGTCTAGAATGGAGACATCATTCTGACTGACATGGAAAAACTTTCTGCTTCCTGCTATTCAAACAGTTCTTGGGTGACTGTTGAGATGACTGAGAGCTGCAGCTTATTATCACAGAGGTTTTTGGGAATGTGGTCCCGAAAGGGCTGCACTCTCATACTTCCTACAACAGGTAAATCTTGTCTTTTCAAACAATCAAGACAGAGTGAGGCAAACAGAGGGGAGAGAACAATTATTATAATGTGTTTCTGAAAGTTGTTCAGATTGAGTCCAAATGAAAAGTTCAGGAAATCAGACTTTGATGAACAGTTTAAGAAAAGCAGAATGGAATTGTTATGTTGCATCTGTTGTTTAGCAGTGCTGCAGTGAGTTAACAGATCAAGACCCAAGCTCAGGGCTACAGTGGAACCCAGAAAGATGAGTGGAAGGAGAGATGGCAAGAGAAAAATGAACAGGCAGACTAGCTAGATATTCAAAGGCTACAGATAGCAGTTTGTGCTCTGTCTGTGAAGGAGATTGTGAAGGAAAAGGCTTACCTGGCTTTAACAGACAGTTAATTACTTTTTCTAAATTGGAACTGGTGGAGAAGTGGGAAATCTCTTTTGGGTAAATGCTCGGATAGTTTAGTAGGATAGTGTTTTAGTGGCATGTCAGCAATAGTTTAACGCAGTTAGCTCTATTGTTGCAGCACTGGTCTAGCAGAGAGTCTTGTCTTAAATAGCCTGCCTAATGGTAATTGCCCTAATTGCTTAGCATTCTGACTTAGGTTGCAAGGAACTGGTGGAGGGCTGAATCTCTGAGCAAATGTGTTGGTTGCCCCTGCTCCCAGCCTGGGCATGACAGAAATAAGATAGATATGGTATCAGTGGAAAAAGGATAGCAACACTTTGAAAAGATTGTCCTTGAAACATTGAATATATTAATCCTATGAGCTTGCAAATCAAAATCTAGAAAATAGATCCCAAATAGTTCAGCAGATAAATTAGGAAAAATATAAGAGAAAAAAGCACTTAATGAAATTATTAAAAATAACAGAACCCAGTTAAAGAAAAAGAGTACATTGAACTGCATGCACAAGTTAAAACGAAAGGCCAAGAGAGGGATAAAAAGGAATATGTAGGATAACAATTAAGTAAAATGTATCCAAGTGAATGTAGATAAAATAGAATATGTGCTAAACAAACATTTTACTCGGGTGTCACAAAGGAAGAAATTTGCAATGTGCTACAGAAAGCAGAAAGAAATTATTGAAACGTATTAGCATAGAAGAAGCAGAAGTGCTTCATGTACTTGAAGCACTCAAGATAAATAAATCCCTAGGACCCGCTGACAGCTTGCTAATTGTATACAAAAAAATGAGAGATGTGTTTAGGAGCCTCTCTCAAGTCAGGGATGGTACCTGTCAAAGAAAACTCAGGTTAGGTGTGGTCCAGCAGAGTCCTTTATTCATGCTGATGGAGAGGATACAATCATACAGATCTGAGAGCAGCCTCTCAAATGAGATGGTAAATGCGATGGGTTTTATACAGCAAATTCACTTAGGCTAGCTCACTCTAAATTTTCATATAAGGAGTTGTTATCTCTCTACAAACACTTCTTTGTAATTGACCACTTTATTCTTAAGAAGCAATTTTACCTTGTATACAGAAAAAAGGAAGTATATAAATAAAAGGTGTGAAATTTAGCTAGATATTCTGCAGTTTCTAGCATAGCATCAAAACGTCAAATAAAATGCTTGCAATTGTCCTTTCATACTGTTGCTAGGAAAAATACACATTAGCAAAGCCAAATAGTCACCGTCTTATACACTTATAAAGGTAAATGCTAAAATTCTCCCTCATACCCATGGACAGAAGAATAGTTCATATAGTGACCATCCATAAGGAAGGTGACAAAACTGACTTAAGTAATTATTAACCTTTTAAGTTGAGCCTGTATTTCGACAATTATTTGAACTAAACTAGATAAACACCTACAGTATATGGAAATGACATACTAGGGAATAGCCAACATAGAAAATATAGGCTTTGCCTAATGGACATCCAAGTTTTTTGAAGCACTCAAGTAGGTATCTGCGTCAGCATGCGTAGGCTGCAAAGGAACAAGTAAAGACTTATTCCATGCTGAAAAGATGAAAAGAAACACAATGTGTTTCAGCTGTGGAGACTTCTTTGGGTGTGGAAGAGCGAAGGCTTTTAAATATAGCAATCTGGATGTTTATAAGTGCAGAGTGCTATCAGGGAAGCTAAAAGGCAATAGCGTAACAAACTAGAAATACAAGCTGCCTCTTCCAATGTACGCCAAATGTGTCAGGATATTCAGACAAATTCAGACAAATTGTAAAAAGCTAAAATAAGCAGTGTTACATCCTCTGATACTGATTTCTCTCTACCATATGAGCTGAATGCCTATTACACTCTGTTTGAGAAGGGAATCATGGAAGTGCTGGTGCCAGTGTTCCCAGCCGCGGGTGATACAGTCGTGTCTGTCACAGAGGCTGAAGACAGGGTAACTTGACATGAACATTCTGAAGGCGACCAGTCTGGACGGGGTTCCTGGATGGATCCTCAAATCCTGTGCAGACCAATTGGCCACAATTTTACAGAAGTTTTTAATCTTTCACTTTTACAATCTTCCTTTCCAATGTGTTTTAAGGAAACAACCATTATACCAGTGCCAAAGAAGAATAATGCAACCTATTTTACAGACCGCACTCACATCTAACATAATGAAATGACTTGAACACAGTGGTACCTGAGTGCTTAGATCCCCTGCAGTTTGCATACAGGCATAACTGACAACTCCATTTCCCTGTTTCTTCACACTGCCTTAGCTTGTGAAGCTTGGATGTTGAAGACACATACGCCAGAATGCTATTTATAGATTACAGCTCCAATAGCTTTAACACTATTATTCAATCCAGACTAATCAGCATCTCTCTAGCAGCAGGATTATGGTTTGTGAGGGTCAATGAAAAGCTTTCTTCCACACTGTCAAAATTGGTGCAACTCAGGTCTGTGTGACAACCCCCTACTGTTTAGCCCCCTGCTTTCCTTGTTTACCCATGATTATGTGGCCAGATACAGCGCCAATTCCATTTAAAAATATGCTAATCACATTACCATCATTGGCCAAATCACCAGTAATGATTTGGAAAATTTGGGTGAGGAAGTCTCAGGAAGGCTGGAAGTATTTCTAAGGATAAAAATCATCCTGATTCCTGACTTTTCTCTCCTTCACTTTGGTAAAAGTTATACCCTTGAGAATGAAGGCTGCAATTCATCCTTTCTAATTTTTTCACTTCATTTGAACAATCATTACAGAATGTTGCATGTCTGCTGACAAGTTTCTTCATGATCTGTTTTCAGTTTTCACTGTATTTCTCATTGGATGTTTTTTTTAAAAAACTTGTCTGTCATGGAAAGGTGTCAAGGAAAGAAAAACTTTCATGTTGTAATTTCTTGTTTATCATGCTGCTTTTCCCATTTTCAGAAATTTATTAACCGTTGTGTAGTGATTTTATATGTGGAATATTAAGTGCCTCCCAAAAGTCTTGGGACAGAAAAACCAAAACAAAGCAAATGCAAAAGAACATTTTTTTTATGATCGGATAATTAATGTGTACAATCAGAATGGCAAGTACAATATAATAAACATTTTAGTTTTCAGTAATCAATGCTTACGTTTGATGATATCAGAATTTAATAATACTTTTTCAACACACTGATTTCTAGTGACCATAAGATACATTCACTTTAGGTAAAGGTCAATATTAAAATATTAAAGGTATTAATACATTAAATTATTAAGCATTAAAATATTTAAAGTCCATATTTGATTGCATATCCCTCTGAAGCAATAATTGCATGAAGTCTTCGACCCATTGAGGTCCCCAAATTATGTTATCATCTGTAATAATGTAATCATTGGAGGTGCTTTGCCACACTTTTGCTATATCTACTTCGGGTTCTTGACTTATTTTGAGTGTTGTGATGATTTTTTCTTCACTGTATAAAATGCCCCATTGACCAGTCTTGTATTTTACACTTTTTTTTCTGATGATCATCTCCTAGGTTTCATTCACTTGTTTTTGTTTAAAGATATGCTGCATGGTGAGGTGTCACTCAATATTGTTACAAATGGGGAGGGGTAACAGAAATGGTGAAAATCAGGAATTGACAGAGCGGTTTAGTCAATAAGTAAAATAATTATTAATAACCCCCAACTTGTAACTAATTTCTAGCAATATAGCTAAGTGGCTGATATAATTAGAGGCATGTGAATTCTGTATTCTCTGGCACAGCTTTGTTGAGAGGAGTAATAATCCAGGCACACTTGGTTAAACAAATATTTATTACAATGACAAAACACAAACAACACTACACACAACAAAACATACAACACACATTACTCTTTGTACAGTATTTACAAACATTCTGTTTACCCCCCAAAACACCTGACTGCTACTCTTAATGCCTACAGTAGGCTGGGCAAACGATTTAAAATTTTTTTTTAAAGAAATAAAAAATGAGATATAATGATGTGTTCCTGCTTAACTTGGACATTGCACACCTTTAAAACCTATAAAAACAGGTTTCGAGAGTTAAAAACCACTTTTTATGCGTGAAAAATGGGTGATTTTTCTTCCTCGTGATCAGCTCAGAATCTTTGTGTAAGCTGTAAGGTTTTTACTTCTTAATTAAACGTTT
This sequence comes from Lepisosteus platostomus, assembly GCF_059453375.1. NCBI lineage: Eukaryota > Metazoa > Chordata > Actinopteri > Semionotiformes > Lepisosteidae > Lepisosteus > Lepisosteus platostomus. The sequence continues at coordinate 31,452,691 of NC_142620.1, read as the reverse complement.
AAAATACACGAATTTCATAAAGACAACACAGGTTTCGAAGAGAAAAAATCCCATTCTTTTCTCTTCCTGTTGTGTGAAACTGATCAGCAGGTCTTTTTTTCCCAATCAGAGGCTCTGAATATAGCGTACCGCCCACTGCTCTCCGACAGAGAGGGGCGCGGAACCGAGAGAGAGAGGAGGCGCGGAGCTCAGCAGTACAGAACGAACGTTCTGCTGCCTGGAACACTTATGGCAGCAATTGCGTCTGCATTTATAACTTAGTTTTTAAAATTAATCAAGCAATATGAAGCATCTCTTTTTACTTTTAAGTCCCTTAATTATCATTAAGCACAGCTTTCTCACCACTTAGACTACTTTTTGATACCATCCTTAGACAAAGCAGAAACTTGTTGTTCTGTCTAATGACATTACAAGTGGAAAGATTACAGATTTTAATTGTCTTTAATTTTGTTATGTTATACATTTTAGAAACGTTTCATCCATACAAACACCACAAAACTATTCTCGATTGTATTTCTGAATGGTATGTTACACTTAGTTCACTGTTTTAAATACATCTAATTAAGAAAGTTAGGTGTTAGCATAAACTATTAGCAATCAATAATATTAAATTTAGCACTGTAATAAGTTGTTGCACTTTCCCCCACATCTGGTAAAAATATATTTTCATTGTTCAAATATACATTAAATCTGACTATTGTAAGAAAACCGGCTCAGGAACGCCAAATATGTAATCATTCATAGCCGTTCAGGGACGCCATAAATGTAACGTTGCCATAGGAAAATTAAATGTAGTGGCTCTCTGAAGGCACCAGTTCTGTAGGGTTTGGACATTTACTGAGACAATTATTAATTGTAGCAGTAAATCACAAAGTTGATTCTTTTGATGGCTTTAGAATCCAACCATGCGACATAACTCAAACAACGCGCACACACAGGTACTAATACACGAGGATACATTTATTAATACATAGAATATGCATGTAAAACTAACAGATCTTATCGAGAGGGTTATCAGAATACAAAAGGTATATATTCAATCAGTTACGAAGAGTTACACATATCAAGAGGACATACGTTCAGTATATCATTCATTAAGACCGTTTCGTAAATGAACTTGGTTATAACTTCTACATTAGATACTCAAACAAGTACATAACTCTTAGGAATTAAATTGATATCAACTGGTTGAGATAACAATTGAATTCTCGAGCTGTAATGCATTGAAGTTAAATACTCATCCAATCTTTGGGGATTCAGATCTCAAAGAAACAGTTGCAGGCTGTTGCTGTCCAATCCACGCTCTCTGGCTCCGTGCCAGGCTGTGCTGTGCGGCTTGCGACGGTGCGCTGCAGATGCTCACTGACCGGCTAGTTAGCAAAGTTTGTGCACAGGAGAAAAGATGACTGTGGGTCCCAGCAAGTCAGGAAGAGGACCGGTTCGTTCCTGATGAAGAGCTATTCTGAATAGTGATTCAGCTGTCCACAGTTCCGACCTGTTCACGAGGCTTGCTGCTGGTGCTAACCTCGGTTGGATCCTCTAGTTACTCTCTGGCAACCTCCGCTCTAGACTCTTAGAACAAAGGAAAGTTCTGGCACTCGGACACACTGGCAGTTCCGTGGTTGTCCGGGCTGAGTCTCAGGATGGTCAGGAGGCGCGCTGCGAGAATGTCCTGCCCTTGGGAGCCTTCTGCTCCTGGGCCGTCCTGCCCTGGAATTCTCCTTTGAATTCCCTTTAGAACAATCCACAGAATTCTCTCCAGAATCTTACCTTCTGAATCTTACTGAATCTCTCAGGCTCTCTGTGTTGCCTGTTTTTACCTGGAGGAACTTCAGCTCGCTGATTGGCTGAAAGTTCCATGGGCATCAGAGTCCCACGTGGGTTACTCGGCCCTACCAGTCCCTGATTGGTTGATCAAGGTGGGATATGAGTCACTTACTCCTGACACTTAGGAATGCAGTCCAGATGTCCATCTGGCACTCCCTAGACAGATAGGCGCCAATGGATGACCATTGATCATGATAGCCAGGCTCAGCTAAGTGCATCCCCCTTTGGGAGCTGTCCTAAGAAACCTTAAATCAAAGGAAACCTTAAACAGCCTGCATGAATAGTTTCTCTGTGGCTGCACCACAGAGATGAACAGAGAAATGAGGCCTAATTTGGGAAAGCTCAGAAACACTTAATTCTTTCTTATTAATAAGCCTCGCCGCTACACTATCATATATTAAGTTAAATACAAAACGAAAGAAAAAATAGGGTTAAATATTTTGCTAACAATGTTAACTGTTAATGAATAATAAAATGTATTGACTAAGAAGTAGGATGGCACAGTTGTTAGTATGCTTTTTGTTTTGTTTCTTTTTCATAAATACAACAGTAGTACCTGATGTCTCAGTGGCTTTCAAAATTAAATTATGCATGCAAACCTGTGAACTAGAAAGATAACTAAGCTATCCATCCATTTATAATGGTGGCGAAGTGGTTAGCATTGCTATCTTGCAGGACTGGGGTCCTAGGTTCAATTCCTGCCATCCTGTGTGTGTGGGGTTTGCATGTTCTCTCTTGGTTACATGTTTTTTCTCCATATGTGTGATATGACTCCCTCTCGCACTCCAAAACATACTGGTAAGTTAATTGGTCTATGGGAAAACTGGCCCTGGTGTGTGTGTGTTTGTGTCTGTCTGTCCTGTGATGGACTGGCGCTATGTCCAGGGTGTATTCTGCCTTGTGTCCGTTGCTAACTGGGATAGGCTCCAAATCCTCTGTACTGGATAAAGAGATTAGAAATGGATGGAAGTAAAGGCACTGTGTGGATGGAACTATACACAGTGTTAGAAACCCACTATGAAATGGCAGCATCTCACTGAGAATAAAATATTTTATAGTGCTGGCTTAAAGAAACAGCCTTTCCACCTCTCTTGCACATCAGTATCCATACCTAGTTATTTAAACAAATTGCCTCTAATTATAAACATCTTAATATGCTGGCTCTGTGGATCCGCATCAGCTATGTTTGCCCATTCCTTCAATTCATGTGCATCCAACACACAGTTCAATGCTAGCAACTACACAAAATCTAAAGTACAATCCTCATTTCAGTATCTATGTAAACATACAGTCTGTTAACTTCATCTTCATCAAAAGTATGCCTAACCCCATTAGGAAGTGTTCTTGTTATCGGTGTATTCCTCAGCTTTCCCAAAATTATCTTCTTCTTACCAACATCTCTAGTCTCTTATCCTGCAATAACAAAGCCAACACTTAAATCTCCAAAAGCTGCTTGTGTTAATTTCTTTAAATCACAAATATCATGTGTAAATACTGGCCATGTAATACTCTGCATTGTGTAATAATAGTTTATTTTAAAGGGAACTAGAGAAACTAAGAACTAGAGAAATCAAGAAAGGCTTTTTTTTCTAGAATTAATAAATGCACATCCTGTTCACTAATTAAAATTAAATCCACACTGAGCAATCTTCAATATGTTCAGAATATGACAGCGAGAATCCTATCAGGGATGCATTACCCCTGTTTTCAAGTCCTTGCACTGGTTACCTATCAGGTTTCGAGTCAACTTCAAAATCCTCATCCTCATTCAGTACCTACAGTATATGGCTTATTATCTGTCTACTCCCCACCTTTGTCCATCTGACTCTGGTCTTCTAGCTGTCCTCAAGAACATCTACATTCTGTGACCTTCTCTAGCTGCACCCCAGAGCTCTCAATTTGTATTCCCAGTGATATCAGTCACGTACCCTGAGTGCATTTAAATCTAACCTCAGAACCTTTCTTTTCAGAAGACTTAGTGTCTGTATCTGCTTCATTTTCTAATTTTGGTAGCACCTCTAACTGCTTGTCTTATATGTATTTACTTTGTAATCTGTGGTCTGTTTTTATATCTACTGTATTGCTTTGAGATGCCACTTTTAAAGGTGATATATTAAATAAAGTTTTTTATTATTGTTATAGAGAAACATGATCAGTTTTCCCTGGTTCAGATAAAAAGATCTAAAGCATACTAGTTTGTCACTCTTCTCATTCCCTTTGCTAAATAACTTTTCATACTAATCTGATCAATCTAACTGCCTGTTTTCTGTACTTTCTCTATCCTGCTAGATTTGCAATTATTCTGAAAATTTTCTTCTTGAAATAACTCATTTCTAAATACCTTTTTTTCACTGTTAACATCTTGCAGCAACTCTGCAACAAAATATACACTTAGCACAGTTCATCCTGCTACCAACATTGAATAAAAAAAATCTTATGATTTCTATATTTATGTCTTTATTTAGTGGTTTCATTAGTGACAAAGGCTAAACTTTCTTGGAAAAATGTATTTTATGTGTTGCGGAAAAAACTGACTTGCTTTAACAAAATATGTTTACAAATCCTTTCACCTGGCAAACTACCTGAATGCCCAACTATCTGAGAAGCCCTCCATGAAACCATGGTTGCTATTAATTCATTTAGGGCTCACTGACAGAATTGCTGTTTTTTATGCATGCTAATTTTCTGATTCCTCACTCTGTTTCATGTTTATAGATACAACTTTATTGATCGCGAAGGGAAATTGATGTACATGTTCATGAACATGATTAACATGTTTACATGTTTACATGTTCTTTTGTAACATACACCTTTGTGTGCATTTTTTGTTTATCTAAGCAAGTGTTCCTGCATCCCTCTTCTGCACTATAGTCATGGCTTTTTTTCTGTTTGCTTTTTCAAAGCATCACCTGCTCCAGTTCTAAAACTTTTTGCTCATGTGCATTTTTGTATTTTTTACACCTCTAGCACTTTAACGTCCTGAATTTTCATTTGCCTTAATTTGTAGTATGAATTTGAGTTTTAGCCTTAAAAAGCTTAAATTTTCTTTTGTTTCTTGTCCTACAACTGTTATTATTGATCACCGAATTATTGTACTTGACATGACTTCATTCACCCTTTCCTGAACGTCTATGATAGGCAGAGAGAGTGCTGTTTCTGGTGCGATCTTTTGCAGCTGACATTTCACTGTTTTAAATGAACAAGAAATTAGATTGCTCATAAATCACTTATTCTATATAAACACAGCGTAATTGCCCTCCGAAAATCCTATTTTTCTTGTTCGTTTTAGAGACCTTAATCGAAACTGATTTATTTTCTCTGTATTTCCTACATTGCTTTGTCGAGATTTTAACTTTATATTTAGGCTCAGATTTCAACTCAAATCGTACAGTTATTAATAGCAGTAAATACTGATGTTTTGCTCCCTCTTACCACAAAAATATATATGTTTTGTAGGTGGGATGAACTTTATTTCGTACGCGTAGCTACTGTGATTCGGACACGGAACAGTTAAAGATGGCGGCAAATCAGGCAACGGGGGGGGCGTCTTCTCGCCTCCATAACTAAAATGCCAAATAGGAGTGGCTTAAGCGACATACACAGTTGTGTAACTGACAGTCTGAGGTAGCCTATCGTGTACATTTCGCTTTGTTGCTGATAGGTTAAGCTTTCGAAACTCTGCCCCCAAGTCATGTGACTAATTTTTCACCCTGTTTCGTTGGTTAAACGCAATGATCACAAGCACCACCATGGTAACTGGGATGTGTAGTTTTTAATTCTGTTTGAATTATAACTGTACGTACTGTCTTCATATTTGGCCAGGGCTTTAAAGAGAAGGCGCGCCAAAAAATTTCGGTGCCGTCGTCTCCGCTTTAAAGGTACCCCCGTGCTGGAAGAATTTGACCTCGGAAAGTTTGCCCAGCGTACCTACAGAGGCCACATAAGAGATGAGCTGCCTTCTAATTAAATACGAAGCAACCTTCAGTTAAATCTCTCTCTCTGCACCCCAGAAAAAGGAGCCTTTATCCCTATCCATAAAAAATGTGCCATAAGCAGGAAAGGTGTTTCCAAGTGAGGTACTTTTAACCAGGAACCCCAAGTTCCCTAAAAACACAGAAAAGCACGCTCTATCCAACAAGGTTCCAATATTTAGCTCCAGTCAGGTTTGATATGATCATGAAGTAGGGGCTCTCGCCTGGTGCAAGCTTCATGTCCCTACTCCTCTGGACTCCTCTCTTCTCCTCATTGCCTGCTTCTTGTTTCTACCTCCTTTCTCCTTTTTTTGTGCTCTTAATGTGATCTTGTATTGTTTTGTTTCTGTACTGCTCTTTGACAATCATTAACCCACAACATAGCTGTGTATACTAAGATAAACTACAATTATTTCTGCTCAAGGGACCCCCCCAGACCTCAGCAAACATCCTCTCTCTTTTAAGGTTCGAAGTGTTTACCCTTTCAAGTATCACAAACTTTATATGAAATCTAAGAGACGCTTCTCAATCACCTAAAGCTGTAACAATATTATTTTTATTTTCTTTGAGAATTTCATTGTCAAGGTTTTTTCAGAAAAATAAAAAGTTACATCTACTTAGCAAAAATAGGAAAGATGTCTTAAGGGTGAAAATGAGTTCGCCATATGTAGGAGGCAGAGTTATGCTGTATCTTTTATAAAATTAAGATTACATAGCCACTGGTAATAGGGACCAGGCAAAATTGTTGTGCAATACTGATTAAGAATGAGTCCCCATTTCAGTAACTAATGTTTTTCACAGCAAATCCTCCAGATTTTTAATGAGTCTGAAAAACTGACCTTCAGAACCACCTTGAAAGCTCTAGTTTATCAGTGCTTTATCTGCACCTAGTTTTTATTCCTGGTTCAGATAATTGTGCTTTTTGTATGCTATTTTTCTTCACAGCCTTCATTGGTAGAGCTACTGGGACACTGGGAGGGGGTGATGTTACTTATTCTTTTATTTCTAGTGACTGAGAGAGAAAAACAGTTTTGGGATTCTGAATAGGCCTAAGAATAATAAAAACTATTTCATTCACTGACCAGTCAAATCAGTTAGAATACTTTTTTTCATCAAAAACCTTGGTGCACCCACATCAGCAGTGTCACCAATGACTACTTCTGTATCCTGACCATCTAGGTAGCTGATAAGATTTTTATTTAGTAAAATTTGTTAAAGTGCAGATATTCAGAAATAATTTTATTTCTCCTCCTTTGTTTTCCAGTCATTGTTTAAGGCAGACACTGCTACAGATGCAGCCAATCAAAAGGCGTGGTACAAACCTGTACTGCACACAACTATTACTGTCATACTGTCATATGTATGTGATTGGCTGGCCAAAATGACCGACAGGGGCACTCATGGTGCATTAGTTGGTAGTGAAAAGATTTAATCATTTAATCTCTTTACTGTGCATGTTTTAATCCACTTAGTATTTAATATTTATGTGGAATTTTATAACTAAAGGGAAATTTTAGTAGCTGAGCATAAAAAGAAGAGGAGCATAATGCGTCTGATGATCATAAATTATATTAATTTAGGACCATAAACATATTATGTAAACTGTATATGGCTGGTATTGGTATTTTAAAGAAAAAATACACACCAGTACTCCACTTTCTTCCTAAACATTTTAAGCATCGAAGTCTTTAACTAACATGAAATAGCGTGTAAAAAAGTGGTAGTTTTAAGTTTTTCTGCTAATATAATATGGAATCACGTATCTAAAGAAATTAATAAGATATAATCATATTCGTGTACTGCGACAGGGCTGTGTAGTGCTGTTTCACCTCTGCCCATGTGAGCTCCCTGGTAGTCTGCTGGTCTATGTGCTGGGTTAATCACCCACAGGTTGTATTAATTGACTTTTTATATTTCTAAATATCACAACATGATCGAATTTAAGTCATTTTTAATAACAATGAATAGTCACCTTCTTTCCTTCTGACAACTGTCCCTGCTTCCTGCTTCTATCGTGTGTGTGTGGGGGGATCCCTTTAGATCTCCCTTCAGATTTAAAAGGTTATTAATCATACATTGGCATTATTAATTAACAAATGCAACATAAATTGTTATCTTTGTCTTCTAAGTATCTTAATCAACTTTCATCATAGCTTTGTCCCCGTTTGTAATCATTTTTATTTTTTAAATACATTTTAGAAAAGTGTAATCTATACTAAAAAGCTGTACACCACCTGCTATATAGATACATATTGTAATACTTTCGGGTTCGGATAGGACGGACGCAAGAACTCAGACTTGTGGAGTTAAAGCTGCCTTTATTTTTTTTCCCCGTCACCACCTGCCAGCCCGCTCTCCTGCGCCCCCAACCAGAGACAGCAGACCCCGACCGCCAACAGCGTGAGCCAACACACCACCCATGCGCCCGAGAGAGAGAGAGAGAGAAAAGAGAGAGAGAGTAACACCCAGGGGTGCAGAAGCAGGGAACTATTTACAAGGAAAACGGATACCTCCCGTACGCCCACTTCACTGTGGGACAGCCGCACTGGTCAGCGGCCTTCCTAAACCCCGCCCTGACCACTTTCACTCCTGTCCTGCCCCTCACCGCGCACCCCAGCTGGGTGCTCTTCGGCCTCTGCCCGGGGCGAATGCGCTACAATATGTTTACATATTTAGATATTTAGACCCGGCGCGGCACCGAGAGAGCGTCTGCATTTATAACTAAGATTAGTCAAGCAATATGAAGCATCTCTTTTTACTTTTAAGTCCCTTAATTATCATTAAGCACAGCTTTCTCACCACTTAGACTACTTTTTGATACCATCCTTAGACAAAGCAGAAACTTGTTTTGTCTAATGACATTACAAGTGGAAAGATTACAGATTTTAATTGTCTTTAATTTTGTTACGTTATACATTTTAGAAACGTTTCATCCATACAAACACCACAAAACTATTCTCGATTGTATTTCTGAATGGTATGTTACACTTAGTTCACTGTTTTAAATACATCTAATTAAGTAAGTTAGGTGTTAGCATAAACTATTAGCAATCAATAATATTAAATTTAGCACTGTAATAAGTTGTTGCACTTTCCCCTGCATCTTGTAAAAATATATTTTCATTGTTCAAATATACATTAAATCTGACTATTATATAATAAGTTATATACAAAACTAAAGAAAAAACAGGGTAAAATATAATTCAAAATATTTTGCTAACAATGTTAACTGTTTATAAATAATAAAATGTATTAACTAAGGAGTAGGATGGCACAGTTGTTAGTATGCTTTTTATTTTGTTTCTTTTTCATAAATACAACAGTAGTACCTGATGTCTCAGTGGCTTTCAAAATTAAATTATGCATGCAAACCTGTGAACTAGAAAGATAACTAAAATATCCATCCATTTCAAATGATGGCAAGGTGGTTAGCATTGCTGTCTTGCAGCACTGGGGTCTTAGGTTCAATTCCTGCCATCCTGTGTGTGTGGGTTTGCATGTTCTCTCTGGGTTACATGTTTTTTCTCCATATGTGTGATATGACTCCCTCTCACACTCCAAAACATACTGGTAGGTTAATTGGTTTATGGAAAAACTGGCCCTGGTGTGTGTGTGTTTGTGTCTGTCCTGTGATGGACTGGCGCTATGTCCAGGGTGTATTCTGCCTTGTGTCCGTTGCTTACTGGGATAGGCTCCAAATCCTCTGTACTGGATAAAGAGATTAGAAAATAGATGGAAGTAAAGGCACTGTGTGGATGGAACTATACACAGTGTTAGAAACCCACCATGAAATGGCCCCATTCCTTCAATTAATGTGCATCCAACACACAGTTCAATGTTAGCAACTACATGAAATCTAAAATACAATCCTCATTTCAGTATCTATGTAAACATACAGTCTGTTATTTAAAAAGTCTGTTGTTTAAGGTTATTTTAAAGGGAACTAGAGAAACTAGGAACTCGAAACTAGGAGAAATCAAGAAAGGCTTTTTTTTCCCTCTTCACCTAGTCAGGCGTGATGATCAGCCTGGCCTGGGGGATGGTGCTCATAGGGCTTTCAGTGCTGCAGGTGTTAATGGCGGTGGTTTTGGAGAGTGGCAGCTGTGGGGGATGGAGGAGGTGTTGGGCAGTCGCAGCTGTGAAGGGTTAGGGAGCGTGTGGCTGTGGGGGGATGGGTGTCGAGCCACAGAGGACCCTGAATCCCTTGGTGTATTTATGCTATATTCTCATGTACGGCTAGAATGTGTAAATTGTCGTCCAATGAAAGGCAGGTTCCTTTTGCCAAAGTCGGGAGACATTTAGAGGCTTGCCACACCCGGACTGTTAAACCAATGCATTAACACGTCAAAGCTATCCTATTGAGGAGCCGGGCACAATAATTTTTTTGTTCCTGGATTTTCTGATCTGCATTAATTACAGAAATCAATTTCCTGCTCTATGCAGACGACCTGGTCCTGCTGTCGCCCACAGAACAGAGGCTGCAGCAGAACCTGGAACTGCTGGAGCAGCACTGTCAGACCAGAGTTATAGTTTTCCAGAAAAAAAACCTGACCTCAGGGAAACAGGTACAAATTCACACTTAACAACAACACATTAACACCTAACAACGGGTGCACGGCTGAATTAGGCCAGTACCCACTATTGTTAAACATACAGAAAAGAATATTAAAGTATTGGCTTTAATCTTAGCCGTACAGTGCCCCTTTCCATTCAGCAGGTGTCTGAGCCGCTGTGTCCTATCTTCTGACAGTCGCTGTTGTGAATGTCTGTAGAGTGTATCTTATTTTTAGTACTATATTTTTATATTATATTCCCTATTAATTAAAGAGTATGTTTCGGCTTGCCCCCCCTTCCTGCCCCTCTCTGTGTACAGTAGAGCCTCCTGTCCTGGATGGTGGAGCCCATACAGCCCATACAGCTGTGTCTGGAGAGAATCCAGGGTATCAGCTTCAACCACACGGCTGGGCAGCTTGTTCCCCCCTCCCGCCCCTCTCTGTGTACAGTAGAGCCTCCTGTCCTGGATGGTGGAGCCCATACAGCTGTGTCTGGAGAGAATACAGGGTATCAGCATCAACTACACGGCTGGGCAGCTTGTCCCCCCCTCCCGCTCCTCTCTGTGTACAGTAGAGCCTCCTGTCCAGCCAGTACAGGAGGCTCTACTGTACTCAGAGAGGGGCGGGAGGGGAGAACAAGCTGTCCAGCCGTGTGGAATGCTACAGAACCCTAAACAGACAATACACACTAGCCGAATATTTTGCACATATTGTTAAATTATTACTTGTTTTTTTAGGAAGTTAAAAAAACACTTGAATTACTTATCCAGTCTCTCAAAATACAATTATTTTTCAAGCAATGTAACTAACGTCGGGCAATGTGTTTTTTTTAATCTAACATTGACAGCCACATCTTAAATCTTGTCAGTCAGCACTTTTTTCTCTATTTGAATTGTGGCGATTCAAACAACTTGGGATAACAAGTGGTCTCAAAGTCACCGAGCTCACAGAGCTTCAACAACAGATGACAACTTCCTTAGTCTTCCTGAAATTGTCAGATTATAAGTGAATAAAAGCATTTTATTAAAAACACGTTTGCGTTTGTTTGGGAGCTATATTATGTATTTTTCATATGTAAGATAAAATGATGTGTTCCTCCTTACACTTCGCACGACTTTACAAGCTAGAAAAACAGGTTTCGATTTGTGTCTTTTTCACATTATCTGGCGAGCCTTGTTTTGACAAAGGACAGCACATACTTTGAAAAGACCGGAAATGTACTAGCAAAGAAATTTAAAATAGTCTTCTTTAGGTGTGAGGGCAGGAGTGGATCGCAGCAGGCATAATCAGCAAATAACAAGAAAACAAAGAACAGGGTGAGATGAGTATCCAGACAGTGAGTGATCAGAAAAAGGAAACAACTGTTACTCCCGGGTTTTCTACGCAATTTTTTTTAACTTGCTAATGCATCAGACACATTTTCTGGCGTATTGTGTTTTAAATAAAATAGGAGTATCTTTCCCTGGTATTATCTAATCGGTATGGTGTAAGTTTTATCTGTACAATACTGTATACAGGTACAGACTTCAAGCTGCACCACTGTATCACTTTGGTAAGGAGACAGACTATGGCCAAAATCACAAAGACTCTCTCACACCAAATAATGAAGATGAAAAGAAAGGGGAAGTCAACATGAGACATTGTACAACATTTGGCTTCGATGGACATCTTTGTTTGTGAAAGCACAATGAGACGACATTATAAAGGGGAGAGGAGGCAAAGAGAATCTAAACTGAGGACGATTCAAAGGTAAATAACTTTCTAAAAATACTTTTCTTGCATGTAAATACAGCTACGCACATTATTTTTAATACTAACTGTTGATCTCTTTTTTTTTTCAAGTTCTTTTGCGTGAGCCATCGACAGACTGACGGATGAAAATGATGAGCTACCGGCGATGCAAGTTCAAAGACGGCAATGGGCTGACCTCGGTGCGAGCGTTAGTCCGACATCGATAAGAAGAGTGCGCAGAAGGCTTGGATGGAGGTACAGAAAAACCAACACATGCCCCATGATAAGGGTAAAAAACAAAGAGGAAAGACTCAAACAAGTGCTCCAATGGATTGAACAGGGGGAAGCATTTCATGATGTACTTTTCACCGACGAAACAACAGTGGCTCTGGAACAGTTTTGAACAATGTCATTTTGTAAAAAGGGGAGATATGTGGACAAGTCAAAGCCCAAACATCCACTGAAGGTTCATGTCTGGGGGGTTATATCTAGAAGAGGCCTGGGACCACTTTTCGAAGGAATTATGGATCGTGAATTCTTCAAGGAAGTTCAAGACAACGATCCGAAACACACAGCAGCAAGATCGAGGCTTGTAGCAGAAGGAGTGAACTGGGTGAAAACTCCAGCCGAATTCCTAGATCTAAATCCGATAGAGATGGTTTGGTATTCGCTGAAAGACTATGTTCGGAAAACTGCTAAACCCGTCACAAAGCAGGAACTGATCAATGTGATCTATAAATTCTGGGAGGAAGAACTGACTGAACAAAACTGCAACAATTTTATTAACAGGCTGTTTCGTGTTCTTCCTAGGATTGTTAACCGGGGCGGGGGACATTCGGGAATGTGAGTCTGATAAAGACAGTCTCTAGTTTGTGGACAGTCTGGATAAAACTTTCCTGTTAGACAAGAGGAATGTAAAAAAACAATTACTTTTTGTCAATGAAAACCGGTGTCTCTCTCTCTCTCTCTCTCTCTCTGCTGGATGTGTCTCTCTCTCTCTGCTGTATGAATAAAAGCATTTTATTAAAAACGCATTTGCGTTTGTCTGGGTATTTACTTTGTAATCTATGGTCCTTTTAATTGTTTTTACATCTACTGTATTGCTTTGAGATGCCACTTTTAAAGGTGATATATAAAATCAAGTTTTTTATTACTGTTATAGAGAAACATGATCAGATTTTCCCTGGTTCAGAAAAAAAGATCTAAAGTATACTAGTTTGTCACTCTTCTCATTCCCTCATTGCTAAATGGCTTTTCATACTAATCTGATCAATCTAACTGCCCGTTTTCTGTGCTTTCTCTATCCTTTAAAATAAACTATTATTCCACAATGCAGAGTATTACATGGCCAGTATCACAGGCCAGTTCACAGGTTTGCATGCATAATTTAATTTTGAAAGCCACTGAGACATCAGGTACTACTGTTGTATTTATGAAAAAGAAACAAAACAAAAAGCATACTAACAACTGTGCCATCCTACTCCTTAGTTAATACATTTTATTATTTATAAACATTTAACATTGTTAGCAAAATATTTTGAATTATATTTTACCCTGTTTTTTCTTTGGTTTTGTATTTAACTTATTATATGATAGTCAGATTTAATGTATATTTGAACAATGAAAATATATTTTTACAAGATGCGGGGGAAAGTGCAACAACTTATTACAGTGCTAAATTCAATATTATTGATTACTAATAGTTTATGCTAACACCTAACTTTCCTAATTAGATGTATTTAAAACAGTGAACTAAGTGTAACATAACATTCAGAAATATGTTTGTATAGATGAAAAGTTTCAAAAATGTATAACGTAACAAAATTAAAGACGATTAAAATCTGTGATCTATCTCTTGTATGTCATTAGAAAGTACAACGAGTTTCTAGTTTGTCTAAGGATGGTATCAAAAAGTAGTCTAAGTGGTGAAAAAAGTTGTGCTTAATGATAATTAAGTGACTTAAAAGTAAAAAGAGATGCTTCATATTGCTTGACTAATCTTAGTTATAAATGCAGACGCTCTCTCGGTGCCGCGCCGGGTCTAAATATCTAAATATCTAAACATATTGTAGCGCATTCGCCCCGGGCAGGGGCATATAATTAAACACGTGTTTGCGATTTAAATCAAAACGCGATTAAATTCAATATAAATGTTTATATTGTAACGCATACTGTACAGCCTCCATTTCTCTATAAAAATGTAAAAGATCGTTTGCGCAGCCTAAGAGGGGGGGTCTACTCTCAGTGACAGCTGACAATCCACAATACACTCAAGTGAAAAATTAATAATGCCAATGTAAATGTCGTATTTACAATTTGTTGATAAAAGAAATGTTAAGTTCTCTAAAGCTTAGTGATATGATTAATAACCTTTTAAATCTGAAGGGAGATCTAAAGGGATCCCCCCCCCAACACACACACGATAGAAGCAGGAAGCAGAAGCAGGGACAGTTGTCAGAAGGATAGAAGGTGACTATTCATTGTTATTAAAAATGACTTAAATTCGATCATGTTGTGATATTTAGAAATATAAAAAGTCAATTAATTGTCCATAATATTGCTATTCTATTTTTTCGAAGAAATGTTTGTTAAAAGAAAATCACAGCACCGGCTGGATTTGATCACACAACCTGTGGGTGATTAACCCAGCACATATACCAGCAGACTCCCAGGGAGCTCACGTGGGCAGAGGTGAAAAAGCCCTACACAGCCCTGTCGCAGTACACGAATATAATTATATCGTTATTAATTTCTTTAGATACGCGATTCCATATTATATTAGCAGAAAAGCTTAAAACTACCACTTTTTTACACGCTATTTCACATGTTAGTTAAAGACTTTGATGCTTAAAATGTTTAGGGAGAAGGGGAATACTGGTGTGTATTTTTTCTTTAAAGTACCGATTCCTGGAATCTGACTGGCTGACACCCTTCTGAATTGTACCATAATATCTGGTATACGAAAAAGAAAGCGTAGATAAAAAAGCTTGGATTCTCATGTATCTGAAACAAGTATCTTTTAATACAGTCTTTGTTGTGCTCTTGAGGATCCTTGTGATATTTTGAGCTCTGGTTGAATGATAAGTGTCTCGGTTTAAATAATTTTCGTAGTTAGAAATTATGAAACGCTCTGTTAGAAGCAAGGGAGTTTTTATGTCCGTTACAGTAAAATAAAATACCTGACAAAATAGGGCTTGGACAGATACCAAGTGCTTGTACAAAAAAAGTAATTCCTTTATCGTATTGGCTAGCTAATGTCCTGTCCTCGTTAGTTAGATAAACGAAATGCTGTGGTGTTTGTCAAAAAAAATAAAAGTATTTTCGTTTAAAATGACGGTTGGAAAGAATGTGGACCAGCGTAATACTTTGAGTTTACAGCTTGTCCAAAGTCATTCATTATTAATACTATTAGTACTATCTTCGGTAAAGGCTTTGATGCATAAAATATTTCTGCATAATTAAAATATTTATGATTAAGGTAGGCTGTGTACTTTTGTCCAACTGAGCAATCTTGCTTTCATAAAATATACCAACTTTTTAATGACTGATGATTAACATGCTGTAATACACAGTTTAAATTTAATAGCTCAAATGCTGTACATGAGAGGTTAAGCTTTATTGGCTCCTCCTGGCGGTTTTACAAGGTGATTCCAGATACTTCCCGGAATGACTTCAAATAACGCAATACACCGCGTGATACTGCTTTTTGATGTGACATGCCCACCGCGTTATACCGCGAAATACCCCACCCGTTTTGAATGGCTGCATCTGTATATAACATCTTTAAAAATAGCATCTCAAAGCAATACGGTAGG
This sequence comes from Lepisosteus platostomus, assembly GCF_059453375.1. Lineage (NCBI taxonomy): Eukaryota > Metazoa > Chordata > Actinopteri > Semionotiformes > Lepisosteidae > Lepisosteus > Lepisosteus platostomus. Next base: position 31,436,794 of record NC_142620.1, on the reverse strand, counting down.
TGTAAAAACAGTAAAAACAGGACCACTGATTACAAAGTAAATACAGAAGGAGAAGCAGTTAGAAGTGCTACTGAAGAACTGCTTCTCTTTCTGTAGCTGTGTCAGCATGCGCAGTTTACAAAGGAACAAGTAATAGGTTTATTCCATGCTGAAAAGAGAAGAGAGAAAACACTGTTTCGGATAAGTCTTCTGAAAAGAAAGGTTTTGAGGTTAAATTTAAATGCACAAAGGGTGGGCGACTCTGATATCACTGAGGATACAAATCCAGAGCTCTGGATTGCAGCTAGATAAGGTCCTGTCACCCACGGAATGTAGATGTTCTTGAGGACAGCTAGAAGACCAGAGTCAGATGGACAAAGGTTGCAAGGTGGGGGGTAGACAGATAACAAGCCAGATAGTTACTGAATGAAGATGGGGATTTTGAAGTTGACTCAAAACCTGATACGAAGCCAGTGCAAGGACTTGAAGACAGGCTTAATGCAACCTGAACAGGATTCTGTCTGTCAAATTCTGAATTTTGGAGATTGCTCAGTGTGGATTTAATTACCCCAGTTAACAGGATGTGCATTTATTAATTCTAGAAAAAAGCCTTTCTTGATTCCCCTAGTTCCTAGTTTTTCTAGTTCCCTTTTAAAAGAAACTGTTATTCCTCAGTGCAGAGTTCTACATGGCCAGTATTTACATATGGTATTTGTCATTTAAACAAATTAACACATCTAGTTTTTGATGATTTAAGTGTTGGCTGACTTATTGCTGGATGTAAGACTAGAGATGTAGGTAGAAAAAAGATCATTTGGGGAAAGTTGAGGAATACACTGATAACAAGAACACTTCCTAATAGGGTTAGGCATACTTTTGACAAAATGACAGTAGATGGTATAGACTGCAGAGGAAGATGATGAAGTTAACAGACTGTATGTTTACATAGATACTGAAATGAGGATTGTATTTTAGATTTTGTGTAGTTGCTAGGATTGTGTGTTGGATGCACATGAACTGAAGGAATGGGCAAACATAGCTGATGTTGATCCACAGAGCCAGCATCTTAAGATGTTTATATTTAGAGGCAATTTGTTTAAATAACTAACTAGGTATGGATACTGAAGTGCAAGAGAGGTTGAAAGGCTGTTTCCTTAAGTCAGCACTGTAAAATAATTTATTCTCAGTGAGATGCTGCCATCACATAGTGGGTTTCTAACACTGTGTATAGTTCCATCCAAACAGTGCCTTTACTTTCATCCATTTTCTAATCTCTTTATCCAGTACAGAGGATTAAGATGTTACTGTACGTTTATATACAGTACTTTGTGAGAAAAGTGATAGTTTTAAGCTTTTCTGTGAATACGCTCGTTATTGGCGTAAACAAAAGCATACTTTTAGAATTTGATGAATAGGGAATATAATATGGAATCGCTTATCTAAAGAAATTAATAACAATATAATTATATTCATGTACTATAGGACAAACACTAGTTGTTATGTGACTGTATCAGTGGCGTGGTGGCTTAAGTACCTGACTTATAACCCTGAGGTCAAGTGTTTACATCCAGCTATCGCCACAAGTTTTCTTTTAACAAATAAACATTAGGCTGGGCAATCAAATTTTTTAATTTAAAAAAAAGAAATAAAAAATGAGATGTATTGATGTGTTCCTGCTTAACTTAGAAATTGCAGGACTTTAAAAGCGATAAAAACAGTTTTTTTGTGCACAAAAAAACGGGTGATTTTTCTTCCTCGTCATCAGATATTTCTTGGAAAAATGTCTTTATGTGTCGCAAAAACCTGACTTGGTTTAACAAAATATATTTACCAATCCTTTCACCTGGCAATCTACCTGAATGCCCAACTATCTGAGAAGCCCTCCGTGAAACCAAAAGAATCACAACTGAACGAGTTTTGACAATAAGAGAGAGAAGAGAGAAATAATAAGAGAGTCCCCATTAGCCCCATTTTAAATTAAAACATAAACGCGTGTTTAAATGCCTTTATTGATTCACAATCTGGCAATGCAACGGAAATTGTTATCTTTGTCTTCTAAGTATCTTAATCAACTTTCAGCATAGCTTTCTCTCCATTTAGATTTATTTTTCATACCATCGCTAAACGAAGCAGGAGCGTATTGTGATTCCTATTGGGATCAAACTTGGAAAGATTAGATTGTAGTTGTTTTTATTTTTTAAAAACATTTTTAGAAAAGGAAATCTATACTAAAAAGCTGTATTTATTTAATACCATTTGATAGTTATATTAATAGAGATAAGAATTCAAGTTGATACTGTTTAGACTTTTAATCATTTTAAACTGTATTACAGCATCTTACACATCAAACATGAAAAAGTCGGTATATTTTATAAAAGCAAGATTGCTCAGTTGGACAGTATAAAGCAAGTATGTTTTTTAATGTTTGTAATCGCTATTCTTGCAAGTACAAACACAACATTAACTAGAATGCTACAGAACCCTAAACAGACAATACACCTGAACCTAATATACAGTAGCTGTGTCAGTCTTCTGTGTAAAGAAATCAAGGACATCATGATTTGAACATCATTGGGTGCTGTTTTTAAAAAAACTGTCGAGTAAGGTATACGAATTTTCATATGTTTACGCTCTAAGTTTCAGTTTGTTTCTTTCTCACCCGCAGCGATTCGGGCACAGAAGGGTTAAAAAGAAAGTCAGACAGTCAGGGGGAAGGGTGAGTTGTGAAACTGTTACCTGTCCTGGATAAAGCGATTAGAAAATAGGTGGATTTACACCTGTGAAAAGCATTCCAATTTTAATGCGATACAAAAGACATTCATAAAAAATGATCTTGTACGTTCTGTAAACTGAAAATTTATGAAGGAGACATGTTGAGTATTGCCTCTTTTTACACCTGGAAGAACATTCCAATGTTAATGTGACACTGAAGATATTATTAATAACCTTTTAAATCTGAAGGGAGATCTAAAGGGATCCACACGGCACAAGTCCGTGCTAGATATTCAGAAGGAAAGACAGTGACGTCACCAAGCAGGCGAGCAGACACACCCTCTAATGTCAGGTGTATGCGTTAAATATAATTAGATCTTTAAATTAATATTGTTATTGATTTCTTTAGCCTCACAATATTGTCCAATAATACTCTTCTTGTGTCATACACATATCAATAGCAAGTCTTATACTAATGTTTGTGCTACAGTACATTAATGTAATTACATCATTAATTTTTTTAGATATGTGATTCCATATTATATTCCCTATTAATCAAATTCTAAAAGTATGCTTTTGTTTACTCTGATATCGAGCATATTCACAGAAAAGCTTAAAACTATCACTTTTCTCTCAAAGTACTGTAAATAAACGTACAGTAACATGGTCAGAAGGAGCACGTAAAAACCACATGTAAGCCTTTGATGCTTAAAATGTTTAGGGAGAAATGGCATACTGGTGTGTATTTTTTTCTTTAAACTGCCAATACCGGCAATATACAGTTTACATAATAGGTTTATGTTCCTAAATTAATATCGTTTAAGAGCATGTGAAAGGCATGGTGAATCAGAGATTCTCAAAACTTAACTTGTATGATTGGAAAGAAATACATGATCCGATCAACGAAAATGCTGTGGTGTTACTTTTTGTCAATGAAAAAATAAAGTATTTTTGTTTACAAAGACAGTTATAAAAAATGTGGACCAGGGTAATACATTGGGTTTACAGCTTGTCCAAGGTCATTAATTATTAATACTATTAGTAATATCTGCTGTAAAGACTAAAATATTTCTGCATAAATTAAAATATTTATGATAAAGGTGGTAGGTTTGTCCAACTGAGCAATCTTGCTTTCATAAAATATACCAACTTTTTAATGTATAATGATTAACATGCTGTAATACACAGTTTAAATTTAAAAGTCTAAAGACTATACAACTTAAATTCTTAATTGGAAAAAGATTGTCCCTCAGCAGTGACCAGGATTCAAAATCTGGCATTTTCTGGCGACAGCTCAAATGCTACATGAGACGTTAAGCTTTATTAGCTCCACCTGGCGGTTTTACAAGGTGATTCCGGATACTATTATCATAACTGCGGTGTGATGCGTTGTGGTGCGCCATGCCAACCGCATTTTAATGCAGCATACTCCTTGGATTTTGAATGGCTGGATCTGTATAATATATTTATATTCTTAAATTGATATCATGTATGATGTTCAGAGTCATTATGCTTCTGTTAATTGTATTGACAGCTTCCAAAATTTCCTACAGTTACAAAATTCCATATTAATGAATTATTAGTGAAGAAGAAAGAAGGGGCAGCAAAAATGTTTATAAAAAACTTAATTTTGATGTTTTTAATGTTATAATTTAAAATAAAAAATGCATTGTGACCTTAGTATTTGTGTTTAAAACTAAATACTGTACATAAAAAAACTCAATTGTGATTTCTGTTTCAGGGCATCTTTAAATTCCCTTTTTCTATCTGAGCATCCTTGAGATCGTTGGTCTGGAGGTTCATTTGTATTATCATTTAATATTTATTAATAATATTTTAATATTTAACATATTGTGATATATAACATTAACAAAAATATTAATGCTATATACATATTATTTGATTATTAGAGAAAGTCTTTGTTATGCCCAAGGGACAACTTGTTAAGTAGGTAACTTAGGATTTGACTGGGATTGACTTGCATGATAGTGCAGAATCCAACCACTGAGCCAACAGTGCATCACTCTAAATTGTGTATAATTTTCCATTACAATAGATGATGTTAAAGGAGGACATCAGCACTTTTCTAAAATAACAACAGCAAGTGACCAGGTTAAAGACGTCGATAAAGAAAATGTTTATGAAAAATGTTAAATTAAGTACTGCTACCTACTAAATATGTTATTATTTTTCATTATTTGTTATTCATAAATAAATATCATTAATACTGTTCAAAGACATTATTATACTTTAGTTATTTTTTATTTTTAGCTGCCAAAATTTCCCTTTAGTTACATGATACGGTATTACTATTCCCTATGTGGATTTAAAAAGTACTACAACCTTTTCGTACAACAGTAAAAAATTGATATTCCTGCATTTTAACAGATCATTATGCCATTTTTTGTTGTATCACAGGTAACTAGCCAGCTTCTGTGGGATATGATGTCATCTCTACATTGGTTCAATTGAAGATGGAAACACTGGAGCCGGAGCTAACCTGCCCAATTTGTCTGGAGTTATTTGAAGAACCTCTGCTGCTGCCCTGTGCCCATAGCCTTTGCTTTAACTGTGCCCACCATATCCTGGTGTCTCACTGCTCTACCAACTGGCTTGTTGAGTCCATTTCTGCCTTCCAGTGCCCTACTTGCCATTACGTCATTACACTTAATTTTCGTGGCCTGGAGGGGCTGGAGCGCAATGTTACCCTGCAGAATATTATTGACCACTTCCAGAAAGCTTGTCTGAGCAGACCCAGATTCCCTAGTGAGAGCCACGGTGAGCTCCCCTATAGTACCCAAGGCAGTCCCACCACCAATATGTCACTCGAGCGCATTGGCTGTCAGTTTTGTGAGCAAGATCCGCCTCGTGAGGCAGTTAAGACTTGTGTCACCTGTGAGGTGTCGTACTGTGACCGCTGCTTACGGGCTACACACCCCAACAAGAAACCTTTCACCAGCCATCGGTTGGTAGAACCTGTGCCCGACACCCACCTGCGTGGGCTCACATGCTTGGAACATGAAAATGAGAAAGTCAATATGTACTGCATTGCCGATGATCAGCTTATATGTGCCTTGTGTAAGCTGGTGGGCCGACACAGAGAGCACCAGGTGTCCTCACTGAGTGAACGCTATGACAAACTCAAAGTAAGTTTACTTTTTGCTTTTGTTGAAGAGTAAAAAGTTGATACGGTTGTTAGATAATATGTAGATTAGAGGTGGGATTAATTGCTAGTTGCTAGGCATTTAGAGAGTATATTTAAAATGAATTTACTGCAGTTATACAAATGCAGCCATTCAGAATGCTCAAGGTGCCTTATGGTGTACAACAAACTGTGGTATGGTATGCAGAGAAATTTGTTACATTGTACTGTACCGTGTGTCTGTCACAAACAGTAAATCTTATTTTAATAATTAAATTAAATGTTTATGTATGTGTTAATGCATTAGATTAAAAACTCCATCCTTTTCTGCAGTTTAATCATACTGTACAGTAATATTAATCAAATTCTAAAAAGTATGCTTTTTTTTACTGTGATAACAAGCTTAGGTATTTGCAGAAAAGGTTTAAAACATTATTAAAACATTAGTGGCCAATTACCAGAGCCAATCATATATCCAAGAGCCAGTGTTTTCCACCTGTGGAATTTCAGTCACACTGACACCACTTAATCAGTTAAAACAGTTGTGTTGAATTTTCACTACAATAGGTGGCTTTAATTAAAAGCCCCTACTTTCCCAATTACTTTTGGATACCCATGTTATAAGAAGGGAGAATTAGTGCCAGGTCACATTCTTTCATTGAGGATGCAGGGTGTATTTTATATTAGGTTGTCAATGTATTGTATAATGTTTCACTTTACAGGGTTAGGATTCTGGGTTTCGGGGTCTGTAGAATGAAGACCTCCGTTATCTACTGTTTTGTAAATAGTGTAACTAATGTTGCATGTTGTCTCTTTCTCACCTATTAAGTACCCAGCCTTCCAGTAGCCACTTCTGTCTGGAAGGATGTGTAATTCAAAAAAAGCTACATAAACCCTCATCATTACTTTTTGTAGAAGAAAATCAGTGTTTATCTGTGTTAATACCTGAATAGTTCTAACCAAATGGAATATATAGCATTTTAGAGCACTTAACAACTGTGATGTATTTCTGTATGTACTGTTCAAGGACTCTCAAACACATGTTCCAGTATTATATTTGAATAAGAAAAGGAAATGAACAGGAATATACAACATTTAGAAGCACATAGCATAACTGTTATATACAATATTTGTGTATGCACTGTTCAAGAACTGGACATAATGTACTCAAATATATTTTCCAGTCTTATATTTAAATGAGAAAAGACGATGAACAGGTAGCTACCTATTTTAGTCTGGTTGCAAATAAATTGTTTGAAATGTAAACAAAATCTGTATGGACAGGTAGTAATGAAGCATTTATTCTTGCAATTTTATTTATTCATAAAACCCTATCAAAATACTGCAGTGGTACTTTCAAAACTGGTACAGAAGCACTGCAGCAACTGTTTTTTTGTTTCCTGTCTTTGTGTTTCCAGGTCCTTACAGAATTGCATATCTTAAAACCTACTTTTTCTTTAAAAAATAATTAGCATTAATAACTAAGAGTTAATCTCTAAATATGAAGTAAACAACCCTCAATTTATTTTTTCATTAGATGAGCTAGACTTATAGTGATCACAAAGAATCACATAGATTCACCTAATGGATCCCTTTCACTAGGAAAGCTATTTTGTCTATATTGGAAACTAGACAATCGGCTAATGCTGCAGGACCTTGTAGTTCTGCAAGGTCATAAATGTACTGCAATGATAGGTACAAAATGAAAAGAAACTCAATTTTTCAGACAGCTGCTACAGAAAAAAAAATTGGATAGTAAGGAATTGGGACAAGAAATAGGTCTGAGCATTTATGGGATATATTTTGCACAGTCAGCTACTCTCACAGAAGCTTTGCATGATAAAGGATTCACTGACTGCTATTAACACTTCCTGTCTTAGGACTACAACTATTATAATTTTTATGGCAGCTGAATATCAAGCCTTCATATTATGTATACATTTGTAGAATATTACTTAAATGAATTACAATTACTGAATAGAACAGTACTGAGGACAGTGTGACAAATCTGCACTGTGTACAGCCCCAAAATCAAAATTTTAAATAAAAGCAGTAGATTTCTACTGCATATACAAACTAATGCAAGGCCCACAAATTTCTGAACAAAATGTTTTTGGAAATTACTGTGCACTGTTTAATTGTGAGAACTCATAATTCCTTCTTGAATCTTGCCTCTTTTTCCATGCTTTGGGACACAGTATAATCGTTAAAGCAGCATCAGTAGTCTAGTGATTTTAGACTACTTTCTAATGCAATACATACCTGAAAAACCAAATATCTGTCTGACACACTTAGTTAGATATTAATAAAACAGTACCTTTTTATTTTATAAGAGCTGACATAAATATCTTAACTTTATTTTGTTTTGCTTAACAAGCATTGGATGTAGATTATATGTGTCATTTGATCACAAAATGCTTGCAAATTCTAAAATAGGTATCTAAATTCTAGGTAATCTGCTAGATATAGAGTAGATTACTATATTCTACTACCAATGGGTCAGTTATTAAATATAAAATGTAATCTTTCACCATTTACCTTCAAGATTATAAAACTAATGTCAAACAGATGTAGTGACAAGATCTCTTTCACTTAGAATTAAAATAAGATTTCTAATAATCTATCTGCGCTTATCTGTATCTCAGCCTGGAGTTTTCTCTGGATGGCACAGAAATGTGGCTAAAGAGATCCCTCTGATAAGATACATCATAAAGCTGAATCAAGCTGAACTATGTCATGTTTCTTGTCAACACCAGAATATGTGAGCATATTCTGAGCAAAGCTATAGCTGGGATGAACCGAGTTCTCATTTTATTGAATTTGCAGTCAGATCTCAAGCAGACAAACTGTGTACAGACTGTTTTTAATGACCAAAGTCACCAAGACACTACTTTGGCAGAGCTACCTAAGCTTCAAAGCAAGGAAAAAGTTTTTTTCCTCTCTCTTTTGCTGCCATGGACAAACCCATCCTAGCTTTATACCAGTATGAAGTTTATGAAGAACAAGGACATTTGGCCAACAGATTGTTGAGTAAAATATATTCACATTATAATTAATCAAACACACGTCTGATATTTAGTTATTGATAGTAAATGCATATTTTCCTGTGTCTGAGAAAATAATTGTGATTTGGTTATATGAGATTGATAGAACCTGCAATCTAGACTGTAATACATAATAGTTGATGCATATTTTAATTCTGAAGTTATTAACTCTGGTCTTTGTAATCCCTGGGTGAATGATCAGCATGCTGTGTTCACAGCAGGTCGTTTTAAAGATATATTCTATTACACTTGCATAATTTATGCATGTTTTGGTTATAACAATAAATTGTATAGTGTATGTTTACAATCCGTGTTCAGTCTGTAAATTATTATATTTGATTGGTTCCTAAGAGTCATCAAGTACTCTAGCAATTTACTGATATAGTTTCTGATTGTTACAGTAAATTAAAATCCCCATCTACAACACAGAATTATTTTGAAATGCAAAGGGTGTTAATCATCCATTGTTATTGTACATATCCAAGGCATAATTCTGGGAATAGATAATAGATACAGATGCAGCCATTCAAAACCCTGTACCGCTCACAATTATCTACAGAATAGTGCAGAATACCGCAGTACGTGAATGGCTGGCCAAAATGACCGACAGGTGGCACTTGTGGCGCATTGGTTGTTAGTGAAATGATTGCTTAATTAAATCTCTTTACGGTGCATGTATAAATCTGCTTAATATGGAATTTTACAACAAAGCTGCCACATCTTGTATTCTGAAAAGTGGGGTTTGAATCCTGCTCATGGCAAGTTCTTCTTTAACAAATATACATTTTAAGTAGTTAATATTATGTACATTATATTGGTTTTATTTTTATATATCACAATGTGTTCAATGAATAAATGCCAAAAATAAAAAAATGTAACATTCTCTGCCATGATGGGCAACTGATTCTTTTAAATTTAAAGAAAATCAAAAATAAGAAATAGCATGTCCCTACCTAAAATAGACATTACATGACTTTAAAATCCATGAAAAAACGGGGTTAGACAGTTATTTATGGGTTTAGATAGTTATTGACACTTTTTATGCATGATCATCGTAGATTCTTTGTGCAAGATGTATTTTATAAACTTTTGAATTAAACATTTTAAACATTTTGATTTTGTAAACGCAACATGCATTTCATACAGATAAAATTGCATTCCTTCTCAACTCTTCCTGATGTGTGAAGTAATTAGCATGTTGCTGAGGAAACAGGACACCACCTGCTGAGCTCCATCAGAGGTGGGCCTGAGAGGAGGCTTGGAGTTCAGCAAGACCGTTCTGCAGCTTTGCACTTAGCGTTTCTGTCTACCTTTAAAATTTAACAATTGAACGTAAATCATTTCTTGAGGTATTTTTAATTCTCATTTAATATAGCTTTCTCATCAATGAGTTTTTTATATTTGAAACCATCGTTAAACAAAACAGGTGCTTATTGTACTTCCTAATGACATTACATGTGGTAAGATTATACATTTTAATCATTTTTATTTTTTTTAATTTGAGAAAAGTTAAATCTACACAAATACCACAGATTATTTTCTATTGTATTTCTGGATGTTACGTCACAGTTCAATATTTTATATACATCTAAACAAGAAAGTCAGGTGTTGGCACTCTCCATCACTCGGCCTCACTTTGCCCAGCACCCGCTCCACGACAGACAAAAGGGTGTGAACAATGCTTAACACAAGCTCTGCTTAATATACAGATGCAGCCATTCAAAATACACAGTACAAACCTGTACCGTGGGCAGCTACACTAAAGGGAATTTTTAGGAGCTGAGCATAAAAAGAAGAGGAGCATAACGCATCTGAAGGTCATAAACGATATTAATTTAGGAACATAAACATATTATGTAAACTGTATATTGCTGGTATTGGTATTTTAAAGAAAAAATACACACTAGTATTCCATTTCTCCCTAAACATTTTAAGCATCAAAGTCTTACATGTGGTTATTTTGGAAACGTTTTTACGTGGTTCTTCTGACCATATTACTGTATGTTTGTATACTTTGTGAAAAGTGATCATTTTAACCTTTTCTGCGAATACGCTCGTTATCGGAGTAAACAAAGCATTCTTTTGGAATTTGATTAATAGGGAATATAATATGGAATCGCGTATCTAAAGAAATTAATAACGATATAATTATATTCATACACTGTAACACAAACAGTAGTGTATGTGTATGGCTGATCCAGTGGTTGTTATGTGACTGCATCAGTGGTGTGATGGTTTAAGTGAGTGACTTTTAAGCGAGAGGTTGGGTGTTCAAATCCAGTTATTGCCATGGATTTTCTTTTGACAAACATTTCTTTGAAAAACTAAAATTGCAATATTATGGACACTCTATTGACTTTTTTATATTTCAAAATATCACAACATGTTTGAATCTAAGTCATTTATTAATAACAATGGATAGTTTCAAACTCCTACTGATATCATTATCATCAATATGTGAAAAAAGTGAATCCTGTTTTTTTATGGTCTGTAGCTGAAATCCTGCTTAACTAAAAATTAGACACAAGAAGAGTATTATTGGACAATGTTGTGAGGCTAAAGAAATCAATAATGATATTAATTCAAAGATCTAAATATATTTAACTCATACGCCTGACATTAGAGGATGTGTCTGCCCGTCTGCACGGTGATGTCACCGTCTTTCCCTCTGGGTAGATACAGTAGCAGGAACCTGTACCGTGTGGATCCCTTTAGATCTCCCTGCAGAATTTAAAGGTTATTAATAATATCTTCAGTGTCACAGTGTTTTCAGCGGAACACTTTTCACAGGTGTAAATCCACCTATTTTCTAACTGCTTTATCCAGGACAGATAACAGTTTCACAACTCACCCTCCCCCCTGCCTGTCTGACTTTCTTTTTAACACTTCTGTTCTCGAATTTTCCAAGAAAGATCTGATGACGAGGAAGAAAAATCACCCGTTTTTCGTGCACAAAAAGTGGTTATCAACTATCGGAAAAACCTGTTTGTATCGCTTTTAAAGTTATGCAATTTCTAAGTTAAGCAGGAACACATCATTACATCTCATTTTTTATTTTGTTTTTAATTAAAAAATTCGATTGCCCAGCCCAAGGGCCATTTATAATATTGTGGCATTATTATATAGGACGGACACAGTGACTCACGTTGCTTTATTTTTCAGTACAGCTGAGTACAGAGAGACACACACACACTTTTTCATTGACAAAAAGTAACGCCACACTCTCTTGTTTAAAGCACCACGTCTCTTCCCGTTAAAAGGAGGAGACACTTTAGACTTTAACTCTTCAATTCACAGAGAAATTTCACCAGAGCCTCTTCTCTTCTTGTGTCTAATTTTTAGTTTAGCAGGATTCAAGCAGGATTTCAGTAGAAAGGCACCGACGTCAAGCAAGCCCAAATCATAGTTTAACCCGTTCAGAGCCTACATTACATTTTAGCATTTCATTTTGAGCTGAAGACCCTCACACCATCGTTAGACAAAGCAGGAACTTATTGAACTTTCTAATGACATTAATCATGGAAAGATTACAGATTACAGATTTTAATCATCTTTAATTTTGTTATACATTTTAGAAAAGGTTCATCTATGCATACACCACAAAATTATTCTCAATTGTATTTCTGAATGCTATGTATTAAAAAGAACTTGCAGCTTAATCAATGATTCTAAGATGATCACGAGGAAGTCTATTGCATGTCTAATGCAATTCTAACCCCATTTTCACCATTTTGATTAAAATAAACACGTGTTTAATTAAATGCCTTTATTGATTCACAATCTGACAATGCAATGTAAATCATTATCTTTGCATTCCAAGTCCCTTAATTCACTTTAAGCATAGCTTTCTCACTATTTAGATTTATTTTTCATACCATCATTAAACAAAGCAGGAGCGTATACTACTTCCTCATGGGATCAAACGTGGAAAGATTAGAGTGTAATCCTTTTACATGAAAAGTGAAAAGTGTCATTTATAATACATTATTAATACCACTCGGTAGTTATATTAATAGAGATAAGCTCTCTATTAAAGCTCAGATCAAAGATCAAACAGCAATATCTCATACACTGGGACTGATCTGTGATCTGTGATGTGGTTGAGTGTGAATGGTGGTGCTCTAGCAGGCTAGCTGGTGTCTGTGTGGTTCGGTCGGCAGGCTGTGCCGAAAAATAAAAACCGGTTTAACAACTCTTACGTATACTGTATGTTTTGTTAGACCATTAGACATGCAATACACTTTCTCGTGATCATCTAGAATCTTTGAGTAAGCTGCAAGTTTTTTTTTAATTTTTAATTAAACACTTTAATTTTGAAAACGCAACACACATTCTGTGTAGATACAGTACAATCACATTCTCCTGTCTTCCCATGGTGTAAAACGAATTAGCAGGTGATTGAGATACTGTAACAGTGCGGTGCCCACACTGGGGTAAAGTTAACTTGAAGTTTGAAAATGATGTTGGCAGTAAATTGTGACTGTTTTCACAGCCTTCGCTATATCATTTTTAAGCAATTTTTTTTACCACGCTTGAATATTCTTTTGTTCATATCTTCGGAAGGGAAACACAGAAAGCCTTCAAACCAAATACATTTTAAAGACCATGACTTTTGAAAATGTTCACAGCTTGCACATAAAACTATCAGTGAGCTAATTCTTATTTTTTAAACCTCCGGTTTTTCATCGATGCATAATTACGCACTAACTGGAACCCGAGGGGATCGCTGTGTACACATGTTCACAACGCGAGAAATACCGTTCAATATGGCTTTGTGCAATAATATTGCTATTTTGCTATTGCTGTTTTAGTTTTTCAAAGAAATGTTTGTTAAAAGAAAGCTTATGGCAATAGCTGGATTTCAACACCCGACCTCTCGCTTATAAGCCAGTCGCTTAAACCATAATGCCACTGACACAGTCATCTGACAACTAGTGGAATGGGCGTACACATTTACTACTGTTTGTGTTACAGTGCATGAATATAATAATATCGTTATTAATTTCTTTAGTTACGCGATTCCATATTATATTCCCTATTAATCAAATTCTAAAAGTATGCTTTGTTTACTCCGATATAAAGCATATTCACAGAAAAGCTTAAAACTATCACTTTTCTCACAAGGTACTGTAAATAAACGTACAGTAACATGGTCAGAAGGAGCACGTAAAAACCATATGTAAGACTTTGATGCTTAAAGTGTTTAGGGAGAAATGGCATACTGGTGTGTATTTGTTTCTTTAAACTACCAATACCAGCAATATACAGTTTACATAATATGTTTATGTTATGAAATTATATCGTTTATGAGCGTGTGAAAGGCATGGTGAATTTGAGATTCTCAAAACTTACTTTGTATGATTGGAAACGAATACGTGATTGTGGTGTTACTTTTTGTCAATGAAAAAATAGTATTTTCGTTTACAAAGAGGGTTACAAAGAATGTGGACCAGGGTAATAATTTGAGTTTACGGCTTGTCCAAGGTCATTCATTATTAATACTATTACTAATATCTTCGGTAAAGACTTTGATGCATAAAATATTTCTGCATAATTAAAATATTTATGATAAAGGTAGGTTGTGTACTTTTGCCCAACTGAGCAATCTTGCTTTCATAAAATATACCAACTTTTTATTGTATGATGATTAAAATGCTGTAATACACAGTTTAAATTTAAAAGCTCAAATGCTGTTCATGAGAGGTTAAGCTTTATTAGCTCCTCCTGGCGGTTTTACAAGGTGATTCCCGATACTATTAACATAATCTAATTTACATATGGTAATTTGCGGTATGACCCGAAATGACGCGTTATACCACGTTTTGATGTGACACGCCCACCGCGTTATACCGCAGCGTATCCCACTTGTTTTGAATGGCTGCATCTGTAGTAAGGAAGGTGTAAAGTGACTTTCTGTTCAATTAAATAAAGCTACAGTACAGATTTTAAATTCTTTGAGCAATAATTTGGTGTTTGTCAATATGAGCCACCACTATTATTTTGTGCACCATTAAACCCCTGTGTTTTCCCATACCACACCTCTTGTTTCCTTTAGCTCTTATCTCATTGCGTAGGGTCTTCTACAAAACCGACATGTACAGCAGACCCTGTCCGTTACACTGCTGTTCCAAACACGCAAATCAGATCTAAGGTATAGAGTGCCTTCACATTTTATTGTGTTATAGCATGGAACCGTGATGTTTTTAATTGACAATTCTCTCTGTTTTAAGTCTCGTCATCGGTGGTGTGTGTTTCACTTCATGGACTTCTGTCTTTGAATTAAACGCTCTTTTTCTTGTTAATTGTGGGTGAAAATGGCTATTTTCCGAGAGTGATTACTTTGTTTTCACATATAATAAGTGATTAGATTTATGAACAATCTAATTTCTTATTCTTTTAAACAGCTGCAAAAAGATCGCACCAAAGACAGCACTAGTTCTGCTTGTCACAGACATTCAGGAAAGGGGGGTTAATAATGCAATGTCAAGTGCAATAATTCGGTGATTAGTAATAGCAGCTTAAAAATCAAATCAAAATGTATTTATCAAATGCACAACAATACAGCGTGCAGCAGTAATTGCTAGCAATGAAATGTCTTTTCTGTAAGCTCGGTGGGGGGGGATCACAAAGTTAAAAATGACATAATAAAGTTACATATCAATAGTGCAATAAAAAATTAATAAAATGAAAATAAACTCAATATAAATAGAACTGCTATATGTCTAGGATTTACATTACGTCTAAGTATTGCAGTATGCCAAATACAATTAGTAACCTGACCATTTAATAGATTAATGTAAAAGTACTGGGAACTTCACAATTAAAGAGCTCTGTAGGACAAGAAACAAAAGAGAAACTTAAGCTTTTTTAAGGCTGAAACTAAAATTCAGTTTAAAAATTTAAGGCAAATGAAAATTTGGGACATTGAAGTGTTAGAGATGTAAATAAATGTGAAAATACAAAAATGCATATGAGCAAAAAGTTTTAGTATTGGAGCAGGTGTTACCTTGAAATAAGCAAACAGAAAAAAGCCATGCAAGAGGAAATTAGATTACCTGGAGAAAACCCACATGAACCCAGAGAGAACATGCAAACTCCACAAATACAATAAATCAAGAATTGAACCTTGGACCTCAGCATAGCAAGATAGCAAAGCTATCCACCACTAAAAATGGATGGATATCTTAGTCACCTTTCTAGTTCAAAGATTTCCATGCATAATTTACGTTTGAAAGCCTCTGAGACATCTGCAGCTACTGTTGTATTTATGAAAAAACATACAAAAGGTATGCTAATCACAGTGCCATCTGATTCCTTAGTTAATATATTTAATGTTTATAAACAGTTAAGATTGTTATTAATTGTTGATTGTTAGCAAAATATTTTAAATTATATTTTACTCTATTTTTTCTTTATTAATTTTGTATTTTACTGATTATCCGATAGATTTAATGTACATTTGAACAATGATTTGTAAATTAATATTTTTACAAGATGTGGAAAAAGTGCAACAATGTATTAGTGCTAATTTTAATATTAAAATGATTACAATCTAATCATCCCACGTTTGATCCCAAGAGGAAGTACAATATGCTCCTGCTTTGTTTAACGATGGTATGAAAAATGAATCTAAAATGGTGAGAAAGCTATGCTTAAAGTTCATTAAGATACTTAGAAGACAACAATAACAATTTACGTTGCATTGTAAGATTGTGAATCAATAAAGGCATTTAATTAAACACACGTTTGCAGTTTATATAAAAATGGGGGGTAATGGTTCAATTGTCGTTCTTTTGGAAACATTTTGACATGCTCCTTGTAACTACACTGCTGTCGATATTGAAGCAATATACAAAATGAAATGCTTGGAGTTTGTAATGTAGGGATTTCTATATTTATATCTTTATCTAATGGTTTCATTAGTGACAAAGGCTAAACTGGCTTGCCTGCTTGCCTGCCACACACACTTCAGGACAGTGATGTCACTGCCTTTCGTATGAATCCTTTCATATGGAAACATTTTGACACTGCCTAACAATTTTAGGAAGAACACAAAACTTACTGTACAGTACTTACTTACGGTAGTACTTCTCACTTTAAGAAAGCTATGTGTTAGCATAAACTATTAGTAATCAATAATATTACATTTAGCACTGTAATGAATTGTGCTATTAAATTCTATTCTACTCTGAGAATGTACAGATGCAGCCATTCAAAGTGCACGGTACAGACACGTACCGGAGGTAATTGGCTACGGCGTCGTGCATCGTGACGCGCGTTGACGCAAAATACCGCGGTGCGTGATTGGTTGACCGACAGGGGCACTCGTGGTCCGTTGGTCTGTCGTAGAAAGACTTACTGTAAACGTCTTTACTGTGCCCGTTGTAGATATTGAATTTTACCACTGAAGGGAAATCTTAGTAGCTGAGCATAAAAAGAATAGGAGCATACTGTAACGCGTGTGAAGGCCATAAACGATATTAATTTTGGAACATAAACATACAGTATATAGCTGGTCTTGGTACTTTAAAGAAAAAAATACACACCAGTATTCCATTTCTCCCTAAACATTGTAAGCTTCGAAGTCTTTAACTAACGTGATACCGGAGTCAACAAGCATATTTTTAGAATTTGATTAAAACGGAATATAATATGGAATCGCGTATCTAAAGAATTTAATAACGGTATGATTATATTCGTGTGCTGCGACAGGGCTGTTTCGCCTAGCTGTCTTGCAGCCTACTGGTCTAGGTGTGTGACTAACAATGCACAGGTTGTGTGTTCGAATCCAGCTGGTGCTGGACTTTTCTTTTAACAAACATTTCTTCGAAAAATAGAATAGCGATATTATGGACAATCAATTGACTTTTATATTTCAAAATATCGCAACATGATCGATTCTAAGTCATTTTTGATAACAATGAATAGTCACCTTCTTCCCTTCTGACAGCGGTTCCTGCTTCTATTGTGTGTGTGTGTGCAACAGAGTAAATTTTTATAGAGAAATGGAGGCTGGACAGTATGCGTTACAATATAAACATTTATATTGATTTAAATCGTGTTCTGATTTAAATCGCAAACGCGTGTTTAATTATATGTGTTTTTTAATCATAATCAGGCTAATGCATTTCTACATTTTCTGTATGAACCAGCTTAGAGGTTCATACAGAAAGACAGCTTGTGTTTAAATTGAGTGTAAGGTAATTTATGCTTCTAAAGTCATGGTCAGCATTTATTATTGTACTGTGCTGTAAACTTTTTCTGTGCCTAGTCACATTATTTTATAGCGTTTTTATTGCGTTATTTAATCCGGTGGTGCTGTGTGTTAGTTTCCTGACTCCCATTATTTAAACTGCGACACTGATCATTCATCTCTAAATAAACTTTATTTTATATAGCGTTTTAAGCGAATAGGTAATTAGATTGCTCATAAACCTAATCGCTTTTTCTACATAAACACAGCGTGATTGCTCCCTGAAAATGCTTTTCCTTTATTTTTAAAGTAGGCTCAGATTTCAACTATAGATCGTATTATTATAAACTTTCTTGGAAAAATGTATTTTATGTAAACCATGTTTGCTATTAATTCATTTAGGGCTAAAATACGTTCATTGTCTTCCAATCGAGTCGAGTTGACATTGGAAGCCTGCCACACCCGGACTGTTAAACCAACGCATTAGCACGTCGCCAGTATTGGCTTTAGTATTCCCCCCCTCTCCCCTCAATTCAATTCAATTCAAGGTGTTTTATTTGCATGACAGATGGGTACAAGCAGTGTTGGGTATGTATATTGTAACGCTTACGGCAGACAGGCACTGTGTAAGAGCCGGCGCACCAGAGCAGCGCACCGAGGGAGTGTCTGCATTTATAACTTAGTTTTTAAAATTAGTCAAGCAATATGAAGCATCTCCTTTTACTTAGTGCCTGAGCATAAAAAGAATAGGAGCATACTGCAACGCGTGTGAAGTCCATAAACGATATTAATTTTGGAACTTAAACATACAGTATATGGCTGGTCTCGGTACTTTAAAGAAAACATACACACCAGTATTCCATTTCTCCCTAAACATTTTAAGCATCGAAGTCTTTAACTAACGCGATACCGGAGTCAACAAGCATACTTTTAGAATTTGATTAAAAGGGAATATAATATGGAATCGCGTATCTCAAGAAATTAATAACGATATAATTATATTCATGTTGCAAAAGAACTGCAACGGACATAAAAACTCCCTTGCTTTTAACAGAGCGTTCCATAATTTCTAACTACGAAAATGCCAGGTGAAAGGATTTGTAAACATATTTTGTTAAAGCAAGTCAGTTTTTTCCGCAACACATAAAAGACATTTTTCCAAGAAAGTTTAGCCTTTGTCACTAATGAAACGACTAAATAAAGACATAAATATAGAAATCTTAAGATTTGTTTTATTTAATGTTGGTAGCAGGATGAACTGTCAGAGTGTATATTTTGTTGCAGAGTTGCTGCAAGATGTTAACAGTGAAAAAGGTATTTAGAAATGAGTTATTTCAAGATGAAAATTTTCAGAATAATTGCAAATCTAGCAGGATAGAGAAAGCACAGAAAACAGGCAGTTAGATTGATCAGATTAGTATGAAAAGTCATTTGGCAAAGGGAATGAGAAGAGTGACAAACTAGTATACTTTAGATCTTTTTTTTCTGAACCAGGGAAAATCTGATCATGTTTCCCTATAACAATAATAAAAAACTTTATTTGATATATCACCATTAAAGGTGGCATCTCAAAGCAATACAGTAGATGTAAAAACAGATAAAAGGACCACAGATTACAAAGTAAATGCATATAAGAAAGACAAGCAGTTAGAGGTGCTACCAAAATTAGAAAATGAAGCAGATACAGACACTAAGTCTTCTGAAAAGAAAGGTTCTGAGGTTAGATTTAAACTGGCCCTGGTGTGTGTGTGTTTGTGTCTGTCTGTCCTGTGATGGACTGGCGCTATGTCCAGGGTGTATTCTGCCTTGTGTCCGTCGCTAACTGGGATAGGCTCCAAATCCTCTGTACTGGATAAAGAGATTAGAAATGGATGGAAGTAAAGGCACTGTGTGGATGGAACTATACACAGTGTTAGAAACCCACTATGAAATGGCAGCATCTCACTGAGAATAAAACATTTTATAGTGCTGGCTTAAGGAAACAGCCTTTCCACCTCTCTTGCACATCAGTATCCATACCTAGTTATTTAAACAAATTGCCTCTAATTATAAACATCTTAATATGCTGGCTCTGTGGATCCGCATCAGCTATGTTTGCCCATTCCTTCAATTCATGTGCATCCAACACACAGTTCAACGCTAGCAACTACACAAAATCTAAAATATGAGCTCTACTTGCCACGTACAATACCAACAGTACCAGCTAACTTTAGTAGTGACATTTTCATGGATCTTTTTAACAATAAAATTTACAACATCAGACTTCAGACACAATTAAACAGGCCTCAAAAAAGTCTGGTACAAACATTTTCAGCATGGAATAAACCTTTACTTTAATGGTATAAACCTTAAATGGATTCATATTCTCAATAAGATTTGGTGCTTAGTAACATGACTTAGAAAATGACAGAAGACATACGTATCATGCTTATCCTTCTATTTTTCATAATCGTAAACTCCTTAAGGCAGGTACATTTTCAAAGTACCTGCTCCAGACAGTAACCACTGCTAAGGGTTTATATGAAGCTTGCATTAAAAGACTTTAAACAAATGTCATGTTCCCATAAAAAAGTCATGCCTTGGAGTATAGACCCCCAAAGGAATGCCATAGACTCAAACTGCAAAATAAACACATACAGAAAGAAAGTATTTGTATTGTAATTGCAAATCCTGGTATGAGTGATTGGTATGACTTTCCTCATTACAAATCTCTTATTAGAATTTAAATTTCTCTGTAACTCCATGTCAGAACAGAGAAAATGTAACTGCCTTAAGGAGTTTACGATTATGAAAAATAGAAGGCCTGTTTAATTGTGTCTGAAGTCTGATGTTGTAAATTTTATTGTTAAAAAGATCCATGAAAATGTCACTACTAAAGTTAGCTGGTACTGTTGGTATTGTAAGTGGCAAGTAGAGCTCATATTTTAGATTTTGTGTAGTTGCTAGCGTTGAACTGTGTGTTGGATGCACATGAATTGAAGGAATGGGCAAACATAGCTGATGCGGATCCACAGAGCCAGCATATTAAGATGTTTATAATTAGAGGCAATTTGTTTAAATAACTAGGTATGGATACTGATGTGCAAGAGAGGTGGAAAGGCTGTTTCCTTAAGCCAGCACTATAAAATGTTTTATTCTCAGTGAGATGCTGCCATTTCATAGTGGGTTTCTAACACTGTGTATAGTTCCATCCACACAGTGCCTTTACTTCCATTTCTAATCTCTTTATCCAGTACAGAGGATTTGGAGCCTATCCTAGTAAGCAACGGACACAAGGCAGAATACACCCTGGACATAGCGCCAGTCCATCACAGGACAGACAGACACAAACACACACACACCAGGGCCAGTTTAAATCTAACCTCAGAACCTTTCTTTTCAGAAGACTTAGTGTCTGTATCTGCTTCATTTTCTAATTTTGGTAGCACCTCTAACTGCTTGTCTTTCTTATATGCATTTACTTTGTAATCTGTGGTCCTTTTATCTGTTTTTACATCTACTGTATTGCTTTGAGATGCCACCTTTAATGGTGATATATCAAATAAAGTTTTTTATTATTGTTATAGGGAAACATGATCAGATTTTCCCTGGTTCAGAAAAAAAGATCTAAAGTATACTAGTTTGTCACTCTTCTCATTCCCTTTGCTAAATGACTTTTCATACTAATCTGATCAATCTAACTGCCAGTTTTCTGTGCTTTCTCTATCCTGCTAGATTTGCAATTATTCTGAAAATTTTCATCTTGAAATAACTCATTTCTAAATACCTTTTTCACTGTTAACATCTTGCAGCAACTCTGCAACAAAATATACACTCTGACAGTTCATCCTGCTACCAACATTAAATAAAACAAATCTTAAGGTTTCTATATTTATGTCTTTATTTAGTCGTTTCATTAGTGACAAAGGCTAAACTTTCTTGGAAAAATGTATTTTATGTGTTGCGGAAAAAACTGACTTGCTTTAATAAAATATGTTTACAAATCCTTTCACCTGGCATGTTCGTAGTTAGAAATTATGGAAAGCTCTGTTAAAAGCAAGGGAGTTTTTATGTCCGTTGCAGTTCTTTTGCAACATGAATATAATTATATCGTTATTAATTTCTTGAGATACGCGATTCCATATTATATTCCCTTTTAATCAAATTCTAAAAGTATGCTTGTTGACTCCGGTATCACGTTACTTAAAGACTTCGAAGCTTACAATGTTTAGGGAGAAATGGAATACCGGTGTGTATTTTTCCTTTAAAGTGCCGATTCCTGGAATCTGACTGGCTGACACCCCTCTGAAGTGGTTTCATAAAATCTGGTATACGGAAAAGAAAGCGTTGATAAATACAAGTGTCTTTTAATACACTCTTTGCTGTGCTCTTGAGGATCCTTGTGATATTTTAAGCTCTAGTTGAATGATAGGTGTCGCATTTTAAATCATTTTCGTAGTTAGAAATTATGATATGCCCTGTTAAAAGCAAGGAAGTTTTTATGCCCGTTGAAGTAAAACAAAATGCCTGACAAAGTATGGCTTGGACAGATTCCAAGTGCTTGTACAAATGTGCTAAAGAAATTATACTTTGAGTATACAGCTTGTCCAAAGTCATCCATTATTAATACTATTAGTAATATCTTCAGTAAAGGCTTTGATGCATAAATATTTCTGATAAAGGTAGGTTGTGTACTTTTGTCCAACTGAGCAATCTTGCTTTCATAAAATATACCAACATTTTAATGACTGATGATTAACATGCTGTAATACACAGTTCAAAATTAAAGGCTCAAATGCTGTAAATGAGAGGTTAAGCTCCCCCTGGCGGTTTTACAAGGCGACACCGGATAGTTTCCGGCAGAGCGTCAAATGATACGTGACACCACGTGATACCGCGTGATACCGCGACACGCCCACCGGGGTATGCCGCGAAATACCTCACCCGTTTTGAATGGCTGCATCTGTAGGGGGGAGGAAGAATGTCTGTGGTCTTTTCACTGATAAACTTGTGTCAAGCTGTCAACAAAAACCAGCTGTCAAAAAATATATTTTTTTAAAAGTTAATTGTGTGTCCATAATATTGCTATTTTGATATTGCTAATTGCTATTGCTACTGAGTCTCTTTGTCTACAGTACATTGTTTGTGAACCAACCAAAGCGCTTTGAGGAGCCACCTTTAAACGTGCTATATAAAATAAAGTTTATTATTATTATTATGAATATTGATCAGATTTTTCCTCCCAGAACTTGTTAATTGTTGTTGTTATTGTTGTTGTTATTCTGTAAAGCGCTTTAAGAAGCATACTGTCCAGCTTGTCAGGTGCAATGTAAATACATTTTGTCTCCAAATCCACCACCACTTGTATGAATCATAGCCCTGCCAAACGATGCAAATTCTGCTGCAATGGTTGTGTGAAGGAATTATTCAGTATGGCATCTCCATGTTCAAGTAAACACTGCTCTGTGTGCAAATGCAAATGCATTTATTTATTTTTTTTAAAAGCCACCTTGAAAGGCGCTATATAAAATAAAGTTTATTATTATTATTAATATTGATGATATTCTTCCTCCCAGGACTTGTAAAATTGTTATTGTTATTGTTGTTATCCTGTAAAGCGCTTTGAGAAGCATACTGTCCAGCATATTGTATTTCATTGCACTTTGACAGATCATCTTATAATCACTTGTTGTTAGAATATCCCCCAAGAGGATATTCCCCCAAAGAGGATATAGAGGATATCCCCCAGGAGGTATCCAGGTAACAGTGAAACGGACGTACAGATGCAGCCATTCAAAGTGAGCGGTACAGACACGTACCGGACGTAATTGGCTGTGGCGTCGCTCATCATGACGCAAGATGACGCGGGGTACCGCGGTACATGATTGGTTGACCGACAGGGGCACTCGTGGTCCGTTGGTCTGTCGTAGAAAGATTTACAGTACAGTAAACGTCTTTACTGTGCCCGTTGTAGATATTGAATTTTACCACTGAAGGGAAATCTTAGTAGCTGAGCATAAAAAGAATAGGAGCATACTGTAACGCGTGTGAAGGCCATAAACGATATTAATTTTGGAACATAAACATACAGTACTGTATATGGCTGGTCTTGGTACTTTAAAGTAAAAAATACACACCAGTATTCCATTTCTCCCTAAACATTTTAAGCATCGAAGTCTTTAACTAAAGAGATACCGGAGTCAACAAGCATACTTTTAGAATTTGATTAATAGGGAATATAATATGGAATCGCGTATCTAAAGAATTTAATAACGATATGATTATATTTGTGTACTGCGACAGGGCTGTGTAGGGCTGTTTCGCCTCCCTCTTCATGTGACTTCCCTTGTAGCCTACTGGTCTATGTGCCCGACTACTAACTCACGGGTTGTGTGCTCAAATCCAGCTGGTGCTGGACTTTTCTTTTAACAAACATTTCTTCGAAAAAATAGAATAGCGATATTATGGACAATCAATTGACTTTTATATTTCAAAATATCACAACATGATCAATTCTAAGTCATTTTTGATAACAATCAACAAACAAACATTTCTTTGAAAAAATGAGACGTTTCCCTTGGTCAGAGATATAAATATATAATATATAAATAAATTAAATTTAACTAACGTGAAATAGCGTGTGAAAAAGTGGTAGTTTTAAGCTTTTCTGCTAATATAATATGGAATCGCATATCTAAAGAATTTAATAACGATATGATTATATTTGTGTACTGCGACAGGGCTGTGTAGGGCTGTTTCGCCTCTCTCTTCATGCGACTGTACCAGGAAGAGGATTTCTTTCTATTCGAAACATGTATTTTAAAAGTTTAAGAAGTAAAAACCTTACAGCGTACACAGATTTCGAAACTGATCAGGATCGTTATCTTTGTCTTATGCATAATAATGTTCACCACTCTGTCCAGCAAATTAATAATAAACTTTATTTTATATAGCGTTTTAAACGAATAAGTAATTAGATTGCTCATAAACCTAATCACTTGCTTTTTCTTTTTATTTAGGCTCAGATTTCAACTATAGATCGTATTATTAGTAACCATAATAACAACCAACCAACAAAAACAACCATATAAACATAATACCAACCAAAAACATAGATAACGACCACAATACAAAATCAAATATATCAAACCATTATACTCTCGCAAATTCCTCCAATTATCATAATCCCGCCCCTTATGCAAAACCAAACCCTCCTCCCATCCCAGTTTATCCTCTTTATCATAAACAAAATCCACCTCAATTTTCAACATAAAGCATTACTGCTTACTGGGTTTTTGATGGGGGGGGTGTCTTTCGCTGGAAATCTCGCCTGCTTCTACTTTACGAGTACAACCCCCTCTCTGCCGGAGTGCTGGCTGTGACGAATTAAACCGGTTTCATAGGTATTTTCAAAGTAGGAAGTACAGTGTTAACTGGTAGCTGGGCTCCTCAATGAAATCGCTTTAACATGCGAATGCGTTGGTGTAACAGTCCGGGAGTGGCAAGCTTCCTATGTC
Source organism: Lepisosteus platostomus (assembly GCF_059453375.1). Classification (NCBI taxonomy): domain Eukaryota; kingdom Metazoa; phylum Chordata; class Actinopteri; order Semionotiformes; family Lepisosteidae; genus Lepisosteus; species Lepisosteus platostomus. The sequence continues at coordinate 31,411,228 of NC_142620.1, read as the reverse complement.
AACTCAACTCGATTGGAAGACAATGAACGTATTTTAGCCCTAAATGAATTAATAGCAAACATGGTTTACATAAAATACATTTTTCCAAGAAAGTTTATTTTGAATGGCTGCATCTGTAGGGGGGAGGAAGAATGTCTGTGGTCTTTTCACTGATAAATTTGTGTCAAGCTGTCAACAAAAACCAGCTGTCAAAAAATATATTTTTTTAAAAGTTAATTGTGTGTCCATAATATTGCTATTTTGATATTGCTAATTGCTATTGCTACTGAGTCTCTTTGTCTACAGTACACTGTTTGTGAACCAACCAAAGCGCTTTGAGGAGCCACCTTTAAACGTGCTATATAAAATAAAGTTTATTATTATTATTATTATGAATATTGATCAGATTTTTCCTCCCAGAACTTGTTAATTGTTGTTGTTATTGTTGTTGTTATTCTGTAAAGCGCTTTAAGAAGCATACTGTCCAGCTTGTCAGGTGCAATGTAAATACATTTTGTCTCCAAATCCACCACCACTTGTATGAATCATAGCCCTGCCAAACGATGCAAATTCTGCTGCAATGGTTGTGTGAAGGAATTATTCAGTATGGCATCTCCATGTTCAAGTAAACACTGCTCTGTGTGCAAATGCAAATGCATTTATTTATTTTTTTTAAAAGCCACCTTGAAAGGCGCTATATAAAATAAAGTTTATTATTATTATTAATATTGATGATATTCTTCCTCCCAGGACTTGTAAAATTGTTATTGTTATTGTTGTTATCCTGTAAAGCGCTTTGAGAAGCATACTGTCCAGCATATTGTATTTCATTGCACTTTGACAGATCATCTTATAATCACTTGTTGTTAGAATATCCCCCAAGAGGATATTCCCCCAAAGAGGATATAGAGGATATCCCCCAGGAGGTATCCAGGTAACAGTGAAACGGACGTACAGATGCAGCCATTCAAAGTGAGCGGTACAGACACGTACCGGACGTAATTGGCTGTGGCGTCGCTCATCATGACGCAAGATGACGCGGGGTACCGCGGTACGTGATTGGTTGACCGACAGGGGCACTCGTGGTCCGTTGGTCTGTCGTAGAAAGATTTACAGTACAGTAAACGTCTTTACTGTGCCCGTTGTAGATATTGAATTTTACCACTGAAGGGAAATCTTAGTAGCTGAGCATAAAAAGAATAGGAGCATACTGTAACGCGTGTGAAGGCCATAAACGATATTAATTTTGGAACATAAACATACAGTACTGTATATGGCTGGTCTTGGTACTTTAAAGTAAAAAATACACACCAGTATTCCATTTCTCCCTAAACATTTTAAGCATCGAAGTCTTTAACTAAAGAGATACCGGAGTCAACAAGCATACTTTTAGAATTTGATTAATAGGGAATATAATATGGAATCGCGTATCTAAAGAATTTAATAACGATATGATTATATTTGTGTACTGCGACAGGGCTGTGTAGGGCTGTTTCGCCTCCCTCTTCATGTGACTTCCCTTGTAGCCTACTGGTCTATGTGCCCGACTACTAACTCACGGGTTGTGTGCTCAAATCCAGCTGGTGCTGGACTTTTCTTTTAACAAACATTTCTTCGAAAAAATAGAATAGCGATATTATGGACAATCAATTGACTTTTATATTTCAAAATATCACAACATGATCAATTCTAAGTCATTTTTGATAACAATCAACAAACAAACATTTCTTTGAAAAAATGAGACGTTTCCCTTGGTCAGAGATATAAATATATAATATATAAATAAATTAAATTTAACTAACGTGAAATAGCGTGTGAAAAAGTGGTAGTTTTAAGCTTTTCTGCTAATATAATATGGAATCGCATATCTAAAGAATTTAATAACGATATGATTATATTTGTGTACTGCGACAGGGCTGTGTAGGGCTGTTTCGCCTCTCTCTTCATGCGACTGTACCAGGAAGAGGATTTCTTTCTATTCGAAACATGTATTTTAAAAGTTTAAGAAGTAAAAACCTTACAGCGTACACAGATTTCGAAACTGATCAGGATCGTTATCTTTGTCTTATGCATAATAATGTTCACCACTCTGTCCAGCAAATTAATAATAAACTTTATTTTATATAGCGTTTTAAACGAATAAGTAATTAGATTGCTCATAAACCTAATCACTTGCTTTTTCTTTTTATTTAGGCTCAGATTTCAACTATAGATCGTATTATTAGTAACCATAATAACAACCAACCAACAAAAACAACCATATAAACATAATACCAACCAAAAACATAGATAACGACCACAATACAAAATCAAATATATCAAACCATTATACTCTCGCAAATTCCTCCAATTATCATAATCCCGCCCCTTATGCAAAACCAAACCCTCCTCCCATCCCAGTTTATCCTCTTTATCATAAACAAAATCCACCTCAATTTTCAACATAAAGCATTACTGCTTACTGGGTTTTTGATGGGGGGGGTGTCTTTCGCTGGAAATCTCGCCTGCTTCTACTTTACGAGTACAACCCCCTCTCTGCCGGAGTGCTGGCTGTGACGAATTAAACCGGTTTCATAGGTATTTTCAAAGTAGGAAGTACAGTGTTAACTGGTAGCTGGGCTCCTCAATGAAATCGCTTTAACATGCGAATGCGTTGGTGTAACAGTCCGGGAGTGGCAAGCTTCCTATGTCAACTCAACTCGATTGGAAGACAATGAACGTATTTTAGCCCTAAATGAATTAATAGCAAACATGGTTTACATAAAATACATTTTTCCAAGAAAGTTTATTTTGAATGGCTGCATCTGTAGGGGGGAGGAAGAATGTCTGTGGTCTTTTCACTGATAAATTTGTGTCAAGCTGTCAACAAAAACCAGCTGTCAAAAAATATATTTTTTTAAAAGTTAATTGTGTGTCCATAATATTGCTATTTTGATATTGCTAATTGCTATTGCTACTGAGTCTCTTTGTCTACAGTACACTGTTTGTGAACCAACCAAAGCGCTTTGAGGAGCCACCTTTAAACGTGCTATATAAAATAAAGTTTATTATTATTATTATTATGAATATTGATCAGATTTTTCCTCCCAGAACTTGTTAATTGTTGTTGTTATTGTTGTTGTTATTCTGTAAAGCGCTTTAAGAAGCATACTGTCCAGCTTGTCAGGTGCAATGTAAATACATTTTGTCTCCAAATCCACCACCACTTGTATGAATCATAGCCCTGCCAAACGATGCAAATTCTGCTGCAATGGTTGTGTGAAGGAATTATTCAGTATGGCATCTCCATGTTCAAGTAAACACTGCTCTGTGTGCAAATGCAAATGCATTTATTTATTTTTTTTAAAAGCCACCTTGAAAGGCGCTATATAAAAAAGTTTATTATTATTATTAATATTGATTTAAACCGAATTAAACCGGTTTCATAGGTATTTTCAAAGTAGGAAGTACAGTGTTAACTGGTAGCTGGGCTCCTCAATGAAATCGCTTTAACATGCGAATGCGTTGGTGTAACAGTCCGGGAGTGGCAAGCTTCCTATGTCAACTCAACTCGATTGGAAGACAATGAACGTATTTTAGCCCTAAATGAATTAATAGCAAACATGGTTTACATAAAATACATTTTTCCAAGAAAGTTTATAATAATACGATCTATAGTTGAAATCTGAGCCTAAATATAAAGGAAAAGCATTTTCAGAGAGCAATCACGCTGTGTTTATGTAGAAAAAGTGATTAGGTTTATGAGCAATCTAATTACCTATTCGCTTAAAACGCTATATAAAATAAAGTTTATTTAGAGATGAATGATCAGTGTCGCAGTTTTAAATAATTTCCGTAGGAGGGCTTGGACAGATTCCAAATGCATTTTTGCAATTTACGTTGCATTGTCCAATGTGCTGTTGTAATACAGTTTAGAATACAGTTAGTCTAAGCTTTATCAGCTTTATTTATGGGTTGCAATTTAGAAAAAGTCAAAAACCGCACTCAAAATGCAATTTAGAGCTTTCTGGCAAGAGGAGACACCTAAATTATAATGTAACATGCCACTGTTTGTGCATGAACAAAGTTATACTCCAATTTTCCTTAGATACGCGATTAAAAAAAATAATTTTTTTGAATCCCCGGCGGAACACACTACATAAGAATCAGCGCTTTTATACAGTATATCGCCTTTAAACACATTTATTTAAATAAGTGTTTACGATTTAAATCAAAACGTGATTCAAATCAATATAAATGTTTATTTTGTAACGCATAGGTGACTATTCATTGTTATTAAAAAGACTTAAATTCGATCATGTTGTGATATTTAGAAATATAAATTTGTTTGGTGCGAGTGAGGTTTTATTTAATCTCTGACCAAGGGAAACGTTTCATTTTTTCAAAGAAATGTTTGTTAAAAAATAAAGTCATAGTTCCATGGGATTCAATCACAGACCATGTGACATGGGAGTCAGGAAACTAACACACAGCGCCACCAGATTTAATAACGCTATGAAAACGCTATAAAATAATGTGACTAGGCACAGAACAAGTTTACAGCACAGTACAATAATAAATGCTGACCATGACTTTAGAAGCATAAATTGCCTTACACTCAATTTAAAAACAAGCTGTCTTTAGCCCTCTAAGCTGGTTCATACAGAAATGTAGAGATCCAGGCTCAGAACACACAGCTTCATTAGCGAATACATATGCAGGACAACTAGAGAAGACGTTTTACAGAGGATGGATTTTTAGAAACATCCCATCAGTGACATCACTGAAGTCAACTCCTAGGTACTGTAACTGTCGTGTGGATAGTTTCACAAGAATCAGACAAAGGTTTAAGCATCGCTTGTTCTAGATAAAACTGCAAAAAAAAACAACAACAACCCATAATGTACTTCTTTGCGGCTCTGTTTGCCCAAATCATATATTCACAACATGAAATTTAGAAAATAATATTACGTAACCAAAATCCGCAATATGGAAACAGAACCTGTGTAATTGTTGATAGATGATGTACTCGTAACATTTTTACAAGACGAACTACAACATTTAAAAAATGACTTGTATGTACTTGATATCTCTAATCAATCCACGGCGACATTGTTAAAGCAGAGTCCCAGCACAAAACGAAACTAAAACGCCCTGGGCATACCGTTTCGCGCTTCTTATTAGTTGCTCAAAAGTAATTTGACCGTATGAAATGCACAATATAAACTTAGAAACATATACGTGAGCAGTATTTACGTACTGTAGTATCGGTGTTAAGACATACCTCTCAAATACTGTTAATCAAGTTAAAAATATCTCAAGACCGATTCTGGTCATAATGAAACCATGTTTCGTGTATGTTTTCTTTAAAGTACCGAGACCAGCCATATACTGTATGTTTATGTTCCAAAATTAATATCGTTTATGCCCTTCACACGCGTTGCAGTATGCTCCTATTCTTTTTATGCTCAGCTACTAAGATTTCCCTTCAGTGGTAAAATTCCATATGAATATTCAATACTTAAACGGGCACAGTTAAGACATTAAATATACATATACATACTGTATACAGTACAGTTTTCATACGGTAATATGTTTATGTTCCTAAATCAATCTCTTTTATGAGCATGTGAAAGGCATGGTGAATCGATTCTCAAAAATTACTGTACTTTGCATGATTGGAAACAAATGCGTGATTGCGAAATGCTGTGGTGTTACTCTCTCTCTCTCTCTCTCTCTCTCTCTCTCTCGGGCCTGCGCTCTTGGCTGCCTTGTCTTGTGTTTCTCTCTCGTCTGGGTGTGGGAGTGCTGCTGGCGGGTGGTGACGGAGAAGAAATAAAGCGCAGTTTTTAACTCTACAAGTTTGAGTCTCTGTGTTCGTCCTCAACGAACCCAAATTCATTACATTGGTGTCAGAAGTGGGAGGATGGACAGTGAACACCCGATGATGTCGGACTCAGAGAAGCGCCAGTTCCCCCAGCAGCTGAGTGACCCCCTAAACCGCCTTTTGGGAGCGAGCAGCAGCTGCCAGGGGCCGGGACGACTCCTCAGCACCGCCAGTGGCCACAGCCCTTATCAGGGCTACCCCACGGTGACCTTCTCAGCGGAAGTGGGGCCCTTTCCCGGGTCGCCTCAGGCCGTGTGGCAGGAAGGAGATGCCAGACCAGCAGGGTCTAGCCCGCCACCCCTGCTCCAGCCTGCGCCGGTGAGACCGAGCTGTTATAATGGGGGGATTCCATAGCAAATGTTTTGAGGCCCAGTTCCAGATGCTGGGCCACCTCGCCTCCGTCCTGGATGTACGTTGCTGGATGTACCCGGGGACCAGAGGTACAACTATGCGGCGTTGGCATCGGCCCTCTGGAGGCTTTTTGGCAGGAGAGGGGAGGCGCAGGCGCAGGGACTGCTGCGGGCAAGGTTGGCCCAACGCTGCTGCCTAGCTGGAGAGCCACTGGGTCCAGTTGCCGCAGACATGGCCTACTTAGCCCGCCAGGGTTACCCTACTCTCCCGGAGAAGGCCCACCGGGAGATAGCACTCCAGGCGTTCCTCTGGGCCCTGGTGCCGCCTGAGGTGCAGCGCCACGTGATGCTGGCCGCGCCGGTCCTCTTGGAGCAGGCCCTGGCTCTGGCTGAGCAGGCTGATGCCATATTCGAGGAGTCTGGTGGGCACCAATGGAGGGGTGCACAGGGAATCAGATGGGGAGGAGGAGACGGCCAGCACGGCGATGCTGGGGGAGCGACGACGGCTGGTCATCTGCCACCGCTGTGGGGAGAGGGGGCACATCGCCTGCGAGTGCCAGGCGCTGGATCCCCAGGGACTCCGGAGGCCATTGGGAAATGGAAGCGGGGCGGCCTAAAGGGGGAAAGGCCGCCCTTGAGCGACGCTACCCCCGCTCCGGAAAGCCAGAAAGAGTGCTTCATCCCGCCTGCTGTGGGAAGGGTTGGCCACAGCCGGGGCTTATTTCTTCCCTGCCTCATCAAGGGCAGACCCTGCCAGGCCCTCGTCGACACCGGTTCGACCATCACCCTGCTGCGTCCTAGTGTCCTGCCGGGCACCGAGGCAGCCGGACCCCCAGGGCGCTCACTGTGCACTTTGGGGCTGCGAGGGTGAAACACCCCTTCTACCTTACCCCAGTCTGTGAGGACTGTATCCTGGAGTTGGACTGGTTGCAGCAAGTGGGTAGTTGCCTTGACTTGGGCGTGAGGGTCGGGGTGCTGCGCCAGGGGTGGCGGGTGCCCTCCAGCGGAGAGGTCACTTGCTGCAAGCAGTCTCTTCCTCCCCATCTGATTCCCTGTGCGCCCCTCCGTTGGAGCTCACTGGAGCAGGGGTGGCGGGCTGGACCCCACTGGTCTGGCGTCACTTTCCTGCCACATGGCCTGAGGCGAACCGAGAAAGGGCCCCCCTTCCGCTGAGTAGGTCACCGTGGGGAAACCCTGATAACTGCTGAGGGGTCGTCCCGGCCCCTGGCGGCTGCTGCTCGCCCCCAAAAGGCGCTTTAGGGGGTCACGCAGCTGCTGGGGGAACCGACGCTTCTCTGAGTCCGACATCATCGGCCGTTCACTGTCCATCCTCCCGCTTCTAACACCTATGTAATGAATTTGGGTTCGTTGAGGACGAACACAGAGATTCAAACTTGTGGAGTTAAAAACTGCACTTTATTTCTTCTCCGTCACCACCCGCCAGCAGCACTCCCACACCCAGACAAGAGAGAAACACAAGACAAGCCCGCCAAGAGCGCAGGCCCGAGAGAGACAGAGAGAGAGAGAGAGAGAGAGAGAGAGAGAGAGAGAGAGAGAGAGAGAGAGAGAGAGAGAGAGACCAAGGGGTGAAGAACCAGGGAACTATTTACATGGAAAACAGGCGATGTCCCCAGACTGTACGCCCGTTTCACTGTTACCTGGATACCTCTTGGGGGATATCCTCTATATCCTCTATATCCTCTTGGGGGGAATATCCTCTTGGGAGATATTGTAACAACAATTGATTATAAGACAATCTGTCAAAGTGTAATGAAATACAATATGCTGGACAGTATGCTTCTCAAAGCGCTTTACAGGATAACAACAATAACAACAACAATTTTACAAGTCTTGGGAGGAAGAATATCATCAATATTAATAATAATAATAAACTTTATTTTATATAGCGCCTTTAAAGGTGGCTTTTTAAAAAAAAAACTTTTTTGAAATGCATTTGCATTTGCACACAGAGCAGTGTTTACTTGAACATGGAGATGCCATACTGAAATATTCCTGCACACAACCATTGCAGCGGAATTTGCATCATTTGGCAGGGCTATGATTCATACAAGTGGTGGTGGATTTGGAGACAAAATGTATTTACATTGGGTTGCTGTAAGTGGAGCACTAAGAACCCCAAAGCTCTACTTATTATTTTACAGGAGAATGCACCTGACAAGCTGGACAGTATGCTTCTCAAAGCGCTTTACAGGATAACAACAACAATAACAACAACAATTTACAAGTTCTGGGAGGAAAAATCTGATCAATATTAATAATAATAATAATAAACTTTATTGTATATAGCGCCTTTAAAGGTGGCTCCTCAAAGTGCTTTAAAGGATAACAACCGATGAAACAACAGTGGTTGGGGGTAGGAAATACCTATGAAACCTGTTTGTTCACAATGTGCTGTAGACACATAGTGTTACACCAATGCATTAGCATGTTAAAGCGATTCCATTGAGGAGCCGGGCGCGATAATTGTTAATAATTACTTATAATTATTTTTAATAATAATTAATTTTCTGATCTGCAAGGCCATTTGGCTGCAGCAAATGTTAATTCTGTCTGGCATTACCAGATTGTGAAAAAATAAAAGTATTTTAATCAAGATTCACTTATAAAATTAACGTGAAACAAAACAAAAACTAAAAATAAGATACAATCTACAGACATTCACAACATAAACATATCGTAAAACATTTACATATATTGTTAAATTATTACTTCAAATATATACTTTAGGTTACTGAAACAGCCAGTTAATAAAATCATTGCAATTTTGTTCTTGTTTGGAGGTGGGGATATTCTGACAACAATTGATTTAAAGAAAATCTGTCAAAGTACAATGAAATACAATAATTACGCTGGGTGAACGTTCCGAGGTCAAATTCTTCCGCGACAGGGGTACCTTTAAAGCGCAGACGACGGCACCGAAAAATTTTGGCGCACCCTCTCTTTAAAGCCCTGGCCAAATACGAAGACAGTACGTACAGTTATAATTCAAACTGAATTAAAAACTACTCCTATTTGGCATTTTAGTTATAGAGGCGGAAAGACGCACCCCCATCTCTGGGTGCCTGAGTTGTCGCAATCTTTAACCATTCCGTGTCCGAGTCACAGTAGGTAGAGACACGTTCGAAAAAAAGTTCATCCCAGGTACAATACATTATTTTTAATATTTTTGTGGTAAGAGGGAGCAAAACATCAGTATTTACTGATAGTAATTAGTGTACGATCTATAGTTGAAATCTGAGCCTAAATAAAAAGAAAAGGCATTTTCAGAGAGCAATTACGCTATGTTTATGTAGAATAAGTGATTAGGTTTATGAGCAATCTAATTACTTATTCATTTAAAACGCTATATAAAATAAAGTTTATTATTATTAATTTGCTGGACAGAGTGGTGAACACTATTATGCAAAAGACAAAGATAACGATTTACGTTGAAAGACATTTCATTAAACACGGGTTTGTGATTTAAATGGGAATGGGGGTTGTAATATTTGTGTGCGTCAGCAGTGAAACTGCATGTTGATTGGGGGAGGGCTGAGCGGGAATAAAGGTTACTCAGGGTCACAGGTCATAGTGAATGTAGGAGCTAACGGGTTCGGAGTTACAGGTAAAATAAAGAGTTTGTTCGAGTGTCACATCATCGTCCTGGGTTGTTAATTTCTACACTATACGTGTACGAGAAACAAGACAGGAGTGACGGGAACTCTCAATCTAATTAAAAATAAAATAAAACAGGTTTTGATAGTTAATAACCACTTTTTATGCACGAAACACGGGTGATTATTCTTCCTCCTATTCAGCTTAGAAATCTGTGTATGCTGTAAGGTTTTTACTTCTTAATTAAACTTTTAAAATACACGTTTCGAATAGAAACAACATATGTTGTTGACTTCCTGGTGTGTAGAGCAGATCAGCACGTCTTTTTTCCCCAATCAGAGGGGTGTCAGATGGTGTCACCCAATCACCATTCTGAAGCCCTACAGTAATCTCTGGTATAGGGAGACACCAGAATTCTGTCCCATAGTTTAGATAGATAGATGATAGATACTTTATTGATCCCGTGAGGGAAATAAAGTAAATCATTTTCATTTGAGGAAATTATGAAATGCTCGGTTAAACGCAAAGGAGATTGGCTGTGTTTCTGCGTTGGGTAGCAATGGGTGACTATATTCTCAGGCGGAAGATGTAAACAGCTTAATTTTCGTGTTAAATATTTTTTAAAATTAAAATTAATTCTATACAGCAATTGCATATTTGGGTACCGTTTCATAAAACTTTCATGCTTAAAATGTTTAGGGAGAAATGGAAGACTGGTGTGTATTTTTTCTTTAACCTACCAAGACCAGCCATACACAGTACAGTTTACATACAGTAATATGTTAATGTTCCTAAATTAATATCGTTTATGACCTTCAGATGCGTTATGCTCCTCTTCTTTTTATGCTCACCTACTAAAATTTCCCTTTAGTGGTAAAATTTCATATAAATATTCAATACTAAGCAGATTAAAATGTGCACAGTAAAGAGAGTAAATGATTAAATCTTTTCACTACCGACCAATGCACCACGAGTGCCCCTGTCGGTCATTTTGGCCAGCCTATCACTTTACCGCGGTGCACTGTGGTGGCTTGTGTGTAGTTGCGTGCGGTGTGGGTTTGTACCGTGCATTTTGAATGGCTGCATCTGTATATTACATAATATGTTTATGTTAAAGATTTTGATGCATAAAATATTTCTGCATAAATTAAAATATTTATGATAAAGGTGGTAGGTTGTGTACTTATGTCCAACTGAGCAATCTTGCTTTTATAAAATATTCCAACTTTTTAATGTTTAATGATTAACATGCTGTAATACACAGTTTCAAATTTAAAGTCTAAAGAGTATAGAACTTAAATTCTTAACTGAATAAAGATTGTCCCTCAACAGTGATCGGCATTCGAAACCAGGTGTTTTCTGGTGACAGCTCAAATACTGTACATGAGAGGTTTTATTAGCTCCACCTGGCAGTTTTACAAGGTGATTCCTGATACTATTGTGAGACATATTTGGTTTAGCATATTCAGCTGGTGTTCCTGGAGATGCAGATGATAGTTCAGCCTTAGGCAAAAATATTAGATGAACTGGCAACCGAGCCTCACGACCATGCACCAGATAGAATGGTGTATACCCAGTGCTAGCATATACACTTGTATTGTAGGCAAGCTGAATGGATCTCAGCAACGTGTCCCAAGCTTCATGTGTTTGATATAAACATTTGGCCAGTTGGTCCTTTAGGAACCGGTTAAATCTTTGGATTAACACATTACCTGCTGGATGGTAGGAGGAAGTTCGGGTTTTTGTCACTCCTAACTTAGAGCACAGTTCTTTTACCAAATCTGACTCGAACTGTCGACCTTGATCTGTGTGGAAATATTCTGGAACTCCATGCTCACTTATGTATTGTTCAAAAATAAAGTGAGCGACTGTGACTGCACGCTGGTCTTTCATGGGATACAAGTTCACATACCTAGTAAAATAGTCCTGTATAACAAGAACATACCTGTACCCACTGGGTGAGATAGGGAGTTCAGTTATGTCTGCAGCCACTTTCTGGAATGGTGGACTAGCTTCAATTGTCTGCAGAGGAGCAAGGTTATGGGGTACTGGCATAGCTCTGGATTGACACGCTACACAATGGTGACAATAGCTCTCAATGTCCCTCGCCATAAAAGGCCAGTAGAACTGCTCTCGAGCTCGATGAAGTGTCTTTCTGTGACCAAGGTTCATTTGTTTGTCGTAAACTCCAGCATGCTTATCAGTCCAGCCAGGAACATTGTGAAGCTGCACATCTACAACAACAGACCCAGTATGACAAAAAAGTTAAGTACTCACCTTACCACAAGGGAGACTTAGTTTTATTGAACGATCCAGCTCATTTACGGTGTAAACTGGCGCCACGTTGGAAAGGGCCATACTGTATCATACAGTTAATACGTCCTGCTGATGGAGATGTGGTGCTGTATGTCATTAGACAGAAAGTCTCCCCTGATGGACCTACACGAGTTGTTCATCACAACCGTCTGAAAGCTTATTTGACACCTGCTTTTCCACAGACAGAATGTCTCCCTCCAACTGCACCTGTCGAGCTTCAGCAGACTCAAAGGGTGCCACCCCAGGACAACCCAGATGTGCAGGTACCTAGTGCTACCCCTGAGTTGCCTTCCATCATTTTCTCTGGTGTGAAGCAGTGCCACCATCCTGCCAGACATACAATTAATGAACATACCACTACACAATGCGTCCAACACCTTCCAGGGGAATCAGATCACACTGCAGCACAGGTAGCATCTCAAATGGACAGTACCTCCTGCTCCCCTGATAACCTAGAGCAGTCATCACGACAGCCAAGTCGCAGGCCTGTTAAATTGCCAGCCCATTTCAGGGATTATATTGTAAAATGAAGTTAAACAAAAATGTACACAAAGTGTTTCAGTGGTTTCATGTTGTTTAATGATCTAATACTTGTTTGTTCTAGTATTTGTTACTTGTTATAAAGTTTAGTTATGGTTTTATTTACTTATAGGAATGTTACTTAGAAACGTGGATGTTTCTTTTTCCACGGTGGGTCTTATGTGAGACATATTTGGTTTAACATGTTCAGTGTTCAGTGTGTGGTAATTTCTTTGGTGTGAGTGAAGTTTTATTTAATCTCTGACCCAGGGAAAAGTGTCGTGTGGACAGTTGAGGAGAGAATGCAGGCTCGCACTGTGTCCATTATTTTGATTCTTTTGTCTTCTTCTTGCTTGATCGGCTAGTTTACTTTTTTTGTTTTACCAATAAAGTTTGATAATCGGCCAGTGAAAGCTCTGTTGTCCTTCACCTGAATGCCTGAAACATTTTACCGAACCCAGGATTTTACATAATTAACATAATCTAATTTGCATGCAGTAAAATGCGATATGCGGTTGACGTGATATGACGCGTTGTGATGCGACACAACCACCGCGTTCTTCCACAGCGTACCTCGCTCGTTTTGAATGGCTGCATCTGTACAGAACATCTGTACAGCTTCAGAATGCGTGAGGGATGCTGCAGTAGTTCACAGTCCAGCAGCTGCGCGAGACTGCGGGAGACCGCAACGTTTTAGACATTTTCAGAGTGCTCTACTTTGTAAAATTGCCAGGTGGAGCTCTGAAAGCTTTACATGGTGTGTGGAGCATTTGGGATGTCACCAGAAAATGCGCAGTTTTGAATCCAGGTCAATGCTGAGGGACAGTCTTTTTCCAAATATAGAATTTAGATTGTACACTGTTTAGACTCTTATTAATTTCAAATTGTTATTATACTGGAGCTTGTGAACATGATGTGCCTCTTTCAGGTTCACATCCACGAAGAGAAAATCCAAAGGTAAATTTTGGTAGCAGAAAATAATGAGTGCTGTAATGTAATACATACCTAATGTACACATATTAGATGGTAGTGAAAGCTAAATATGAAAATGTACATAAGAGTAACAGTAACCCTCAACAGTAACCCACTTTATAAATATTTAATGCATCAAAGTCTTTAACTTGGTGACTTACGGTGGATTATGGTTGTAATGTGCTTGTTCAGGCATTATATACAGTTTATATACTGCACTTCATAAAACATTACTGTATAATGTTTTATCCTTTTCCAAGAACACCTAGTAAGAACACCACTTGCTGTTATTGTAAAAATAAGTTGTACTAATTTAATACTACTTTATAGTAAAATTAGTATGGAATCGTGTAACTAAGCAGCTAAAGTGGAAACATTTTGACATTTGTTTTTTTTACAAAAACGTTTATTGTACTTATATCAATGTTGTCTGTCCAGGGGGCAGGGGGTTGGGCAGAGTGATGGAGAGTGAAATAAATTACCATCAGCACTGCCAGCACTTTCCCTTCCCCCTAGTGCGAGATGATAATGCACTGTCTGGCATGAAAAAATCCCTCTCGAGCTGTTTCAGAACATCTTTCAGATGGTCTGGAGGTTCATTCATGTTATTACATCAATATTAATATTAATTTGGCTAGCAACTATGTCACCTTGCAACTCACAACTGGTAAACCACTGAAACTAACCAGGTGTGAGCCTGGTCACTACCTGGATGAGAGACCTCCTGGGAAAAACTAAGGTTGTTACTGGAAGAGGTGTTAGTTGGGACAGCAGGGGGCACTCACCCTGTGGTCCCTGTAGGTCCTAATGCCCCAGTATAGTGACGGAGACACTATACTGTAAACAGGCACCGTCCTTCAGATGAGATGTAAAACTGAGGTCCCGACTCTCTGTGGTCATTAAAAATCCCAGGATGTTTCTTGAAAAGAGCAGGGGTGGAATCCCAGCGCCTTGGCCAAATTTCCCATTGTCCCTTACCAATTATGGCCTCCTAATAATCCCCATCTCTGAATTGGCTTAATGACTCTGTTCTCCTCCCCACTGATAACTGGTCTCTGGTGAGTGTTCTGGTACAATATGGCTGCCATCACATCATCCAGGTGGTGGTGGTAGGGGGGAGTCCCCATTACCTGTAAAGCAGAGTGACTGGACACTTCGTTTCCAGATCACTTGGCACTCGTGAGGTATCCACATGAACACATACACACACATACATAAACATTTAACTATCTAAACAAAGGCGATAACGCTGGTATCCAACGTAAACAAACTAGTCTGGATATCCGGGGATAGCCTTGCTTGCTCTGTGGGTGCACACACGGAGTAAAGTAAGGTTGTTCCCGTATTATCAAAGTTAAACATTAATTCAAACCAAATACCTGTTTTCCTTTGTTTTAGAAGTGAAATGAACCAAATTGGTGATCAACTCACATGTTTTAAATAAATAAGCTGTTTGGATTTCTCACCAGCAAAATTGTTTCTCCCGCAAAACCTGTAGGACCGAAACTTTGGCATGGCAACAGGGGCTGGCTTAGTGGTGCCTGTTTCAGGACTGCACATGCGTGGATTGATTTGTAAGAAGATACCATTAAAAGGGAATAGTATTTTCTTAAACAACAGTTATGTACATAAAAGGAGTATGATATTTTATTTTTGGTAATAATATGTTAATTGTTTAATTGTGTACTTAATGAAGAAAGGTGTATATTAGAATTCTGATTATTATTTTGCTTTATAGTGGAATATTCTAGGGGGAGGAGTTTAACCTAGAAAATGAGCTCTTTAAGATAGGAGGGGAGATATAGGAGAAAGTGGGTTGTGGGGTAGAATAGGAGCTGGCTACAACAATATATTTTTTATAGCAATTAATGAACATATTATTGTACTATAGCTTTCTGTTGTTTTCTTTTTTCCTGGTTAGTTTGTGGTTTTCACTTTGTTTTATTGGGTGTGGACTTTGGGAACACAGTTCTTCTTAATAAACACCATTGCACGTCTTTGCAATTGTGGCTTTGCCATCGTTATTGTAATATTCTATCTACGCCTCTAAACTCTTCAAGGAGGAGAATGACAGCGCCTTGAGTGGAGTGTCCAGAAAAGCACTATGTAAGTGTAAGCAATTATTATTATTATTATTATTATGATGATGTTAAAATTTGATATGTACAATTATCAGAAATGGGAATTTAGTTTGCATAGTATTTTATTGTGAAAGATTCGCAATTATATTCATCTTTGTATTAACAGTTACAGCTGATATTTCACACCTGGAAAACACATTTGTTTTTTTTATAATACTTGGAGTGTGAAAATTGAGTGAGCACCGGGGCGCACAGTGAGATTAACACTGTGAGATGAAATAGAAAATGTTAGTAAATATGTTGACAAATGTCTGGATTTTCTGTTTCACGAGTCAAGTTAAAATTGTATCCAGCTGTAAATTAGCTAAGTGATGTTGCCAATGTTATATACTCTCGCAAGTATGTTTTTTAAATGTTTGTAATTGCTATTCTTGCAAATACATTTTGTATTGTAATTCAGTTTGTGTCTACGTGTTAGTTGGTGCCATAGAAGAGTGTTAAGACTGGCTTTGTTCTCAAAAGTAAAATACCCAAAATGCTATTTCAACTTTTCAATCTCCATTTTATCAAAAGCAATGAAAACTTACATAGTCATTGCAAATTTCAGTGCATACAGAAATTACGTGATCTGCCAAATTATGAGACTGGTACACATAAAGTTTTGTCAAATGGACATGGAACTTCTATTCTTTTATGTACTGATCTGCTACTATATGGAAAGAGAGGGAAAACTTGCATATAACAAATTATTGGATTCCAAATTTCTGTCATCACTATACAGTTATTTCTGCAATAATGCACATTTCCAAAAGGAAAATTAGCTATTACAGGATTGAACGAATAGGGAGTGCTTTTTCCATAATAAAATGCTGGCTATAACGTGACATAAGTATACCTGAATGAGTCACTTGTAGAGTGAAAATCGTTGCATGGTAGTCTGGGCATAGCAAGACATTCTCTCATGTATTGACATCAGTCTTTGTTCAACCTGCATGTGCATCAAAGTTGTTTATCTGTACTCAGCTACTATATTTTCATTTTTGGAAACACTGATATAAATATAGATGTTACAACAATAGGCAAGTTTTGCTAGTGCATGTGGTGCAAGTTAAAGAAAAGCTACAGATGCAGCCATTCAAAATGCATGGTACAACCCCATACCACACAAAATTAACCACAGTTTACCCCGTTGTACCGACAGGGGCACATGTGGTTCATTGGTTGTTAGTGAAACAATTTAATCATTTAATCTCTTTACTGTGCATGTTTTAATCCACTTAATATTGAATATTTATATGGAATTTTACAACTAAATGAAAATTTTAGTAGCTGAGCATAAAAAGAAGAGAAGCATAACGCATCTGAAGATCATAAATTATATTAATTTAGGAACATAAACATATTATGTAAACTGTATATGGCTGGTATTGGTAGTTTAAAGAAAAAATACACACCACTATTCCACTTTCTCCCTAAGCATTTTAAGCATCAAAGTCTTAAATGTGGTTACTTCGGAAACGTTTTTACATGCTCCTTCTGACCATATTTCATTTATATACTTTGTGGAAAGTTTTAACCTTTTCTGCGAATACACTCGTTATCGGAGTAAACAAAAGCATACTTTTTAGAATTGGATTAATAGGGAATATAATATAAAATCACGCATCTAAACTAATTACTAATGATATAACTATATTCATGTACTGTAGCGCAAACAGTAGTATAAGACTTTCTATCGATATGTGTATGGCTGTTTCAGTGGCATTCATGCAACTGAGTCAGTGGTGTGTTAGATTAAGCTTGTGCCTTATAACCCTGAGGTTGGGTGTTGAAATCCAGCTATTGCTGTGAGTTTTCTTTTAACAAATAAACATTTCTTTGAAAAACTAAAATAGCAAATATTATGGGCACTATATTGACATTTTTTATATTTCTAAATATCACATGTTCAAAGCCAAGTCATTTATTAATAACAACGAATAATTTCAAACTGCTACTGATATTATTACTGACAATAAATATTATTGACACTATAATGAATTTGTTGGTCTTTCTAAATATCACAAAACATTCAAAGTTAAGTGATTACCATTTTCCATGAATACTTGCGCTCGTTATCACAGTAAAAGTAACTCATACTTTTCAGAATTTAATTATTATTTTGGAAGTATTTTTACGTGCTTCTTCTGACCATAGTGTTTATATACTTTATATGAGAAAAGTGATATTTTAACCTTTTTTGCGAAAACGCTCACTATTTGGAGTAAACAAAAGCATACTTTTAGAATTTGATTAATAGGGAATATAATATGGAGTTGCGTTATCTAAAGAGCATGCTTGCCAGCACGGTAACGTCACCGCCTTTCCCCCTGAATAGCTAGTCAAATAAGGCAGTGAAAACGTTTGTCTGTCTGTCCGTGGAGGGAAGGGGGACTGTCTTTCATTGGAAGGTACGCCTATTCTACTCTGAAAATGTAGGGGGGAGGAAAAGTGCCTGTGGTCTTTTCACTGATAAAGTTGTTAACAAAAACTACAGATGCAGCCATTCAAAGCGCGCGGTACAAACCCGTACTGCACGCAACTACCTACATCTTACCGTGGTACGTGATTGGCTGGCCAAAATGACCGACAGGAGCACTCATGGTGCATTGGTCGGTAGTGAAAAGATTTGATCATTTAATCTCTTTACTGTGCACGTTTTAATCCCCTTAGTATTGAATATTTATATGGAATTTTACAACTAAAGGGAAATTTTAGTAGCTGAGCATAAAAAGAAGAGGAGCATAACACATCTGAAAGTCATAAACGATATTAATTTTGGAACATAAACATATAATGTTAACTGTACTGTATATGGCTGGTATTGGTAGTTTAAAGAAAAAATACACACCAGTATTCCACTTCTCCCTAAACATTTTAAGCATCAAAGTCTTACATGTGGTTATTTCGGAAACGTTTTTTACGTGCTCCTTCTGACCATATTACTTTACGTTTAAATACTTTGTGAGAAACGTGATAGTTTTAAGCTTTTCTGCGAATACGCTAGTTATCGGAGTAAACAAAAGCATATTTTTAGAATTTGATTAATAGGGAATATAATATGGAATCGCGTATCTAAAGAAATTAATAACGATATAATTATATTCATGTACTGTAGCACAATCAGTAGTATAAGACTTTCTATTGATATGTGTAAGGCTGTTTCAGTGCTTGATATGTCACTGCATCTGTGGTGTGATGGCTTCAATGACCGATTGAGGTCGGGTGTTCAAATTCAGCTATCGCCATGTGTCTTCTTTTAACAAACATTTCTTAGAAAAACTAAAATAGCAAATATTATGGACATTCTATTGACATTTTTATATTTCTAAATATCACAACATGTTCGACGCTAAGTCATTTATTAATAACAACAAATAATTTCAAACTGCTACTGATATTATTATTGACAATAAATATTTTCGACACTATATTGAATTTGTTGGTCTTTCTAAATATCAGAAAACATTCAAAGTTAAGTGATAACCATTTTTCATGAATACTTGTGCTCGTTATCACAGTAAAAGAAGCTCATACTTTTCAGAATTTAATATTTAAGCAGTAAGTCACGAGAGGCCATGCTATATCGTGGATATAGTCACAGTTAAAAGGTGTTTTAACTGTGACTATATTCACGATATAGCACAGCTCTCGATTGCCTTATTGCTTTTATAAAACCGTCCCAAAATATGCGAGTGCTGTATAGAATACATTTAAATTTTTAAAAAATTATTTAACATGAAAATTAAGATGTTTATGTTCCTCCGCCTGAGAATATAGTCCCTCGTTGCTACACAACGCGGGAACACAGCCATAAGTACCATTAGCTAGCAAAGAGGACATTAGCTAACCAATATGAAAAAAAGCAATTGGAAAAAAAAGACCTGCTGATCTGTACTACATACCAGGAAGAGAACAGAATATGATTTTTTCTGTTTGAAATGTGTGTTGTCTTTATGAAATAAATGTATTTTAAACGTTTAATTAAAAAGAAAATAACTAACAGTGTACACAAACATTCTAAGCTGATCACGAGGAAGAAAGATCACCCATTTTTCGCACATAAAAAGTTGTTATTAACTATCAAAACCTGTTTTTATAGCATTTAAAGTCATGCAATGTCTAAGTTAAGTTGCCCAGTCTAAGGGCGTTTATAGTATAAGGGCGTATCTAAAGAAGTAAAGAACAATATAATTATATTCATATACTGTCTGGTCTGTCCTATTTATACGAAAGGCAGTGACGTCACCGCGCTGGCAAGCCCTCAGTCACCTGACCAGCGGATCGCTGCATCAGAGAGAGTGAGTATAGCTTCTGGGAAATAAATTTTCCTGCATCAAAGTTTAACTACTTCAGAGCGCCCTACAGTACAAACTCCAAGCATTTCATTTTGAGCTAAAGACCCTCACACCTAAAGAACGTTCTGTTTTCTCTCTTCTCTTTTAAAGCTCAGATCAAAGATCAAACAGCAATATCTCACACACTGGGACTGATCTGTGATGTGGTTGAGTGTGAATTGCTGTGCTCTAGCACAGTCCCCCTTCCCGCCACGGACAGACAGACAAATGTTTTCACTGCCAATTATTTGACTAGCTATAAGGGAAAGGCGGTGACGTCACCGTGCTGGTAAGCATGCTCTTTAGATATGCGATTCCATATTCCCTGTTAATCAACATCTTGCAGCAACTCTGCGACAAAGTATACACTTAGCTCAACCAGACAGTTCATCCTGTTACCAACATTAAATAAAAAAAATCTTTAGATTTCTAAGTTTATGTCTTTATTAAGTGGTTTCATTAGTGACGAAGGGTAAACTTTCTTGGAAAAATGTATTTTATGTGTTGCAAAAACCTGACTTGCTTTAACAAAATATATTTACAAATCCTTTCATCTGCTCCATTTCTAAAACTTTTTGCTCATGTGCATTTTTGTATTTTTTACACCTCTACCACTTTTAACATCCTTAATTTTCATTTGCCTCAATTTAAAACAAATCGTTTCCCCAGCCTAGGGGGGTCTGCTCTCATTGACAGCTGACACTCAACTGAAAAATTAATAATGCCAATGTAAACGTCAATTTTACAATAGTACATAATTCAGGCTTTATGATCTCACACCTGGGATTTGATTAATTAAAAAAAAAAGTTTTTTGTAAAAACTGCACCAGGTATTAGATCTTGTTTATATTAAAGTTATATCACTGGGCAGTGGTGGACAGTGCGCTATTTTGTCAGTAACCTGCTAATCTGCTTAACAACTGTAGAAAACATGATTTTATTTCTGTACGGAATGCATGCTAAGTTTAAAAATATTAAACTATTTCAAATGTTTAACGAAGAAGTAGTGTAGTCTGCAAAGTAACGAGTGATGGGTTTATTCCATGCTGAAA
Source organism: Lepisosteus platostomus (assembly GCF_059453375.1). Taxonomy (NCBI): domain Eukaryota; kingdom Metazoa; phylum Chordata; class Actinopteri; order Semionotiformes; family Lepisosteidae; genus Lepisosteus; species Lepisosteus platostomus. Next base: position 31,390,102 of record NC_142620.1, on the reverse strand, counting down.
AGAGAAGATAAAAAACACAATGTTTTGGCTGTGAAGACCAGAGCAGGGAGCAGGGAGAAGGGAGCAGTTTACACAAAAATGGGTGATCTCTCCAGACTGTACGCCCATTTCACAGTAGGTCAGTGGCTTTCCTAATCCCCGCCCTGACCACTACCACTCCCATCCTGCCCCCCACTGGGCGCTCTTCACCCGCAGTGCCAGACGAATGCACTACATTCATGTAGGGCTTTCAGGGTCATGTGGGTTTGTGCCCTACACTCTGTGGTACCACTGTGTACATACAGTACGAACATGTGATATTTAGAAATATAAAAATGTCAATAGAGTGTCCATAATATTTGCTATTTTAGTTTTTCAAAAAAATGTGTTAAAAGAAAACTCACAGCAGTAGCTGGATTTGAACACCCAACCTCAGGATCTATAAGGCAGTTACTTAAGCCATCACACCACAGATTATCAAGCACTGAAACAGCCGTACACATATCAATAGAAAGTCTTATACTACTGTTTGTGCTATGGAAAATTAATATAATTATATCGTTATTAATTTCTTTAGATATGTGATTCCATATTATATTCCCTATTAATCAAATTCTTAAAGTATGCTTTTGTTTACTCTGATAACGTATTCACAGAAAAGCTTAAAATTATCACTTTTCTCACAAAGTTTATAAACGTAAAGTAATATGGTCAGAAGGAGCACATAAAAATGTTTTTTAAAATAACCATGTGTTAGACTTTGATGCTTAAAATGTTTAGGGAGAAATGGAATACTGTTGTGTATTTTTTCTTTAAAATATCAATACCAGCAATATACAGCAATATACAGTTTACATAATATGTTTATGTTCCTAAATTAATATCGTTTAAGAGCATGTAAAGGGCATGGTGAATCGGAGATTCAGTGGACCAGAGTAATACTTTGTGTTTACAGCTTGTCCAAGGTCATTCATTATTAATACTATTAGTAATATATTCGGTAAAGATTGATGCATTAAATATTTCTGCATAATTAAAATATTTATAATAAAGGTGGTAGGTTCTTGCTTTCATAAAATATACCACCTTTTTAATGTATAATGATTAACATACTGTAATACACAGTTTAAATTTAAAAGTCTAAAGAGTATACAACTTAAATTCTTAACTGAATAAAGATTGTCCCTCAGCAGTGATCGGGATTCGAAACTGGGTGTTTTCTGGTGACAGCTCGAATGCTGTACATGAGAGGTTAAGCTTTATTAGCTCCACCTGGCGGTTTCATAAGGAGATTCCAGATACAAATAACGTAATCTAATTTAAAGCGCGGTATGACGCGAAATGACGCATTATGACACGTTTTGATGCAACACGCCCACCTCGTTGTACCGCAGCATACCCTCCTCGTTTTGAATGGCCGCATCCATATGTATATGGCTAGTTTTGGTAGTTTAAAAAAAAATACACACCAGTATTTCACTTTCTTCCTTAACATTTTAAGCATCAAAGTCTTTCATTCGGTTACATAATTTTGGAATAGTTTTTGTGCTCCTTCTGACTATATTAAGTTTATATACTTTGTAAAACGTTATAATGTTTTAACATTTACTATGAACATTTGCGATCGTTATTGCAGTAAAAACATGCATACTTTTTAGAATTTGATTAATCGGGAATATAATATGGAATCATGTATCTAAAGAAATTAATAACGATATTTAAGGATTTAATTATAATTATATAGCTCAAAATATTATCGTATTCCACTTTCTATGTAAGAAAGTGGAATTAAAAGGCCTTTGTAAGGCCGGGCACTTAATATGTGAGAAAGCGACAACATACAACAATGGTGTTACACTATTAGATTACAGAGGTCTTCATTCTACAGACCCTGAAACCCAGAATCCTAACCCTGTAACCTGAAACATTATACAATACATTGACAAGCTAATATAAAATACACCCTGCATCCTCAATGAAAGAATGTGACCCGGCACTAATTCTCCCTTCTTATAACATGGGTATCCAAAAGTAATTGGGAATGTAGGGGTTTTAATTAAACCCACCTAATTAGTGATAATTCAACACAACTGTTTTAACTGATTAAGTGATGTCAGTTTGAATAAAATTCCACAGGTGGAAAAGACAGGCTCTTGGACATATGATTGGCTCTGTTAATTGGCCACTCCTGTGGATTAAAAATCTGGTGTATATAAGCAGCCAGTAGGACAAGGGCTGGAGAGTGTGTAGAGGTTCTTGAAGTAAAGGAAGAGAGTGAGCTTTCAGAATGGACTATTAGGGAGTCTAGATAGCACAGATGTAGTGTTTTGGCTACTGTACTTTAACAGCAGCAAAAAGACTTACAGTTTATGTTCCAGGAAGTGTTTGTGAGAATAAAGAATATGTAGGATTTTGTTGTGATTAGTTGAACAAAAATCCAAAGTGATATGTACAGTGTGCTCAAGAATTATTGGCACCCTTCATAAAGATGAACAAAAAAAGACATACAATAAAAAGGACAGACAAATAGAAAACACATAAAAATAAATAGCAAATAATGTCACCAACTCCTTTTAAATTGTAGTGTTATCAAAACAAAAATTTGTGATCAATTTTTGATCAATTGAGTGGATTAATGACGTATTGTGGTTTTATGTTAATGTTTTAACCTTTTCTATCAATTCTTGCTGTCGTTATTGCAGTAAAAATGTGTACATCTTAGAATCTGCTTAATATGGAATATAATATGGAATCAAATAACCAAATAAATTAATAACAATGTTAAGGACCTAAATATATGTATTCATATAACTGGTAGTATTACTGTAATCCACTTTCTTTGTATACACGTTTTATTTTTAATTTGACTCATTCACGCTTGATTACTTTCGAAACATTTTTAAGCTGTTCGTCACAGCTATGTTTCAAAGCAGCCAGTTGGTGCTGTCTAGGTTCTGTCTAGGCAATCTAAGTTCAATACCCTCTTACAACACAAGTTTTTCTTCTAAGAAATACTTTTTGAAAAATAAAATAGTAAATATTATATACACTATTTTAATTTTTTTGTGTTTTTTTATATATTATAGCATATTCAATGTCGCGATTTGTGAAAAATTTCACAGCTTTTATTTAAACAATATCTAGTACCTGGTTGCGTTTTTAGAAACCTTAGTTTGAATAAAGTAGATCCCAAGTGCAAGTGACTTCATAACGCAAGAAGGCATTATGCTAATTTTTTTGTTCCTTAGTTGAAGCCTTCTGAAGTCTCTCAAAAACATAAAAATGTATGATACTATTTTGTGGCACAATGGGCAACTGATTCTTTTAATTTTAAAGAAAATCAAACTTGCCTAAATAGACTGCGTGGTTTTAAAACCCATACAAATGGGTTTAGTTAAAAACACGGAATCCACGAAAAACTTGTGTTTTCTTCCTTGTGATCAGCTTAGAATCTTTGTATAAGCTGTAAGTTTTTTAACTTTTTAATTAAACATTTTAAACACTAATTTTGTAAATGCAACACCCATTTCGTACAGATACACTACAATCATATTCTCCTGTCTTCCCGTGGTGTGAAGCAAATTAGCAGGTGGTTGAGAAAATAGTGCATTGCTCATTGAGCTCAGTCAGAGAAGAGGCAGAGCTGTAAAGAGACTGTTTATGGCACTGAACGTGTCTGTCTTTAAAACGTAATAATGGAATGCAAATCATTTCTTTTAACTTGAAATCTTTTAATTTTCATTGAACATAGCTTTCTCACCAGTTAGTTTTATATTTGAAACCATTGTTAAAGAAAGAAGGGGCTTATTGTACTTTCTAATAACATTACACATGGAAAGATTATACATTTTAATTGTTTTTTATTTTTTTAAATAATTTTTAGAAAAGTTTAATCTACACAAACATCAGACTATTTTGATTGTATTTCATTAAAAATATTTTATATTCACATAAATAAAGTCAGGTGTCAGGTGCGTAAACTATTAGTAATCAATAATTAGTATTACATTTTGCACTGTGATAAATTGTTGCATTTCCACATCTTGTAAAATCATTAATTTGCAAGCCTGTGTTCAATCATATGTTAAATCTGACTATCATCTGACTTTTCTGTCTCTATCTAGTCTCTCTCACCTGCTGCAATTCAGAAACAGAATGGTTAAAATGGGAACAGGTCAGGCAGGCATAGGGAAGGGGGAGGGGGGAGGGGGGGGCATTTAAAATGGCAAAGAGAAATGGCTTGAAGAGCTGAAAATGTTCGGTGCGGTCTTCTCCGCTTTGAAGGTACACTCCTTGTGGAAGAATTTTCACCTTGAACGTTTGCCTACCTGCTAACACACAGAAGCAAACTGAATACAAAATGTACATGTAAGAATAGCAATTACAAACATTAAAAAACATACTTGCTTTATACTGTTATGCTTTACAGTGTATTAAAACACTCTATGGTTACTACACTATGAGTAATGCTGCCCATTAAACCTCTTTTCCACAATTTCAGGGGGCAAGGTCAGATAGCTGATTAATAGCTGGATACAATTTTATCTTGCAAAAATTCAGATATTTGTCAACTTATTTACTAAAACTATCCATCTAAGTAATTTCACTGTGTAAGCATGCCCCAGTGCTCACTCAATGTTCACACTCCCAGTAAAATAAAAATCCCATTTTCCACATTACCACCTCGCACCAGGGGGGGAAGGACTCATTCAAAAGGGTGTGGTGTGTTAACACAAACTCTGATTAACAAAGCTGCTTGTAAGAGCAAGGTGGCTTTATGGTCAATTAAATAAAGCTACAGTACAGCCAGATGTTAAATTCTTCAAGCAAAATTAGCTGTTAGTCAAAATCTGCTTCTTTTCAAGCAGTACACGACGTCTCAAAAGGTACCCTTTGTCTCTTGTGCAAATTCAACAAAGTTTTATTTTTTATAATTCCAAAATTTGAACGGTATGCCTCAGGGACTCATTGTAGTACTGTAGCGAATATGGTTCGTGCAGGAAAATCAACATATTATACCCTTCCCAGCCAGGTCTCACTTCCTGCTGTTCCAAAGCCATATCGTTTCAATGTGTGAAATTTCTTTTTTTACACCAGCATTTAATCCAATCTATTTTTACCCATCTGGCTATGTAAAAAATATAGCCAAAAGGATCTCTGTAAAAGTTAAATTCCAAGCTGAAAAGACAAGTCTCAACATGTCTTCTCTAACTCTTTAGTTTACAACTTGTCCATGGTCATTCATTATTAACATTGTAACGAACAGCAGGCATACAGATGGTACGTTTAATTAGAAAGTAAAAATCTTATAGCATACACAAAGATTCTAAGCTGATCATGAGGAAGAAAAATCACCTGTTTGTTGCGCATAAAAAGTGGTTTTTAACTATCTAAACCAGTTTTTTACAGCTTTTAAAGACATGCGATGTTAGGCAGAAACACTTCATTGTATCTTATTTTTTATTTCATTTTTTAAAAATAAAAAAAATGTTTGCCCATTGTGTTGATAAACTGTTCCTCAATTACCGGCAATTATAAAAAATAATCCTTCCCCCCTCCCTCGTTTAATTTAAAGATTTCCGTGAAGAAACCCTTAAACACACAACCATCATGTATAATAATTCATCCAGCTGGTTCCCTGTTGAATGACGCTGACAGACGAGGTTCAGTTCCAGGCAGTGTACTATACAGTACAGTTTAAACTTTTTTTTTAATTTCAAGTTAAATTGTTGGCTGATTACTGGCTGCTGACATTTGGATTAAGACAAAATATAGATTTTCTCAATTTGGGTGTAAACCTGAAAGAAACACATTTTCACAAAAAGCTATAATAGTGGACTATTTTTATGCATTTAGCTCTATGAGAAAAGTGATGCTCTGATCGCGCTTTGAACTGCCCGCGTGCTCATTATCTCTACAAGGACAATAGAAGTTTTTTTTAAAAAAGAAACAAATGTTAAAATGTTTCCAAAACATCCACCTGTGGTACTTTAGCTTCTTCGTTACATGATTCCATATTAATATAACTATCAAGTGACGTTAAATCACTACAACATTTATCTTTTTACAATAACAGCAAGTGGTGTTCTTACTATGTATTCTTAGAAAAGGATAAAACGTTATAACTTTTTATGAAGTACTTTTATGAATATAAGATTAATAATGTTAAAAACAAGCACATTAAAACCAGAACCCACTGTAAGTTACCAAGTTAAAGACTTTGATGCATAAAATATTTATGCATAATTAAATTATTTATGATGAAGGTGGAAGGTTGTGTACTTTTGTCCAACTGAGCAATCTTATTTTTATATAATATACTGAATTTAATGATTAACATGCTGTAATACATAGTTTACATTTTGATTATTTTGAAAAACAACTAATTTTGGTAAATCTTGCTCTTACAATTGGCTCTGTTAAGCAGTTTGAGCAGTGATGGAGAGTGAAATAAATGATCACCAGCACTACCAGCATTTTCACTTTCTCCTGGTGCAAGATGATAATGCGCTGGTGAGCAATCTCTCCCAAGCTCTTTCAGAACATGTTGGAGATGGTCTGGGGGTTGATTTCTTATTACATTATTATTAACATTAATATCAATATTTAATATAAACAATGATCAGAAATGAAAATATAGTTTGCATAGTATTTTATTGTGAGAGAATCCCAATTTTATCCGTTATTCTATTAACAATTACAGACGATATTTCTCACCTGAAAACACGTTTTTTTAATTGAACTGGGAGTGGAAGTGCAACAATTTATTACAGTGCAAATTTTAATATTATTGATGACTAATAACACCTGAAATTCTTATTTAGATGTACATAAAATATTGAACAAAGTGTGACATAACATTCAGATATACAATTACGAAATTAATTAATTAATATGAAATCAATGCAAAAATAGTCTGTGGTATTTGTATAGATGAAACTTTTCAAAAATTTATTAAAAATGTAAAATGATTAAAATGTATAACTTTCCATGTGTAATGTCATTAGGAAGTACAATAAGCACATGCTTTGTTTAAATTTAAAACTAAGTGGTGAGAAAGCTATGTTAAGAGATAATTAAAAGACTTCAAGTTAAATACATTTACATTCTATAATTAAATATTAAAGGCAGAAACACACAGTGCCATAAGTACTCCAAGCTGCAGAACTGTTTTTAGGTATTGCTAAACCTCCTTTCTTCTCTGATGGGGCTCAGCGGGTGGTGTGCCGTTTCCTCAGCAGCCCGCTGATTGCTTCACACCAGAAGAAGAGTGGAGAATGAATGTGAATTTATCTGTACGATATGCGTGTTACGTTACAAAATCAAAGTTGTTAAAATGTTTAATTAAAAGGTTAAAAAATCGTACAGTTTACACAAAGATTCTAAGCTGATCACAAGGAAGAAAAATCACCCATTTTTCATGCATAGCATTTTTAATAACTACTGTATCTAAACCCTTTTTCCATGGATTTTAAAGTCACACAATGTCTAATTTAAGTATTGCATGCTATTGTTTCGTATTATGTTTCTTTTTTAATTAAAAGAATCAGTTGCCCATCATGCAGTACAATATTGTTACATTTTTATGTTTTAAGAGTCTTCAGAACACTTCAACTGATAAATAAAATGTAGCATAATGCAACTCACTATAGCTACCAACTGATGCTCAGCAGGTGTGAGCCTGGTCAGTATCTTGATGGGAGACCTCCTGGGAAAAACTGAGGTTGCTGCTGGAAGAGGTGTTATTGGGGCCAGCACGGGGTGCTCATCCTGTAGTCTAATGACCCTGTTGGGTTTTGTAAATTTATTGGGACAATTTATTAATTGTAGCAGCAATCACGAGGTGGTTCGTTAAGGCTTTTAGAAAATCAATTGATCAGCAACGCACACACACGAATTCAATAAATTAGATACATTTATTAATACATAAATTGTGCATAAAACATATAACAGTCTGCCTGGATACAGGTGGCAGATCTTACTGTGAGGGTTATCAAAGTGTATATAAGAAGGTATATAATCACGAAGAGATGCAAAACACAAAGATATACAAACAAAGAATGTTCTTCAGTATACCGTTCGGCTATACTATCGTTAATCAGTCTACATTAGCTACTCACAAGTAAATACATTACTCATGTAAATTGAAATTATATCAACTTGTGTTGAGGAAAGAATTGAATTTTAGATGCAATGTAGAACATTGGGTTTACTTATCCAGATATGGATTCGTATTTCCTGGCACGGACACCAAGACCAGCTACCAGCTGCATCCAATCGCTGCGGCGTTCAATAGGCATCGTCCCAGCATCCTCTGGCTCCCACCCAACCAGTCGGGGTGCAGCTCGGAGTTGGATGAATTTGGAGGAGAGATTTCTGCTGTGGCTACATGCCAACAGTGTGTCTCTCAGGGACCTACTAGTAGTCCGTCTGACTAGTAGAAAGTCACTATGCACAGAGGGTGACCGTGGGTCCAAGCAAGTCACTATTTAGGGGGAAGAAACTCGGTTTGCTTCCAGTATAGCGCTGTTGCTGAATAAAAACTTATTCAGGTTGTCGACAAGAGTCCAAACGTATACTCCAGTGATCAAGTGAAGCTTCCACATTGGCGTTGTCTAGCAATTTACGTACAGGCATTCCCCAGACTGAAACAAGGTTCCAGTACCTATACAGAGAACACCGGTTCACGTGATTGTCTCTGAGGCTGTGAAAAGTGGCCGGAGAAGCAAAGTTTCTGAGCTGTGCAGTGTCTTTTAAACCAGGACCAAGACAGGTTGTGATTGGTCGAAAGTTTAGCGGGCCTTTCAAACCCACTTGGGGTTACCAGCCCTACAGGTTCCCGATTGGTTGGTCAAGGTAAGAGATGAGTCACAATGACCTCTGACATCTAGGACCGCAATCCAGATGTTCACAAGAATCTCACAGACAGATAGGCACCAGGAATGACCATTGATCATGATAGCCAAGCATGGCTGGGCGCATCCCCATTTGGGAGCTGCTCTAAATCAGAACTGCATGAATAGCTTCTCTGTGGCTACACCGCAGAGATGAGAGAGGGATGGGACCTCATTTAGGAAAGCACAGTAATGCTTAATTCTGTCTTATTAATAAGCATTGCTGCTACACTGTAAAAAGGTGCCATCCTTTATGTGAGATGTAAAACCAAGGTCCTGACTCTCTGTGCTCATTAAAAATCACAGGGCGTTTCTTGAAAAGAATAGGGGTGTTACCACAGTGTCCTGGTCAAATTTCCCATTGGCCCTTACCAATCATGGCCTCCTAATAATCCCCATCTATGAATTGGCTTCATGACTCTCTTCTCCTCCCAGCTAATAGCTGATGTGTGGTGAGCATTCTGGCACACTATGGCTGCCGTCACATCATCCAGGTGGGTGCTGCAAATTGGTGGTGGTGGATGGGAGTTGCCATTACCTGTAAAGCGCTTTGAGTGGAGTGTCCAGAAAAGGGCTGTTATGACCCCAGGTGTCTAGGGGTAATGGGGTGTAACATTTAGGATAGGTTTGGATGCAGGTAGGTTTCTGGTGAGGGACTTGGGGAGTGTGACAACAAGTTTGGTGCAAAAGTGATTGATTTTAAAAAAAGTGAATAAGTGACTGGTACATATACAGGTAACCATAACACACAGTGAAAAAGGAACTTGAGCGGTGCCAAAGGAAAGAAAATAACAACACCAAATGGATCTAGCTAATACAGTGAGGTCTAACCTAACTAACCCAAACAAACAAAAATCAAAAGGGTCTTCGGCGTCTTCATGCGCCCTAACTAACCTACACTGAAATAACCAGAACCAAAATACACTAGTGGCACATGTGCCTAACCTAGTGTGTCAAGACAAAAACAAACCTATGTGTACACAGTGTAACCTGATGACCTTACCTATACCTTTTCCCCTGGTGTACAACAAGTTCACAGTTAGCAATAACACGTCATGAGTGAACCAATTGCACGATTATGGGAAAATGGGTAATACCGAAGAAAACACACAAGCAAGGAATAGGGTAACAAATGAGCACAAGCAAGGTAAAAAGGAAAGTAACAAGTGCGGGCAAGGATATTACAAAATGCAGGTTATCAAAACAAAAGAACAAAGCCGAAGCTAACAACGAACCAACACAAACACTAAGAAGCAAATGCAAATACGAGCCAAAGCAAAAGTTGAGCAAAAAGCTGACCGAAACTGAAAGCTAACTGAAGTTGAGCTGAAAGCTCTCAAGGTCAGAACGGTATTTAAACTGTAGATCTAGTTGCTGATTGGTCGGGAGTTGATAGATGATGATGTCACAACTGCAGTGATGGTGAAGTGATGGACCAATGGGGCTGGGGAGTACGTGAATACAGGAAGGGGAAAAAACAAAACAAAAAACATGGAAATGCACATGGACATAACAAGCACTATATAAGTGTAAGCAATTATAATAATTATTAATTAAATTATTTAACACCTGGGATCCACTTTATTCAAACTAAGGTTTATAAAAATGTGAATCGGGTACTAGATATTGTTTAAATTAAAGCTGTGAAAATGTTCACAAATTGTTATTTTTAAAATGCCATGTAGTTTGAAGGCACTGTGTCATTTGTTGGCTGAGTTATTGACATCTAAAGCATCCTGTCTCAAAAATAGTATAATACTAGTATTAATAAGAAAGCGAAGGTTGTGAAAACAGCAACAAATGACCCCAAACAAAATACAAACAGTTTGATTAATTATATTATATTAATTATACAAATTAATATTGTTTATAGTGATCAGATATGTTATTATAGTTCGTTTCAGTGGTGTTTTTAATATAATATTTGTTATTCTCAATTATAATTGTAATATATACTCTTTCATTTAAAGACTTGTTTTAAAGGCTTGTCTTGAATAGCCCCGTTGGGATGTTTCATATTTTCAATTTATTTATTGAAGATGTTGTGATTGTAGAGGTTTGATGGGTTTACTGAGACAATTATTAATTGTAGCAGTAATCACGAGGTTGTTCGTTGGGGCTTTTAGAAAATCAATCGTCAGAACAACTAACAACGCACACACAAGGGTTCAATACACGGGATACATTTATTAATATAACTGTGCACCAAACATATACTAGTCTGCCTGGATACGAGCGGCAGACCTTACGGTGAGGGTTATCAATATACAAGGTATATAATCTCGAAGAGATGCAAACACAAAGAGATACACAACAGAGAATATATGTCAATATATATCGTTCGGTTACCAAATCGCTAATCAGTGTTATTACCCACTGTTACTCTAAACTCGGAAGTAAATACATTACTCATGAATTAAATTGATAACAACTTGTGTTGAGGTACAATTGAATTCTCGAGACGCAATGTAGAACATGGGGTTTACTTATCCACTGTGTTTGGATTTGGAATTCCCGGCACGAACACCAAACCAGCTGACAGGCTCTGTTGCAGCCTCTGTTCCAGCGGTTGTCCAATGGGCGTTGTGTCGGCGTCCTCTGGCTACCGGCCAACCAGTCGAGGTGCAGCTCGGAGTAGGACGGGCGGAGGAATCTAACTGCGGCGCGCAGGGCAGTCGTTGCTCCGAGGGGATCTACCAGCAGTCCGGCTGGCTAGTAGAAAGTCTCTATGCACAGAGTGTGACCGCGAGTCCTCACAAGTCACTCTTTTGCCTGGGAAGAAACTGGTTCGTTCCCGGTCCAGCGCTGCTTCTGAATAAGCTATTCAGGTTGTCGACGAGGGTCCAACTGTAGGCTGCCATTGATCAAGCAGAGCATTCACGTTGGTAGAATTCTGAGTACGTACGGGATCCTCGGCCTCGCGCTTTGAACAAAGTCCAAGTCCTTTTGCAGACAACAGCAGTTGTCACGTGATTGTCTCTGAGGATGCGCGAAAATGGCCAAGGAGAGCCCAGAACTGAGCTTGCGCTCCCTTTTTGATCAAGACCCAGATGTGTACTGATTGGTTGAAAGTTTGGCGGGCATTGGAGACCCACGTGGTATTACCACGCCCTGCCAGTCCCTGATTGGTTGGTCAAGGTGAGATATAAGTCACTTACTCTTGACACTTAGGAATGCAGTCCAGATGTCCATTCGGCACTCCCTAGACTGATAGGCGCCAATGGATGACCATTGATCATGATAGCCAGGCTCAGCTAATTGCATCCCCGTCTGGGAGCTTGTTTCTTATCACAAGAAAACACTCTTAAATCAGCTTGCATGAATTCTTTCTCTGTGGCTGTACCACAGAGATGGAGGGTGAGATGGGGCCTCTTTTAGGAGCATACCAACGCTTAATTCTGTCTTATTAACAAGCATTGCTGCTACATGATATATAAAAATAAAATGTCAATATATTGTACATAATATTCACTACTTTGTTTTTTTTTTTAAATTGTGCATTGAATGTGATTCAAACACTAATTTCCTGGTTGAGAGGCAAGCATTTAATCCACTATTCCAAACCATCATTTGGAGAGAACGCTGAAAAAGGTTGAAATGTTTCCAACATAATCACGAGCGAATGAGTCAAAGAAGTTGATGCAGATGTTTACAAAGAAAATGGAATACGATAATACTTTGAGCTATATAAATATAATGAAATCCTTAAATATCATTATTAATTTCTTTAGATACGCGATTCGATATTATATTCCCTATTAATCGTATTCTACAAAGTATGCATTTTTTTACTGCAATAACAAGCGCAAGTATTCATAGAAAAGGATAAAACATTATAACTTTTTATAAACTATATGAAACTTTATATAGTCAAAAAGAGCACGTAAAAACGTTTCCAAAATAACCACAGTAAGTAACCGAGTGAAAGACTTTGATGCTTAAAATGCTAAAGAAAGTGGAATACTGTTGTGTGTTTTTTTACTTAAACTACAAATACCAGCCATATACAGCTTGTATAATATATTTATATTCCTAATTTAATATCGTTAATGACCTTCAGATGTGTTATGCTCCTCTTATTTTTATGCTCAGCTACTAAAATTTCCCTTTAGTTGTACAATTCCATATTAATATTCAATATTAAGTGGATTTAAACATGCACCTGTAAAGAGATTAAATGAAGCAATCGTTTCACTAAGAACCAATGACCCACAAATACCACCTGTCAGTCATTTTGGCCAGCCAATCATGTACCGCGGTAGGCTGTAGATGTTTGCCCGTGGTATGGGGTTTTACAGCGTATTTTGAATGGCTGCATCTGTAGGTGATTGTCAAGAGAAAGGACAGTGCATTTAAAATATTCTATTGTTCTTTTTATCCTACAAAGAAAAAAAAAACAGGTCCTTAAAAAAGTCTGAAAGAAAACAAAAACTGTAAAGAACTGCAGATTTTTTATTGCATATAAATAGGTTCCAATATCTTCCATTATTTCAAAAAGAAAAAGATAAGACTATTCACAGCTATAAATGATAGCAATTTTGAAAGCTTTATTCCTTTAACAATCTGCCTTTTTTAAGAGATTCTAGAACTTACAGTAAAGTACTGAAATTACATAAAAGTAATGATTTACTGTAAATCTTTAAAGTAAAGATACCCATATACAAATCAGCTTACATCTCAATATCTGTTACACGCCTCAAGTATTAGCTAATGGTTATGCAGTGTATTAATAATACAAATCAGCTCACGGAAATGCTGATGCCCTGTCTAGGCAAAAACAATCTGCCCACTTAAAGTGGACCACTCTAAGCTGGGGGGAGGGATGTGTGACAGTGGGGGGGATTTTCCCACTGTATACCACTAGAGGGCCTTCTAGCTGCCCTCTTTCTAACTAGTTTTGTGTGAGAATGTATTTTAGCACCACCCGGGTCCCTATATAACAATCTCATGTGACCTCCCTGGGTTTGCCTCAGAACCACGGCACCAGCTACAAGGCTGCAAAAGTCTGTTTTACTCCCTTATAAATTCTTCTACCCTCACGTAGATTCTCATAGCTACATTAATTTGTGTGGGCTAAAAAGAAAAGAAGTGACTACATGTCGGCTCTCCACCGGTGAAAAAGGCAGCCTGAAAACCCACTCTGTTAAATTTGGCGCCCAATGTGGTGCTGCCTTAACCTATAGCCACTGTGACAGACCGACTGAGTCTGTTGGAGGAAGTGGTTTGAGCCCTCACTGTGTCTATGTCCAGAGAAAAGCTAATGAACCACCATGTCGAGCTCAAGACAAGTTACAGACACATCTCTCCACGCTCCAGGAGTCAGTCTCAGTGCTACCTGCAGGACCAGGTGACTGCCATACAGGATTGTGCTGGCAGATGGAAGAGAAGATCATGGTACCACCTTCTGAAGCCACACCCGGGACACTGGCACCGGTATACCCAGCCACGTCCTACAGAAAATGACTCCTGAGGATGATGTGGAAGCTTATCTATCAGCATTGGAGAGGATGGCAGAGTGGCTCCAGTAGGATTGTAACCTGTGGGCCAGCATTGTAGCTCCTTTCCTGTGTGGCTCAGAAGGCGTATTATGACCTGGACAGCTCCTCTGCCTCTGACAACGACTCACGTCAGAGCCCAGCGGTTCCGCAAGCTGCAGTACGATCCCCAAGTGTCAGCCCACTCTCTAAATGTTCAACCTAATTTACCTGGCCAAAAAGTGGCTCAGACCAGATACCCTCACTCTGAGCAAGATAGTGGAGCACATAATCTTTGATACATATCTTCTGCAGCTACCCCCAGAGATACGGCAAAACATGACACGCAGACCATAGACAACTTCATGGCCACTCTGGAGAGATATCTTGCTGCAGTGAGTATTGCCAGAGAGAGGGGCTCTGCTGTCTAATCGGGAGCATGCCAGGAATAGAAAAAGGTGTAAGCAAAGAGATGCTGCAGGGTCCACCCAAAGCCCAGGATTGCCATCGCTTCCCTCAGCCAGTCAGCAGGGGGAGCTCAACAGCCGCCGAGCTGTTCCAGATGTGGTATGGGGGGACATGAGGCAGACTACCACCTCTCAGATTATATGAAATTGGATTGCAATATTCCATGCCTCCATAAACCAGCAACTAGGAGTCTGTCTGCTCATGGATTGGGCCCCTCTTTTTCTGAACATATTCCTGAATGGGCAAACCCTGCAAGCTCTAGTCGACTCTGGAAGTGCTCTATGTCTGGTGTACCCTAAGGCTGCATCCACGGGGAACACAAGAGTCATCCTGTAGCTCATTTCAGCCTCCGCCTACGATCCAGGCTGCTGTAGTACAGGGGCTGCCACATCCCCTTATTTTGGGGAGACTCTTTCCCCAATTTAAAGAGCTTTTCACCTCAGCCTACCCTTGGAAGAACAAAAACTCCCTAAAGAGGTAGCTGTCTGTGCACTGGGCAAATGAGGTAGAAAGGAGGTTGCCATCCAGACTGATGTTGAAGCCTCTTCTACTTCTCCCTCTAGAACAATGAGATCAGAGTTTTCCTCAGCCTACACTGATCCCCTTGACAACTGGGAAATGTGGATTTTAGCTGTGGACTTTCCCCGAGACCAGGCTGAAGACCCTACCCTCACCCACGCCAGAGCCCAAGTAGTAGAACTGAATGGGCAACCTGTTGAAGGACACCAGACACATCTTAATTCCTTCATCAAGAACGACCTCCTCTATCAATACAATGGCCCAAATCAGTATGGACTTCTGGTACCACAGACGCACCGTCAGTTCATACTCTGGCTGTCTCACTCTCATCTGCTGGGGGGCATCTCGGGGTAGACAAGATGAGAGGGTCTTGAAAAGAATCTTCCTGCCAGGTGTATATGTTGATGTCTGGCAATACTGCACAGCCTGCCCTGACTGTCAGCTAAAAGCACCGAAGGCCAGAGGCCATTCCACTTTGGAGGGCTATCAGCAGAAGTATAGCCAAAAAGATGGTAAATCTATCACCAGGGTCAGACTGCCTGAAGAAATATTAATTTTCCTCCCAACTAAGTACCTCTGTGTATCATCCACAGACCGATGGCGTGTTAGAGAGGTTTAATGAAGAAGTTCCCTCAAACAGAAAAATAAGACTGAAATCTACTTTTATCCCTGTTAATGTTTGCTATCCAGGAAGTGCCACAGGCCTCAATGGGGTTCTCCCCATTCAAGTTACTTTATGGGAGGTCACCTCGGGGGATTCTCGACATTACCTGAGAGTCCTGGGAGACCCAATGGCTCACCTCCAACAACATCCTGGATCATGTGAACACATTTCAGGAGAGGCTGACTCAGTTAAAACCGATACTGGAACAATATCTGAGAGAGGCACAGGACAGACAGGAGAAATACTAAGATTGCAATGCGCATCTTTGGACCTTTCATCTTGGAGATCGCATAATATTACTACTTACGCAAATTTTGTAGGGACCCTGCCATTGGATGTAAAGTTTGCACTCCGGTGCGAGCAGTAGTAAGGGTCCGGTCGATGACGTGGAGATTCTGCCTTACTGTCCTGTGCCTTTACCACTTGAGCCTGTGAGACAGTAACACTCTCTCCACACCTCTCCCCAAGCTATACTGAGGAAACCCAAGCTCTGAACCAACATCTTTTCTCTGACTTACCGGGGCGAATGAACCTTGTTTATCATCACATCGCGACACCTCCTGGAGTCATAGTTAGGGTACCTCTCTACTGTATACCTGAAGCAAAGAGTGAAGAAATCCATAGGGAAATTCAGAAAATACTGGAGCTGGATGTCATTGAGGAAAGCATCAGTCCCTGGTCCAACCCCATCATTCTGATTCCCAAAGCCAACGGGTCCTGGCATTTTTGCAACATCTTCAGGAAGCTGAACGAAATGTTTTCAATCTGATGCATTTCCTAAGCCCCGGATTGATGAGCTCCTCTAACCAGTTTTGCATGAGAATTTATATTAGCACTACCTGGGTCCTCATTAAGAAACTCTATATAATATTCTCAAGCGATTTCCCTGCATTTGCCTCAGAACCACGGCACCAGCTACAAGGCTGTGGATGTCCATTTTACTCCCTTATAGATTCTTCTACCCTTGCATAGATTCTCATAGCTCCATTAATTTGTGCGGGCTAAAGAGAATCCATCCTTGTGACTACACAGCGGCTCTCTGTCTCAACCTGAGGTATCGACCCTCCGCTGGTGAAAAAGTAATCCCAAAGACACACTCTGTTACATGAGATTTATATACTCAAAATTAAAGATATTGTTCATGATTCACTTCTCGATTCAAAACATACAGTATCTAGTCAGAAATAAATTTGAATAAGAGCACAAAATGAAACCACTGGTTCATAACAGAGCCACAGAGACACATCCAGACAAACCTTGTCCTGATTGCTGTAGTGTTAAGTGGACTAGAGAGCATATGAAGTTAGACCAAAATTGTCGATTAGTTCCACCAATGCTTCTCCACATATGGTGGTTTGCAAACAAATCAGTCCATTCCTGCAGTATGGTGTGCCATTTTATAATGGCGAAATGATTACACACATTTTAACTTAATAATTTATAAAAAACCTGAATGTTCAAACTTCTAAGACTAAAATATTACTCTTCTTATCAGCAAAAACTAAAAACTGAAATGCGTTGATTGCATTTGTATTTAATTCATTATCTCAATATTTGGTGGAACCATTTTTGACAGCAGTTACACCTGCAAGTTTTTTTAGGTAAATTCTTTAGGTAAATCTCTACAAACTGCATACATTTGGTTCACATTTTGCCAATTTTTCATGGCAGATTTGCTAAAGCTTTCATAAGCTTATCACTTATGAAAAGCAATTTCTTCCAAAGTTCTTCCAAATTCCAAATTTCACAGATTCCAAATAGGATTCAAGTCAGGTCTTTGATGGGGTCTGCCACCTTGCATTTAGACAAAAGTGTTCCAGTTTTGTCTTGTCTTACCACAAATGTTTTGGCACCTTTGCAGTGTCACTTTGTTGCAAACCTCATGTAGTTTTTTTTAGGCTTATTTAAACCCTATTTGTAGAGTGACTGGCAGCTCCGTGATTTTGGCCCCCATTCAGACAGCACAAACGATGAAACCCACCTCATTCGTTAGTGCTACGTTTGTGCCGGATTGTGCCATTGAAAGTAACATTCCAGCTTTATTTTTTTCCTGAGATATAGTGCCTTCCTTGTTGGGGGTGTGACGTCACTCAGCCCCCCTACAACGTTGTAGGGGAACCGGACCAGTCTCATTCGTCCGTGCTGTGTTTGTGCCGATTTGTGCCATTGAAAGTAACTTCCTAGCTGCTTTCGTGTGTATCAATGACAAACGGATTACAGCAGACAATGACATGGAACATTTTAATTACAAATAATCGTGTCTTTGGACATGGGAGGAAACTGGACCGTCAGGATGAAAACCATGGCCATGCATGGCGTACATACAAACTCTACACAGATAGCACCCCAGGTCTGCAATTGAACACTGTGGGACAACTAACCACTGTGTCACCATACCACTCTCCATATTAATATAAAATATTATTATGCATAGTCATTGAAGAAAGGACTATACAGATGCAGCCATTCAAAGTGCGCGGTACAAACCCGTACCGCAAGCAACTACCTACGTCATACCACGGTACGTGATTGGGTGGCCAAAATAACCGACAGGGGCACCCGTGGTGCATTGGTCGGTAGTGAAAAGATTTAATCATTTAATCTCTTTACTGTGCACGTTTTAAACCCCTTAGTATTGAATATTTATATGGAATTTTAAACTAAAGGGAAATTTTAGTACTGAGCATTAAAAGAAGAGGAGCATAACGCATCTAATGGTCATAAACGAAATTAATTTAGGAACATATTATGTAAAATGTATATGGCTGGTATTGGTAGTTTAAAGAAAAAATACACACCAGTATTCCACTTTCTTCCTAAACATTTTAAGCATCAAAGTCTTACATGTGGTTATTTCGGAAACGTTTTTATGTGCTCCTTCTGATAATATTAAGTTTAATATGTGAATATTTAATATGTGAAAAAATTAATCCTGTTTTTTTATGGTCTGTAGCTCAAATCCTGCCTAACTAAAATTAGACTCAAGAAGAGTATTATTGGACAATTTTGTGAGGCTAAAGAAATCAATAACGATATTAATTCAAAGATCTTAATATATTTAATGCATACGGCCGACATTACAGGCTGTGCCTGCTCGCCAGCTCGTTGACGTCACATTTTCCCTCTGAATAGCTAGCAGGGACCTCAGCCATTGGGCAGAGGAGAGATCTCCCTTTCGTTCAACTGGCTGACACAGCTACCAGTAAAGCAGAAGGCCCAGGTTCCAGTCCCCAGCTGATTACTGTATTCCACTTTCTTTGTAAACACTTTTTATTTTTAATTTGACTCATTCATGCATGATGAACCATGATTTTGACATGGAGGTGTGGAGGTGTGCAGGTCTGAAGTAGAGTTCACAGCTTCAGATTTAAAAGGTTATTAATAATGTCTTCAGTGTCGCATTAACATTGGAATGTTCTTCTAAGTGTAAAAAGAGGCGATACTCAATGTGTCTCCTCTATAAATTTTCAGTTTACAGACCGCAAAAGATCATTTATTATGAATAATGTCTTCCGTATCACATTAAAATTGGAACGCTTTTCACAGGTGTAAATCCACCTATTTTCAAACTGCTTTATCCAGGACAGGTAACAGTTTCACCCCTCCCCCTTCCCTCTGCCTGTCTGACTTTTTTTTAATCCTTCTATGCACGAATCACAGCGGGTGAGAAAAGAGAAAAAAGTGAAACTTACAGTTGTAACGTTGCCATAGCCAAAATGTAAATGTAGTGGCTCTCTGAAGGCACCAGTTCTGTAGGGTTTGGGCATTTACTGAGACAATTATTAATTGTAGCAGTAAATCACAAAATTGATTCTTTTGATGGCTTTAGAATCCAACCGTGCGACATAACTCAAACAACGCACACACACAGGTACTAATACACGAGGATACATTTATTAATACTGTAGCGGCGAGGCTTAATAATAAGAAAGAATTAAGTGTTCTGAGCCTTCCCAAAAGAGGCCCCATCTCACCCTCCATCTCTGTGGTGCAGCCACAGAGAAACCATTCATGCAAGATGTTTTCTTTTGATAAGGACAGCTCCCAAAGGGGGATGCACTTAGCTAAGCCTGGCTATCATGATCAATGGTCACCCATTGGCGCCTATCTGTCTAGGGAGTGCGAGTTGGACATCTGGACTGCATTACTAAGTGTCAGGACTAAGTGACTCATATCTCACCTTGATCAACCAATCAGGGACTGGTAGGGCCGAGTAACCCACGTGGGACTCTGATGCCCATGGAACTTTCAGCCCAGCCCAGGCCTCATTTGGGAAAGCCCAGAACACTTAATTCTTTCTTATTATTAAGCCTCGCCGCTACACAGTGTTCACAAAGATTCTAGGCTGACCACAAGGCAGAAAGATCACCCATTTTTTGTGCACAAAAAGTGGTTATTAACTATCAAAACTTGTTTTTATAGCTTTTAAAATCATGCAATGTCTAAGTTAAGCAGGAACACATCATGATATCTCATAATTGATTTCTTTTTTAAAAATAAAAAAAATCGTTTGCCCAGCCTAAGGGCATTTATAATATTGTGGCATTTTCGGGTTCGTCAGGGATGGACTCAGACACTCGTTGAATGAAAAATGGCGCTTTATTTTTCGGCACAGCCTGAAAGTAGTTAGTGTTGTACGGTGGTAATAGACGTAGGTAATGTCATCCCCATTAAACAATGTGCTTATCGCGCAAATCCTGCTAAACTAAAAATTAGGCAGAAGAAGAGTAGTGTCTGAATCACTGTACCTGTCCTCACCGAACCTGAAAATACCACAATATATATCTCTAAATATCGCATGAATTCATATGTCAATATAGTATCCATAATATTTGCTATTTTAGTTTTTCAAAGAAGCCTTTCAAAGGCTTGAGGCATCTGTTAAATTGCCCCCACTAGATAAGGTGTTTGGAATTAAACCAGTTCAGCAGCACTTAAGCATACTGTTGTTTGTGTTAACACACAGCTTTGTCAGTGGAAAAAAATGACCGCGGGCACTTTTCCTCCCCCTCTTCATTCTCAGAATAGAATAGGTGAACCTTCCAATGAAAGACACTCCCCCTTCCCCCCAAGGACAGACTGACAAATGTTTTCACTGCCTACAGTATTATTTTAGAAACAGTATATGAATATAATTATATCTTTATTAATTTCTTTAGATCAGCCAAAAAAGAGGTAAGTTAGGCAGAGGGAAAGGCAGTGACATCACCGCGCTAGCAAGATAGATATTCTCTTTAGATACTTTAGATACTTTTCTTCAGATACGCGATTCGATATTATATTCCCTATTAATCAAATTCTAAAAGTATGCTTTTGTTTACTCCGATAACAAGCGTATTCGCAGAAAAACAGAAATCATTTTTAGAATCCGCTACATAGAGAATATAATATGGAATCGATTATCTAAAGAAATTAATAATGATATTAATTTAAGGATTTGAAAGAAAAGGATCAGAAAAGATTCACAAACCAACACAAGGTTGTGAAAGGTCAGAGGGGCTGTCTAGAGTGTAAAATACTTGGTTGCAGCATTTTGAATGTTGTGCTTGAAAAGCTATTGACTCGTGAATAGTACCCCCCTATCCCCATGTTACGCATGGTGCCATATTGAAAAAAATCATTAAAAAATAAGGAAAAGTTTTACAACCCAAACCAAGGTTGTATATGGTGAGGGGGGCTGTCTGGTGTGTAAAACACTTGGTTGCAGCATTGTGAATGTTATGCTCAAAAAGCTATTGAGTCATTAGGAAGACCCCCCTATTCCAGTGTATTAGAAAATCAGTTTGAACATGTGTTGTTTTTAATAAGCTACTGAGTAAAGAATAGGAATTTTCCTACTGTCAGCAGTATTATGTATATAGTTGACCTTTACATGAATGAAAACAGGACATAAAGAAAGGGTTTCAGAAATCAAACAAAGCTTTATTCCCATGCTTACAGGGTTCCAGTTAGTGCGTAATTACGCATCGATGAAAAAACCAGAGGTTTACAAAAAGATAATTAGCTCACTGACAGTTTTATGTAGAGGCTGTGAAAATTTTCACAAGTAGAGGTCTTTAAAATGCGTTTAGTTTGAAGGATTTCTGTGTTTCCCTTGCAAAGATATGGACATAAGAATATTCATGCGTGGTAAAAAAAATGGCGTAAAATCAACATAGCCAAACACTGCTGTGACTTTTGTAATTACTCTAGTCCACTAGAAGAAGGCAGCCACTTACTGTACTTTTTGGACCAGTCTTCCTGCAGTCCGCCCTGCACTCTACGTTTGGGCTGGTCTCTGGCATGTGCCCTGACCAGTCAGACTCTTGCCACACTCCTGGTCGACCATCCATAAGAAGTGTGCTACTGCTACTGATATTATTACTGACAATAAATATTATCGACACTATATTGTCATTACAAACATGTATGCCATACGGCGTACACGTTACTGAAGCTAAAGGTTTAGCCATAAAGACATAAATATAGAAATCCCTACATAAAAAAAACTGTATATGGCTAGCATTGGTATTTTAAAGAAAAAATACACACCAGTATTTCATTTCTCCCTAAACATTTTAAGCATCAAAGTCTTACATATGGTTAATTTGGAAACATTTTACATGCTCCTTCTAACCATATTAAGTTTATATTAAGTTTAAGTGTGGGCAGTTTTCCTGTCCATGGGGGGAAGGGGGACTGTCTTTCATTAGAAGGTTCACCTATTCTACTCTGAGAATGTAGAAGGGGAGGAAAAGTGCCTGTGGTCATTTAATTAGTATTAAAATTTGCACTGTGATAAACTGTTGCACTTCAACTTCTTGTAAAAACATTAATTTGCAAGACTGTGTTCAAACATACATTACATTTGACTATCAAAACACCAGTTGACTTTTTTCTGTCTCTCCCTACTTTCTCTCACCCACTGCGATTTGCAGAATGGTTAATAAAATGGGAACATGTCAGGCAGGCAGGCAGGCAGAGGGAACAGGGTGGAACTGTTACCTGGTAAGGCTTTCTGTGTTTCCCTTGTGAAGATATGGACATAAGAATATTCGTGTGTGGTAAAAAAATGGCGTAAAAACAACAGAGTGAAGGCTGTGAAAACATTTACAATGTACTTCGTACACACAGCAAGTGTTTTCATTTCTCTAGGAGGTTTCTCTAGGAGTGTGCCAAAATCATTTTCTAACTTCAAGCTAACTTTGCCCCTTCACAGACTTTCTTCTTTGAACTCAACTGTACTTCTGTAAATAATGTCGGAGTGTCTGTTAATAAAACAGGGCTTCTTCCAATACATATAAGTACTGCATGATTTATTTATCCATTTCAGCTAAATGAGGGGAATTAAATCAGTCAGAATCTCAGAGTGCCAATAGTAAAAATAACTCTTCTTCCCTCTTTTGTTTAACTTTGTTTTACTTTGTTTAAGAAATCCTTAATCAAAATCTCATCACTTAATTAATCCAGATACACAAATTTATACAAGAGCAAACAACAAGCTATAATAGTTGACTATTTATATGCATTCAGCTATATGAGAACCAAACCGGAAGTACACTGATGCTCCGATCGTGCTACATCTACAACATTTATCTTTTTACAATAACAGCAAGTGGTGTTCTTGCTACTGTACTGGATGTATTCTTGGAAAAGGATAAAACGTTATAACTTTTTTACAAAGTTGAATGCAGGTTGTGAAGACTTTAAAGACTTTGATACATAAAATATTTATGCATAATTAAAATAATTGTGATGAAGGTGGAAGGTTGTGTACTTTTGTCTAACTGAGCAATCTTGCTTTTATAAAATACAGCAACTTTTTAATGTTTTATGATTAACATGCTGTAATATACAGTTTAGAATTAAAAGTCTAAAGAGTATACAACTTAAATTCTTAATTGGATTAAGACTGTCCCTCAGCAGTGATCGGGATTCGAAACCGGGTGTTTTCTGGTGACAGCTCAAATGCTGAACATGAGAGGTTAAGCTTTATTAGCTCCTCCTGGGGATTTTACAAGGTGATTCCGGATACTATTATCATAGCTGCGGTATGATACGGTATGATGCGTTATGATGCGTTGTAATGCGACACGCCCACCGTGCTGTACAGCAGCGTACCTTGCTCGTTTTGAATGGCTGAACCTGAAAGAAGGGTTAAAATCTTTAACCCTAGAGCAGTGGTTCTCAAACTGTGGTACGTGTACCAGGAGTGGTACGGGGAGCGCCGCCAGCTGGTACACCATATGACCCTGGAACTTTGTTGTGTGAACTGAAAAATCGGGACGGGGTTTCATATTTTCTATTTTAAGACGTGTCAAATACGCAGCCTACGTACTACGATACAGCGTGCACTAATACTTGAGCAGATACAGAGCTACAATGTAATTCTATTCCATTCTATAGGAATGTGTGCTACGAACGCAAGTGACCAATTGTATTTAAAAAAAACTACCTCCAGCAAATAGGGAGGTAGGAGAATGTGCGTGATTTTGGAACAATGCCAATGTTGTAAACACAGAAATGCGTGCTACAAAAGTTGGTAATCTTGTGAGCACAGAAAAGCGTGATAGGTAACAGAAAAATATTTAAGAACTTTTCTAGGTTAATTTGAGAAAAATACACAGAGCCTCTCCATGTGTCGCTCCCATGCGCATGAAATAAAAACTTCTTTTAACTTCTGAGACAGACTCCTGAAACGGAAATGGGGAAAATTGCAAGCTTGCAGATTGCTAAAGCAGGTAAGCCCCACACTATTTTTGAAGAACCTTATTTACCATTGGCAAAAGAGCTGACACGGATTATGTGTGGAGAAAAAGCTGCTAAACAGCTCGACCTACTGCCCTTTCTGAAAGACACAGTCACTTATAGAATTATTGAAATGGCGGATGATAGAAAAAGTACGCTGATAGAGCACGTTAGGATGAGCAGATGCTTTTCACTGCAATTAGATGAGTCTGTAGTCGATTTGGCCAATTTGCTCATTTACGTTAGATACGAGTTTGAGGGCATATCCCATGAGGACTTTCTGTTCTGTAAGCCGCTACCAACAGGAACTACAGGAGTGTACAGATGCAGCCATTCAAAGTGCGCGGTAAAGACACCGCAGTACAGATACCGCAGGTAAGATGACACGCGATACCGCGGTGCGTGATTGGTTGACCGACAGGGGCACTCGTGGTCCGTTGGTCTGTCGTAGAAAGACTTACTGTACTGTAAACGTCTTTACTGTGCCCGTTGTAGATATTGAATTTTACCACTGAAGGGAAATCTTAGTAGCTGAGCATAAAAAGAATAGGAGCATACTGTAACGCGTGTGAAGGCCATAAACGATATTAATTTTGGAACGTAAACATACAGTATATGGCTGGTCTTGGTACTTTAAAGAAAAAAATACGCACCAGTATTCCATTTCTCCCTAAACATTGTAAGCTTCGAAGTCTTTAACTAACGTGATACCGGAGTCAACAAGCATACTTTTAGAATTTGATTAAAAGGGAATATAATATGGAATCGCGTATCTCAATAATTTAATAACGGTATGATTATATCCGTGTACTGCAGCAGAGCTATGTAGGGCTGTTTCGCCTGCCTGATCATGTGAGCTCTCTTGTAGCCTACTGGTCTAGGTGCGTGACCACCAGCTGGTAGGTTGGGTGTTCGAATCCAGCTGGTACTGGACTTTTCATTTTTATTTATTTATTTTTTAATCGCGTAACATAAACATATTACCGTATGCAAACTGTACTGTATACAGTATGTATATGTATATTTAATGTCTTAACTGTGCCCGTTTAATTGAATTTAAAAAACATATTTAACACGAACATTAAGCTGCTTACATCTTCCGCCTGAGAACAGTCACCCGTTGCTACCCAACGCAGAATGGTGATTGGCTGACACCATCTGACACCCCTCTGATTGGAGAAAAAAGACGTGCTGGTGTGCTATACCAGGAAGAGGATTCTTTCCATTCAAAACGTGTATTTTAAAAGTTTAAGAAGTAAAAACCTTACAGCGTACACAGATTTCTAAACTGATCAGGATCGTTATCTTTGTCTCATGCATAATAATGTTCACCGCTCTGTCCAGCAAATTAATAATAAACTTTATTTTATATAGCTTTTTAAACGAATAAGTAATTAGATTGCTCATAAACCTAATCACTTGCTTTTTCTTTTTATTTAGGCTCAGATTTCAACTATAGATCGTATTATTAATAACCATAATAACAACCAACCAACAAAAACAACCATATAAACATAATACCAACCAAAAACATAGATAACAACCACAATACAAAATCAAATAATCAAACCATTTTACACTCGCAAAGTCATCCAATTATCATAATCCCGCCCCTTATGCAAAACCAAACCTTCCTCCCATCCCAGTTTATCCTGTTTATCATAAACAAAATCCACCTCAATTTTCAACATAAAGCATTACACAAAATCAATACCTCAACACTCCATACTCAACAACGATAATTCACAAACAGCCAGAACATGTAACTACACATTCCCAAACATACCTACTTTCCATAGCCCCGCCCCTTATGCAAAACCAACATCCCTCCCCTGTTCTCTCTCTCCCCTGGCGGTTGTAATTGTTTTTATTTTCAAATAAATTTTAGCAAAGTCATGTATTTTAAAAATCTTAAGATTTTTCTATTTATGTCTTTATTTAGTGGTTTCATTAGTGACAAAGGCTAAACTTTCTTGGAAAAATGTCTTTTATGTAAACCATGTTTGCTATTAATTCATTCAGGGCTAAAATATGTTCATTGTCTTCTAATGAAAGAAGGGTTCCTTTCGCCGTAGTCGAGAGCCTAGCCTTTAACTAGTAAGTACTGTATTTACTGGGTTTTTGGGGGGGGGGGTGTCTTTCGCTGGAAATCTCGCCTCCTACTTTGAAAATACCCGTGAAACCGGTTCAATTCGTCACAGCCAGCACTCCTGCAGAGAGTTGGGTTGTACTTGCAGTGTATACAGTACACGCGTTATGCTCTTCGTTAATGTCTGTGAAGTTTTATTTAATCTCTGAGCCATACTGATTCTTCTGGAAGCACACCAGTATTCCACTTTCTCCCTAAACATTTTTAGGATCAGAGTCTTACATGTGGTTATTTCGAAAACGTTTGTACGTGCTCCTTCTTACCATGTTACTGTTTACCGTTACTGACCATATTAAGTTTAAGTGCCTGTGGGCACTTTTCCTGTCCGTGGGGGGTGGACCGTCTTTCATTAGAAGGTTAGTCTGTTCTACTCTGAGAATGTAGGGGGGGGGTGGGAAGTGCCCGCGGTCATTTAATTAGTATTAAAATCTTAGTTATCTTTCTAGTTCACAGGTTTGCATGCATAATTTAATTTTGAAAGCCACTGAGACATCAGGTACTACTGTTGTATTTATGAAAAAGAAACAAAACAAAAAACATACTAACAACTGTGCCATCCTACTCCTTAGTTAATACATTTTATTATTCATAAACAGTTAACATTGTTAGCAAAATATTTTGAATTATATTTAACCCTATTTTTTCTTTAGTTTTGTATTTAACTTATTATATGATAGTCAGACTTAATGTATATTAATGTATATTTGAACAATGAAAATATATTTTTACAAGATTTTACATTAAGCACTTAAAATTAATATGGTTAATAATAGTAAACTGTAACATGCTGTAACAAGATCGGTTAAACTTCGAAGAAAATCCTTTCAGAGAAAATGTTTCAGGTGTGAAGAACAAACCTGTTCCCACACACCCTGCCCCCACTACCATTAGAATATACACAAACATTTTAGCGTTTCATTCTGAGCAGAAGACCCTCACACCTGAAGAGTGCTGGCTGTGACGAATTAAACCGGTTTTACAGGTTTCAATCACAGATTGGGACTCAGTAAAGTAACACACAGCGCCAGTGGATTTGATAATACTGTACCTAACCAAAATCCGCAATATGGAAACAGAACCTGTGTAATTGTTGATAGATGATGTACTCGTAACATTTTTTCAAGACGAACTACAACATTTAAAAAATGACTTGTATGTACTTGATATCTCTAATCAATCCACGGGTCCCAGCACAAAACGAAAGTAAAACGCATACCGTTTCGCGCTTCTTATTAGTTGCTCAAAAGTAATTTGACCGTATGAAATGCATAATATAAACCTAGAAACATATACGTGAGCAGTACTTAAGCACTGTAGTATCGGTGTTAAGACATACCTCTCAAATACTGTAAATCAAGTTAAAAATATCTCAAGAACGATTCTGGTCGTAATGAAACCATGTTTCGTGTATGTTTTCTTTTTCATCTTGAAATAACTCATTTCTAAATACCTTTTTCACTGTTAACATCTTGTAGCAACTTTGCGACAAAATATACACTCTGACAGTTCATCCTGCTACCAACATTAAATAAAACAAATCTTAAGATTTCTATATTTATGTCTTTATTTAGTGGTTTCATTCGAAGCTTACAATGTTTAGGGAGAAATGGAATACTGGTGCGTATTTTTTTCTTTAAAGTACCGAGACCAGCCATATACTGTATGTTTATGTTAAGATTTCCCTTCAGTGGTAAAATTAGATATGAATATTCAATACTTAAACGGGCACAGTTAAGACATTAAATATACATATACATATTGTATACAGTACAGTTTGCATACGGTAATATGTTTATGTTACGCGATTAAAAAATAAATAAATAAAACTGGAAGGTCCAGCACCACCATTATGTTTATATGGTTGTTTTTGTTGGTTGGTTGTTATTATGGTTATTAATAATACGATCTATAGTTGAAATCTGAGCCTAAATAAAAAGAAAAAGCAAGTGATTAGGTTTATGAGCAATCTAATTTCTTATTCGTTTAAAACGCTATATAAAATAAAGTTTATTATTAATTTGCTGGACAGAGCGGTGAACATTATTATGCATAAGACAAAGATAACGATCCTGATCAGTTTAGAAATCTGTGTACGCTGTAAGGTTTTTACTTCTTAAACTTTTAAAATACACGTTTTGAATGGAAAGAAATCCTCTTCCTGGTATAGCACACCAGCACGTCTTTTTTCTCCAATCAGAGGGGTGTCAGATGGTGTCAGCCAATCACCATTCTGCGTTGGGTAGCAACGGGTGACTGTTCTCAGGCGGAAGATGTAAGCAGCTTAATGTTCGTGTTAAATATTTTTTTTAAATTCAATTAAACGGGCACAGTTAAGACATTAAATATACATATACATACTGTATACAGTACAGTTTGCATACGGTAATATGTTTATGTTACGCGATTAAAAAATAAATAAATAAAAATGAAAAGTCCAGTACCAGCTGGATTCGAACACCCAACCTACCAGCTGGTGGTCACGCACCTAGACCAGTAGGCTACAAGAGAGCTCACATGATCAGGCAGGCGAAACAGCCCTACATAGCTCTGCCGCAGTACACGGATATAATCATACCGTTATTAAATTATTGAGATATGCGATTCCATATTATATTCCCTTTTAATCAAATTCTAAAAGTATGCTTGTTGACTGCGGTTTCACGTTAGTTAAAGACTTCGAAGCTTACAATGTTTAGGGAGAAATGGAATACCGGTGTGTATTTTTCCTTGTGATATTTTAAGCTCTAGTTGAATGATAGGTGTCGCATTTTAAATCATTTTCGTAGCTAGAAATTATGAAACGCCCTGTTAAAAGCAAGGACGTTTTTATGCCCCGTTGAAGTAAAACAAAATGCCTGACAAAGTATGGCTTGGACAGATTCCAAGTGCTTGTACAAATGTGCTAAAGAAATTATACTTTGAGTATACAGCTTGTCCAAAGTCATCCATTATTAATACTATTAGTAATATCTTCAGTAAAGGCTTTGATGCATAAATATTTCTGATAAAGGTAGGTTGTGTACTTCTGTCCAACTGAGCAATCTTGCTTTCATAATATATACCAACATTTTAATGACTGATGATTAACATGCTGTAATACACAGTTCCAAATTAAAGGCTCAAATGCTGTACATGAGAGGTTAAGCTCCCCCTGGCGGTTTTACAAGGCGACGCCGGATAGTTAGTCACGTGACACACGTGACACACGTGATACCGCGTGATACTGTGACACGCCCACCGGGGTATGCCGCGAAATACCTCACCCATTTTGAATGGCTGCATCTGTACATATTTCAGCTTCTGAATGAATTTATCAAAGAGAATGGCATCGACTGGATAAAATGTGTCGGAGTTTGTAAATACGGTGCTAGAGCGATGACAAGCTGAAACAGCATTGTAGTTGCACGAATTAGAGAGGTTGCTCCAGAAATGAATGGACGCATTGCAACATCCACCGCGAGACCTTTGCCATCAAGAAAATGCCTGACGATTTAATATCTGTTAGACTCTGTTGTGAATTGTATCAAGGCTCGAAAAATGACTTCACTTCTGCTTTGCTCTACTAAACAGGCTTACCCCTCTCACTGAAATGGTGCTTTTTTATTGTTTATTTTTGTTTGTTGTTGTTCCTGTTTTTTTCTGTAAAGCGCTTTGAGAAGCCGCCTTTAAAGGCACTATATCAAATAAAGTGCATTATTATAATATGTATGGTATGTGTGTGAGTGTGTGCACACATGTGCGCTCATATTGGTCATTGAGATTTTCTGGGGTTCCTATGAAAAGAGGACTTGTAGGTGGTATTGGATGCTTTGATTTGATCAGGGGCGGTACTTGGTCGAATAAGTTTGAGAACCTCTGCCCTAGAGCAACAAAAATAAAAAAGGTTTTCTTTACACTTGTTATATAAATCACATTTTTAGCTTCTTTCTTATTCATTTCCTTTCCAAAAATGTACCACAACAGAATACAATATCTAATGCTATTTTATTATATAATAATAAAAAATAGAAAACATAGCATGCTGTTTAGGAGTTTAAGAAGTCTGTGATTTAGATATTGAAAGTGTTTTGTTTGGCCTGATTCAGCAGTTAAGGTCTTTATGGTGGGTCAGCACTTTGTCTCTACAGCAGACAGAATGGCTTTGCAAACTTGGCTTCGGAGTGCAGAGCAAGCTAATATGATACTGCCTCCCCACTAAAAAGGAATTTCTGTACAGATGCTTCTAGATAAACTGGGAAACACTGAAATTGTTTTTCCAATAGATTGAAAATCTATAATGTGAGAGAAATAAGTGTTTTAATCCCTTATGTTGAAACAGTAAACAAAACGAATAATTACATTTCCTTATGTACATATCCAGCCATTCAGATTATGCATCAGAATAAGGTTCTGACTCTGTGGTTATTAAAAATCCCAGAAAGTTTCTTGAAATGAGTAGGGGGGTTGACCGACAGGGGCACTCGTGGTGCGTTGGTCGGTCGTAGAAAGATTTAAATGTCTTTACTGTGCCTGTTTTAGTATTGAATATTTATATGGAATTTTACCACTGAAGGGAAATCTTAGTAGCTGAGCATAAAAAGAATAGGTGCATAACGTGTGTGAAGGCCATAAACTATATTAATTTTGTTACATAAACATACAGTATTACAGTATATTGCTGGTCTCGGTACTTTAAAGAAAAAATACACACCAGTATTCCATTTCTCCCTAAACATTTTAAGCATCGAAGTTTTTAACTAACATGTGAAATAACGTGTATAAAAAGTGGTAGTTTTAAGCTTTTCTGCTAATATAATATGGAATCGCATATCTAAAGAAATTAATAACGATATAATTATATTCTTATACTGCAACACAGTAGTACACGCTGTACAATGTCTGTTGATTCTGTATGTGTAGGGCTGTTTCACCTCTCCTCATGTGACCTTGCGGGTGGTACTGTGGTCTATGTTAATTAATTGACTTTTTATATTTCTAAATATCACAACATGTTCGAATTTAAGTCATTTTTAATAACAATGAATAGTCACCTTCTTTCCTTCTGACAACAGTCCCTGCTTCTGCTTCCTGCTTCTATCGTGTGTATGTTGGGGTGGGGGGGGATCCCTTTAGATCTCCCATAAGATTTAAAGGGATATTAATGATATCTTCAGTGTTGCATCTTCCCAGTGTAGCTGATCTTTTGCTGCCTGGTTAAACTATCACAAAGTTTTAGAGAATTTAACATTTCTATTATCAACAAATTGTAAATACGACATTTACATTGGCATTATTAATTTTTCACTTGAGTGTATGGAGGATTGTCAGCTGTCACTGAGAGCAGATCCCCCCCTCTTAGGGGCTGTACAGTATGCGTTACAATATAAACTACAATATTATATTGATTTCAATCGCATTTTGATTTAAATCGCAAACGCGTGTTTAATTATATGTATTTTTTTATTCACAATCAGACAAATGCAACATAAATTGTTATCTTAGATTGTAATAGTTTTTATTTTTTAAATACAATTTAGAAAAGTGTAATCTATACTAAAAAGCTGTATTTATTTAATACCACTTGATACTTATATTAATGGAGTTTAGTTGATACTGTTTAAACTTTTAATTATTTTAAATTGTATTACAGCATTGTACACATGCTTAAACAGAGAAGAGAGAAAATGCAAGCCTTCTTCAGGTGAAGGTCGCTGACTTTCATCTAAAATCTTGCTTCAATCCTTCTAAACTAAAAATTAGACACAAGAAGAGAAGAGGCTCTGGTGAAATTTCTCTTTTTTAATTTTTTTTTCTTGGAAAAACATCTTACCAGCTGCAATCCGGGCACAGAAGGATTAAAAGAAGTGAGACAGGCTAGGGGGAGAGTGAGTTCTAAATAAAGAGGTATCCAGGTAACAGTGAAACGGGCGGACAGTCTGGGGAGATTGCCCGTTTTCCTTGTAAATAGTTCCCTGGTTACGCACTGCTTCGCAATATCTTCGCAAAGGAACCAGTGCGAATTGTAATAATAATTAAATGACTGCGGGCACTTTCCACCCCCTCTGACAGCAGGAACATTCCTGCAGTATTCTTAGCTCAGCAGCTCATTACAATATAGGGTGTTCAAACAATTTTTTTTTTACACAGTGACACAGCGTCACGTTGTGAATCTGTTTTTCCGTGTTTACAAAGAAAGTGGAATACAGTGATACTACCTGCTATATAGATACATATGTTTAGATATTTAGACCTGGCCCGGCACTGAGAGAAGGAGGAGGCGCGGAGCTCAGCAGTACAGAACGAACGCGGTGCTGCCTGGAGCGCTTAATGGCACCAATCGCGTCTGTATGTATAACTTAGTTTTTAAAATTAATCAAGCAATATGAAGCATCTCTTATTACTTTTAAGTCCCTTAATTATCATTAAGCACAGCTTTCTTACCACTTAGACTACTTTTTGATACCATCCTTAGGCAAAGCAGAAACTTGTTGTACTTTCTAATAATATTACAAGTGGAAAGATTACAGATTTTAATCGTCTTTAATTTTGTTACATTATACATTTTAGAAACGTTTCATCTATACAAACACCACAAAACTATTCTCGATTGTATTTCTGAATATTATGTTACACTTAGTACACTGTTTTAAATACATCTAATTAAGAAAGTTAGGTAATCAATAATATTAAAGTTAGCACTGTAATAAGTTGTTGCACTTTCCCCTCATCTTGTAAAAATATTTTTTCATTGTTCAAATATACATTAAATCTGACTATCATATAATAAGTTAAATATAAAACTAAAGAAAAAATAGGGTAAAATATAATTCAAAATATTTTGCTAACAATGTTAACTGCTTATAAATAATAAAATGTATTAACTAGGGAGTAGGATGGCACAGTTGTTAGTATGCTTTTTGTTGTGTTTCTTTTTCATAAATACAACAGTAGTACCTGATGTCTCAGTGGCTTTCAAAATTAAATTAAGCATGCAAACCTGTGAACTAGAAAGATAACAAAGATATCTACCGATTTCTAATGGTGGCGAAGTGGTTAGCATTGTTATCTTGCAGCACTGGGGTCCTAGGTTCAATTCCTGCCATCCTGTGTGGGGTTTGCATGTTCCCTTTGGGTTACATGGTTTTCCTCCATATGTGTGATATTACTCCCTCTCGCACTCCAAAACATACTGGTAAGTTAAATGGTTGATGGGAAAACTGGCCCTGGTGTGTGTGTGTTTGTGTCTGTCTGTCCTGTGATGGACTGGCGCTATGTCCAGGGTGTATTCTGCCTTGTGTCCGTTGCTTACTGGGATAGGCTCCAAATCCTCTGTACTGGATAAAGAGATTAGAAAATGGATGGAAGTAAAGGCACTGTGTGGATGGAACTATACACAGTGTTAGAAACCCACTATGAAATGGCAGCATCTCACTGAGAATAAAATATTTTATAGTGCTGGCTTAAGAAAACAGCCTTTCCACCTCTCTTGCACATCAGTATCCATACCTAGTTATTTTAACAAATTGCCTCTAATTATAAACATCTTAATATGCTGGCTCTGTGGATCAGCATCAGCTATGTTTGCCCATTCCTTCAATTCATGTGCATCCAACACACAGTTCAATGCTAGCAACTACACAAAATCTAAAATACAATCCTCATTTCAGTATCTATGTAAACATACAGTCTGTTAACTTCATCATCTTCATCAAAAGTATGCCTAACCCCATTAGGAAGTGTTCTTGTTATCAGTGTATTCCTCAACTTTCCCAAAATTATCTTTTTCTTAGCAGCATCTCTAGTCTTTTATCCTGCAATAACTCAGCCAACACCTAAATCCCCAAAAGCTGCTTGTGTTAATTTCTTTAAATCACAAATATCATATGTAAATACTGGCCATGTAATACTCTGCATCGTGGAATAATAGTTTATTTTAAAGGGAACTAGAGAAATTAGGAACTAGTAAACCAAGAAAGGCTTTTTTTTCTAGAATTAATAAATGCACATCCTGTTCACTGGGGAAATTAAATCCACACTGAGCAATCTTCAATATGTTCAGAATATGACAGCGAGAATCCTAACAGGGATGCATTACACCTGTCTTCAAGTCCTTGCACTGGCTTCCTATCAGGTTTAGAGTCAACCCTCAAAATCCTCATCCTCATTCATTACCTACTGTATATGGCTTATTATCTGTCTACTCCCCACCTTTGTCCATCTGACTCTGGTCTTCTAGCTGTCCTCAAGAACATCTACATTCTGTGGGTGACAGGACCTTCTCTAGCTGCACCCCAGAGCTCTCGATTTGTATCCCCAGTGATATCAATCACGTACCCTGAGTGCATTTAAATCTAACCTCTAAACCTTTCTTTTCAGAAGACTTGTATCTGCTTCATTTTCTAATTTTGGTAGCACCTCTAACTGCTTGTCTTTCTTATATGTATTTACTTTGTAATTTGTGGTCCTTTTAACTGTTTTTACATCTACTGTATTGCTTTGAGATGCCACTTTTTAAGGTGAATAATAAAATAAAGTTTTTTTATTATTGTTATAGAGAAACATGATCAGATTTTCCCTGGATCAGAAAAAAAGATGTAAAGTATACTAGTTTGTCACTCTTCTCATTCCCTCTTTGCTCTTTCCCTTGTACACTAATTAATAGCAGTAAATACTGATGTTTTGCTCCCTCTTACCACAAAAATATATATGTATTGTAGCTGGGATTAACTTTATTTCGTACGCGCAGCTACTGCGATTCGGACATGGAACGGTTAAAGATGGCAACAAATCAGGCACCCAGAGGGGGGGGGGGTGTCTTCCTGCCTCCATAACTAAAAAGCCAAATAGGAGTGGCTTAACCGACATACACAGTCGTGTAACTGACAGTTTGAGGTAGCCTATCGTGTAAATTTTGCTTTGTTGCTGATAGGTTAAGCTTTCGAAACTCAGCCCCAAAGTCATGTGACTAATTTTTTGCCCTGTTTCGTTGGTTAAACGCAATGATCACAAGCACCACCATGGTAACTGGGATGTGTAGTTTTTAATTCAGTTTGAATTATAACTGTACGTACTGTCTTCATATTTGGCCAGGGCTTTAAAGAGAGGGCGCACCAAAAAATTTAGGTGCCATCGTCTCCGCTTTAAAGGTACCACCGTGCTGGAAGAATTTAACCTCAGAATGTTTGCCCAGCGTACTAATACAGACACATCCCGGAATTTTGACTTCGCTCTGTAATGAAGAAATTTTAAAGACTACTTCTTAGCATAGATAAAAAAGCTTGGATTCCCATGGACAGTATCTTATACACATATCTTTTTCTGTTGTCTTTGTTGATCTCTTGAGGATCCTTGTGATATTTTGAGATCTCGTTGAATGATAAGTGTCGCAGTTTAAATAATTTTCATTGTTAGAAATTATGAAACGCTCTGTTAAAAGCAAGGGAGTTTTTATATCTGTTATAGTAATAGAAAATGCCCGAGAAACTAGGGATTGAACAGTTTTTCAGTGCTTGTACAATCGATGGAAATGTTCAAATAAATGTGCTAAAGAAATAAACAAAAAAGTTATTCCTTTATCATATTGGCTAGCTAATGTCCCATCCTTGTTAGTTAGATCAAGGAAATGCTGTGGTGGGTGTTACTTTTTGTCTATGAAAAAATAAAGTCTTTTCATTTAAAATGACGGTTGCAAATAGTGTAGACCAGCATAATACTTTGAGTTTTACTGGTGGAGCTCATAGAGCTGTGTCTGGATATCTTGGTCAAATATTCGGCACACGGCTGGGCAGCTTGTTCCCCCCTCCCGCTGAAGAATCAACCCCTTCTACTTAAAAAATACCTGACTTGCGTAGTTAAAAGCTGCCTTTATTTTCTTCTCCGTCACCACCTGCCAGCGAACTCTCCCGCACCCCGACCAGAGAGAGACACACGATGAGCCCTGCT
The DNA here is from genome assembly GCF_059453375.1 of Lepisosteus platostomus. Taxonomy (NCBI): domain Eukaryota; kingdom Metazoa; phylum Chordata; class Actinopteri; order Semionotiformes; family Lepisosteidae; genus Lepisosteus; species Lepisosteus platostomus. The sequence goes on along the minus strand of NC_142620.1, from coordinate 31,353,307 downwards.
AATAAAGCACCTTGAATTTAATTTGAATTGAGAGAGAGAGAAAGGGGGGGAGAGAAACACCCAGGGGTGCAGAACCAGGGAACTATTTACATATTAAAACTATTTCCCAAATTTAATATGTGCTTTTCTATATTTATTGTCAATTAATTGTCCATAATATTGCTATTCTATTTTTTCAAATGAATGTTTGTTAAAAGAAAAGTCATGGCACTGGCTGGATTTGAACACACAACCTCTGGTTTAGGAGTTAGGGACATAGACCACAGTACCACCGGCAAGGTCACTTGAGGAGAGGTGAAACAGCCGTACACAAACAGTATCAACAGACATTGTACAGCGTGTACTATTCTTGTGTTGTGGTACATGAATATAATTATATAGTTATTAATTTCTTTAGATATGCGATTCCATATTATATTCCCTATTAATCAAATTCTAAAAGTATGCTTGTTGACTCCGGTATCGAGCGTAATCGCAGAAAAGCTTAAAACTACCGCTTTTTATACACGTTATTTCACATGTTAGTTAAAGACTTTGATGTTTAAAATGTTTAGGGAGAAATGGAATACTGGTGTGTATTTTTTCTTTAAAGTACCGATTCCTGGAATCTGACTGGCTGACACCCTTCTGAATCTCTGGTATACGGAAAAAAAAGCGTAGATAAAAAAGCTTGGATTCTCATGTATCTGATACAAGTATCTTTTAATACAGTCTTTGCTGTGCTCTTGAGGATCCTTGTGATATTTTGAGCTCTGGTTGAATGATAAGTGTTTAAATAATTTTCGTTGTTAGAAATTATTAAATGCTCTGTTAAAAGCAAGGGAGTTTTTATGTCTGTTATAGTAAAAGAAAATGCCCGACAAAGTAGGGCTTGGACAGATTCCAAGTGTTTGTACAATCGTTGGAAATGTTCAAATAAATGTGCTAAAGAAATAAACAAAAAAAGTCATTTATTCCTTTATCATATTGGCTAGCTACTGTCCTCTCTTTTCTAGTTACATGTGGCTGTGTTTCTGTGTTGCGTAGCAATGAGGGACTATATTCTCAGGCGGAGGAATGTAAACAGATTAATTTTCATGTTAAATAATTTTTTAAAATTAAAATTCATTCTATACAGCATATTTGGGGACCATTTCATAAAACTTTGATGCTTAAAATGTTTAGGGAGAAATGGAAAACTGGTGTGTATTCTTTCTTTAAACTACCAAGACCAGCTATATACGGTACAGTTTACATACAGAAATATGTTTATATTCCTAAATCAATATCGTTTATGACCTTCAGATTCGTTATGCTCCTCTTCTTTTTATGCTCAGCTACTAAAATTTGCCTTTAGTTGTAAAATTCCATATAAATATTCAATACTAAGCAGATTAAAATGTGCACCATAAAGACATGATTAAATCTTTCTACGACCGACCAACGCACCACGAGCGCCCCTGTCAGTCATTTTGGCCAGCCAATCACGTACCGCGGTATGACGTAGCCAAATGCCTGCAGTACGTGTTTGCGCCGCGCACTTTGAATGGCTGCATCTGTACAAATTCTTTGGCCTGGCAATCTACCTGAATGCTGAACTATTGCGTCTTTTTACACTTGTAAAAAAGAAGCTTCCAATGTTAATGCAACACGGAAGACATTATTAATAATGTAGTGCTCTTGGGCTCATGTGGGTATGCAGCTGAAATGTCACCGTTTAAACGAATAAGAAATTACAGTAGATTGCTCATAAATCCAATCACTTATTCTACATAAACACAACGTAATTGCTCTCTGAAAATGCTCTTTTTCCTGTTTGTTTAAAGTTATACTAGGCAGTGATGGACGGTGTGCTATTTTGTCAACAACCTGCTAATCTGTTTAACACCTGTAGAATGCGTGTTGCATTTACAAAATGAAAGTGTTTCAAATGTTTAATGAAGAAGTAAAAAGACTCAAACTACAGTATGGAAAAACGAGTGTTAAGTAAAAAAAGAGGGCATTTGATTGCTGGTTATTTTATATTTATTTTTAAAAATGAAATAAAAAATAAGATAAAATGACGTGTTCCTGCCTAACTCAAAACATTGTGTGACTTTAAAAGTTATAAAAAATGGTTTAGATAGCAGAAAGTCACCTTGCTCTTACAAGCGGCTTACTAACAATACAACTTTTTCAGTGAAAAAAATGACCGTGGGCACTTTTCCTCCCCCCCTTACCCTATTCTACTTGTACATGAGAATATACTGTAGGGGGGGAGGAAAAGTGCCCGTGGTTATTTTGATATGTACAGTGTGCTCAAGAATTATTGGCACCCTTGATAAAGATGAACAAAAAAAGACATACAATAAAAAGAAAAGACAAATACAAAATGCATTAAAAAATAGAAAATAATGTCACCAACTCCTTTTAAATTAGTGTTATCAAAACAAATAGCCATTTGCAGATTAAGGGTAGATTTTAGAAAACACTCTTGCTGTTCCTGCAATTAAAATTAGTGATCAATTTTTGATCCATTGAGTGGATTAATGACGTATTGAATGGTGGTATAAACTCAACTTTAAAGTTAGGATATACAGATGTAGCCATTCAGAATGTGCAGTAAAAACCTGTACCTCGGGTTTTGGGCTACAGGTACGTGATTTGCTGGCCAAATATGATATAGCGCCTTGTTTTTTTGGGGTCATGATGTCACTCAGCCCCCCAACAACGTCGTAGGGGAACTGGACTGGTCTCATTTCTGAGTGCTGCATTTGTGCCGGTTTGTGCCATTCAAAGTAACTTCCCAGCTGCTTTCTTTCCTTAGATATAACATCTTCTTTTTCAGGGGGTGACGTCACTCAGCCTCTCTACAACGTCGTAGAGGAACCAGACTGTCTCAATCGTTAGTGCTACGTTTGTGCCAGTTTGTGCCGTTGAAAATAGCGTTTGTTCAGCTTTCATTCCCGATATATAGCCCCTTGTTTTTCCGGTGATCACATGACCATGCACAGTGACTTTGACTTCCAGTAACCCCATCTGCCGCCGAGTTCAAGAGCTCTGTTTCCAGCGCGAGAGTAACAATTCTGCAACTTTGTTCCTCTGTTTGCCCGGGCGGGGGGCGGCAGTGGATTTTGCATTTTATATCATTTTCTTCTATGCGTTTGTGTGAACAGGAAAATTAAATTTGTCCCCAATATCATACCCGAATCAGAACTGCGGGTGTAGCTTTAAAAAGCTAACATTAGCAAACAATTGTATGTTCTTACGAAGAGGCTTTAACAAACACGTCACACGTTTAGTCACGGCACAAACCGACACAAGCGTAGCACTAACGAATGAGGTGGGTTTCATCGTTTGTGTTGTCTGTAGGGGGGCAACATCACAGAGCTCTATTATGCATGTTTAATACACTTAATATGAAATATCAATAAGGAATTTTACAACAAAAGGGAATATTGGCAGCTGAACTTAACAGTAACAGGAGCATAATGTCTTTGCACATCGTATTGTCTAAATATATTATGAATAATGTATATGTCTGTTAGTGGTAGCTTAAAAAAAGGTACACAACAGTATTCCACTTTCTTCATAAAGATTTTCTGCATCAAAGTCTTAAACTCAGTCACTTAATGTGGTTAGTCAGGAAAGGTTTTGATGTGCTTATTCTGACTACATAAAGATTTTATATACTTAATGTTTTAACCTTTTCAATGAATTCTTGCTGTCTACGTTTTAAAATCCGCTTAATATGGAATATAATATGGAATCGAATAACTAAAGAAATTAATAACAATGTTAATTTAATGATCTAAATATATTTATTTATGAAGCAGGTAGTCCACTTTCTTTGTAATTGTAAATGTTTCATTTTTTCTTTAACTCATTCACCCATGATTACTTTCAAGCCTTTACAATTACAATTACAAGCCTTACAATAAGGGTTAAAACAAAACTGTATATGTTATAATTATAATCGAGAATAACAAAATAGTATTAAAGACACCGCTGAAACTATAGTAATGTATCTGATCATTTTTAATAGAATTAATTTATTAATAATACATAATAATTTCAAACTTCTTGTATCTTTGTCCTTTGCTTTCTCTGGTTTTCATAAAATTGTTTTTTCTTATTAAAATGCCTATTTATGAGACACGATGTTTCAGATGTCAATAACTTTGGGAAAACATGACACAGAGCCTTCAAACCACAAGCATTTTGAAGATCGCAATTTCAGAAAATTTTCACAGCTTTTATTTAAACAATATCTAGTACCTGGTTGCATTTTTAGAAACCTTATTTTGAATAAAGCGGATCCCAGGTGTAAGTGAGTTCATAACGCTGATACTACATTTTTTATGCATCAGTTGAAGCCTTCTGAAATCTCTCAAAAATGTAAAAAATTTAACATAATATTGTATGGCATGTTGGGCAACTGATTCTATTAATTTTTAAAGAAAATAAAAAATAAGAAACAATAAAATGTCCCTGCCTAAATAAGACATTGCATGATTTTAAAAGCCAGAAAAAATGGGCTTAGATAGTTAACACTTTTCTGCACAAAAAACAGGTGATTGCTCTTCCTCGTGAGCAGCTTAGAATTACTGGCAATGAATGGCAGTGTGTTCATATATTGTATAAATATACTGTATACTGTAGTAGTTCAAGTGGGTAGCTGCGTCAGCATGCGTAGGCTGCAACGGAACAAGTAACAGGTTTATTCTATGCTGAAAAGAGAAGAGAGAAAACACAACGTTTCGGCTGTGGAGCCTTCACCTGAAGAAGACTCCATGGCTGAAACGTTGTTTTTTCTTTCTTCTCTTTTCAGCATGGAATAAACCGTTTATTGTTCCTTTACTGTATACAGTATCATACCGTATGGTTTTAAAGCCACTACAGTACAGTATGTGTGAAATATTTTTCTTAATCAAAATTGTTACATTTCTTGTTGCAAAATTTGTAAAATACTGATTATCCTGATCAACAAGCTATAATAATAAACTATTTTTATACATCCAGCAAAATATTCCCAAAAGGATCACTCTAAAGGTTAATTACAAGATGAAAAGACAAGACTCAATGTGCCTTCTCTATAACTCTTTAGCTTACAGCTCATCCATGATCATTCATTATTCATATTATTAATAATATATTCCGCATCGCATTTCAATGGGAACATTTTTACAAATATAAAAAGAGGTGATATACAACGTGTCTCCTCTATAACTCTTCAGTTTACAGAATAATTCTCACAGGGCCACACAACATTGTCACAACATAGTAAACAACAGCCACTGTCTCCACTGTCATGGTAGTTTCAACATATTGATAAGCTGTTCTCCAGTTACTGACAATTGTAAAAATAACCCTTCTTCCCTCCATTGTTTAATTTAAAGAATTCTGTGAATAAATCCTTAATCATGAAACAAATCACTTTTAATAATTCATCAAGATACACACACTTACGCCAGAGCCAATTTTGCCAGAAACAACCTCCCTGTAGGTTAATGAGACACTGATTAATGAGACAGTATAGCGAATGGTATAATAAATGCATATTTCTTTGTTTTGTATCTCTTCATGTTTGTATCTTTTGATATATATTCTACATCTTGGTAACCGTCACAATAAGATCTGCCATTTGTATCCAGACATAATGGATATTTATAAATACATAAAATTGTGCATATGCATATTAGTAAATGTATTGCGTGTATTTGAACCTACGTGTGTGTGTATTGCTGATTGTTCTGACGATTGATTCCCTAATAGCCATAAAGAACCACCTCGCAATTTACTGTTACAATTAATGAATTGTCCCAGTAAATTCACAAAACTCCTACACTTCTTTCTAATTGACCACTTTATTTTTAAGAAACAAAATTCACCTTTTATTTGGTGAAAAGGAAGTTTGTAAATAGAAAGTGTGAAAAGTAGCTAAACATTCTTTGGTTGTTCTTTGGTTATAGCATTAGCATCAAAAGATCAAATAATGTGCCTGCAATTATTCTTTCATACTGTTGCTAGATAAAAAAGGCATAGTAGCAAAGACAAATATTGTATCTTGTACACTTAAATGCAAAAATTCTTCCTCATTCCCCCTTTTTGTCCTTTCAAGGACATCTACACTCTATTCTCATATCTCTTAGAGCACACATTTCCAAAAAAGTGAGCATATTTTCTTTAAGCATACGACTTTAACAATAATAATAGCCAAAATCACAATCCCATAGAAGATATACTACACTAAGGTAGAGTATAAATTCTTCAACCAGCTACCAATTCCCCAATCATCAGGATTATAGTTGTGATATTTCTTACGCTCTTCCTCTATATGCTCAGCCAGGTTGCTTAAATGTTCAGAATTATATGAATTATATGAAATATAGGTGCAACACTCGGAGCCTATCACAGCACACTGCCTTGGGCAGCGAAAAGGTAGTCCAGTGCCATACGATTCTGCATTGAAATTCTCCTCAGTGCCACCAATGCCATGTTTATTGATCAGAATGATCAGAGATCCTCGGCTGTCTCATTTACCAATCTCTCCAATGAAAGCCATGTTTATAGCTTCACTGGCCAACTTTTCTACTCCATAAGGCAGAAAGGCGATAGCAAAGAACCTTTCAGTTTACATGATCTTGCTTTTCTGGCAAGCAGGCTTAGACTGGAAGGGGCTGTGCTTCTGTGACCTGATATGGGGTACCACATACCCTAGATAACACAATCCCAACTGTCCCTTGGGTAGTCAGATTTAGGCATGCTCCCCTCAAATCCAAAAAGTACCATTTAGGGGTGGCTGAGGTGCGAATTTAAAGCTAGTCAACTTAAAGGTCATATTATTTAAGATAATATACCATATCGAAAGGTGACTTCTTCTCTGCCTGTTATTGAGGTGTCGTCTTTCTCACTTGTTGCACTTGTTGTCTCATAAGTCTCTATTTCATATGCATGTGGAAGAATGGCTTGAAACCACCAAATTTAAAAATAGGTATCTAAAGATGGTGTTTTAACCCTGAAACAAACAGGTTACTACGACATATTCGGAGCGAACGATAAGACAACAACACATCCCCGTATGGTTATTAGTCATATCTAAGTTACAGACTAGACAAAAGTTAGTTCCTTTCATATGTTCTGGGCACACAGCCAGCTTACCACATACATGTCCTCTTATCCTACTGACCAAGGACAGGCAGCACATTTATATATTTATATATTTGGGCGCAAAGCCGACTTCAAGCCACTAGACTGCATAGTTTGCAAAAATACAAAAACGATATTATTATCTCAATTCCCAGGTGTCTCCCTTATCTCTTCACTTCACGGATACTAATACACGACAATACATTTATTAATACATAAAATGTGCATATAAACATAACAGATCTTATAGTGAAGGTTAGCATAATACAAAAGGTATATATTCAATTACGAAGAGTTACAAATACCAAGAGGGACAAACATTCAGTATACCATTCATTTATATTGTTTCGTTAATGAGCTTTGATTACAACTTCTACACTAGATACTCGCAAGCAAGTACGTCACTCAGAGGAATTAAATTGATATCAATTGAATTGAATTGAATATCAATTGAATTCTTGAGCTGTAATGCAGAATGTTGAATACTCATCCAATCTGTGTGGATTCAGATCTCCCGCGGACACAAGGGAACAGCAGCAGGCTGTTGCTAAGTCCAATCGGCGTCCTGTGGCCAGGCAGTGCTGGTTCGGCATGAGGTGGGGGAGAAGGAGGGAGAGATTCCTGCTGCGACGCTGGCAGTGGGCTCTCTGAAGACCGGCTAGTTAGTCCTGGCTTACTAGCAGTTTGTGCACATGGAAAGTGACTGTGGGTCCAAGCAAGTCACACTCTTTAGACTGGAAGAAGTACGGTTCGTTCCCGATGTAACGCTAGTCCTGAATCCTGAGATTCAGCTGTCCACAGTTCCGACCGTAGTTCACTCGTTGATCAGGTGAGTGTTTGCGGTGGGTTCATGAGGCTTGCTCCTTGGCTAACCTCGGGTGGATCCTTCTCGACTCTGGGCCCTGTGCTGCGTGTTTTATCCAGAGGAACTACGGCCGTTGATTGGTTGAATGTTCCATGGGCATTTGAGACCCACGTGGGATTACCCTGCCCTACCAGTTCCTGATTGGCTGATCGAGGTGGAGGATGAGTAACCATGCTCTCTGACATTAGGGTTATAAACAACCTGGGATGCGACTCTCCCAAGGAATCTCCCAGACAGTAAGGCGCCAAAGATGACCATTTATTAGGGTGGCTGGTGAATCTCAGCCTTGGGAGCTGTTTCTTATCAGGAAACTCTATCAGCTAGAAAAACACCTGAAATGTGAACCAAATGGAATGGCCTCTCTGTATCCAGCACCACTGAGATGAGGGAGAGAGAGACTGGCAAGGGAGCAGCAAACTTAATTCCCATATTTTTAATAAGCCTTGCCGCTACATCACCAACAGAGTTCTCAGACTCCTACTCTTCCAGGGCTGCTGGTCTGGCAGCTACATCTGCAGAGTTGTTCCCTTGAATTACTGGAAACATTTTCACTTACACTTTACCACAGCTACTTCAGTCGGCATCTGCAAAGCTTCTAACAGTTCAGAGACAAACCCAGCATTCTTAACTGGAGTCCGTGCCATGGTGAGAAAATCCCTATTACTCCACAGCCATCCAAAATTGTATGTATATATAGAATCTGGATAAATTGCTACAGTTTTCCATTTAGCATATTTACAAGCTTCAATTAAATCTTTTCATTCGGTTTGCTGGTTTAACACCAGATTACTCACAGTTTATACAGCCAGACAGGTAGCCGCACAACACACGAACACAGCCCCTTGGCCACCGCATCAAGGGGCCCTGAATAATAACTCACCAGGCGATGCCTACCTCCATGCTCCTGCACCAGCACAGCAGCTCACAACTCATTTCTTTCACTTACATACAGATTACATACAAATAATCCGTCTGAGGGAATCCAGCCGAGGGCCAGTGCCTGCAAGAAAGCTTGTTTCAAATAATTAAATTTTTTTGCTGCAGGGGTCAAGGCAATTATGTCTTTTTAGACTGCACTACCCCCTTTAAGCCAGTTTATCACTAGGCGAGCTCGTTCTGAGAAGGAATTCACCCTGGCTTTATAATGTAGTTAGTTTTATACCCTTTCTTTGTCAGAAGATCTAATACATGGAGAAGCCCGGCCTTAAGGATTCCCTCATCAGGTAAAACAATTACAATACCACAGAGCTCTATTGAGTTCACATAAATGCTATCTCATACAGTAATTCCTTATAAATGCAGCAGGGCATCCCAGCCCAATAGGTCTTGGGTGTCCCCCATCAATATCTGTAATTGAAACTTTATATCTTTTCCCAAGCATATTGTGACAGCTTGTATCTCCTTTAAACACAACCCTTTAAAACCCCCAACTCCTGTAGTCTCCAGCCACCCGTTAGAAAACTTTATATCACATCATTCTGCTGTATTAGTCGATAGACAGGACAGCTGTGCTCCTGTGTCCCCCAATAGGGGAACCTGAACACCATTTACTGCACACTGTAAGACTATTTATCTTTTATTAAATACTTAGATAAACTTAGGGCGGCTACAAAGGTGTTTCCTAGTTTAAATCTATTATTTCACCCAAAGGTCTCACTTCAGCTTCTGACATGTTCTTTAACTGTGAAATCAAGCCTCTTTTTTTACAATTTCTCCAAAAATGCCCTGCTTTTTTACTGTAATTGCACACTGGCTTATTAGCAGTTTTATCTTTGGGGTTTTGTCCCCCTTTTCCCACAGTGCCAATTACCGCCCCCCCTTCTGGATATGCCTGATCAATATAACTAACCCAGACCTAATTTCTTCCTTCAAGGGGAAGAAATTCCCATTATATCTGGGTATAATTTTGGGGCTGCACTATAATCGCGACAAACTGGTTGCCCCTTTTTCTCCTCATTGGGGAGTTTTTTTACCTCCCATTTGCAGCGCTTGCACTTTTGCATACATGCTTCACTCTATCTTCCTAGCTTTACGAGTTATTAAATCAAATCTGTCTTCACTCTCCATATTATCAGGAAAGTATAGTTATACATTCTTGGCAACATCAGGTTTTATCCAAATCAAGTAAATTTGTTTTATTACTGTGGAAGTATCTTCATACACTTCCTTTTCATCGGATATCCCAGAGTATACAGATGCAGCCATTCAAAACAAGTGGGGTATGCTGTGGTAGAACACGGTGGGTGTGTCGCAGTATACCACGCTGTACCATAAGCAAATTAGATTATGTTAATAGTATCTGGAATCACCTTGCAAAACCGCCAGGAGGAGCTAATAAAGCTTAACCTCTCAAGTAGAGCATTGGAGCTGTCACCAGAAAACATCCGGTTTCGAATCCTGATCACTGCTGAGGGACAATCTGTATTCAAATAATAATTTAAGTTGTATACTCTTTAGACTTTTAAATTTAAACTGTGTATTACAGCATGTTAATCATTATACATTAAAAAGTTGGTATATTTTATGAGCTCAGTTGGACAAAAGTACACAACCTACCACCTTTATCATAAATATTTTAATTATGCAGAAATATTTTATGCATCAAACTTTACTGAATATATTACTAATAGTATTAATAATGAATGACCTTGGACAAGCTGTAAACTCAAAGTATTACCCTGATCCACATTCTTTGTAACCGTCTTTGTAAATGAAAAGACTTAATTTTTTCATTGACAAAAAGTAACACCCCAGCATTTCGTTGATTCAATCAGGCATTCATTTCCAATCATACAAAGTATGCCTTTCACATGCTCATAAAAGATAGTAATTTAGGAACATAAACATATTACTGTATGTACACTGTACTGAATATGACTGGTCTTGGTAGTTTAAAGAAAAAATACACACCAGTATTCCATTTGTCCCTAAACATTTTAAGCATCAAAGTCTTACATGTGGTTATTTTGGAAACGTTTTTACGTGCTCCTTCTGAGCATATTATTGTACGTTTATATACTTTGTGAAAATTAATCATTTTAACCATTTCTGTGATTACACTCGTTATCAGATTAAACAAAAGCATCCTTTTAGAATTTGATTAATAGGAAATATAATATGGATTCACATATCTAAATAAATAATAACGGTATAACTATATCCATGTACTGTTTACATAATACACATAAATACACAGTTTACATAATATGTTTATGTTCCTAAATTAATATAGTTTATGACCTTCAGATGTGTTATGCTCCTCTTCTTTTTATGCTCAGCTACTAAAATTTCCCTTAGTTGTAAATTTCAATATAAATATTCAATACTAAGCGGATTAAAACGTGCACAGTAAAGAGATTAAATGATTAAATCTTTTCGCTACCGACCAATGCACCACGAGTGCCCCTGTCGATCATTTTGGCCAGCCAATCAAGTACCGTGGTATGGCATGGTGGTGCACGCATAGTTGCCCGTGATACAGGTTTGTACCGTGAACTTTGAATGGCTGCATCTGTACTACCCATAAAGTTATAAACCTTTCTGTAAAATCTGAAACATCCTCACTTTTTTTCTGCTGACATGCTGTTACTTTTCTCCAATCAGTTTTCAGTCAAAAATCCAAAAACCACACTAATTCCCACCCTTCTCCCAGGTACTCTATTAAGAGTCTATTTCTTATTTTGCTTTTTTTTCTTCATATATAACTTCGTTTCATTCAGCCATTGCTTTTAGCTTTTCAGGGATTTTTGTGTCTTATCCCATTCCGTTTTCTCATAACAGAATGATAGTTTGTTGAATTCCTAAATGTTTCCCTAAAATAAAACCTGTCTCTGTTTGCCTATTTGCCCGCAACCATATCACCCTGCAGCTCACAACTGGCAACCCAATGAAGCTAAGCAGGTGTGAGCCTGGTCAGTACCTGGATAGGAGACCTCCTGAGAAAAACTAAGGTTGCTGCTGGAAGAGTTGTTAGTGGGGCCAGCAGGGGGCGCTCACCCTACGGTCCACGTGGGTCCTAATACCCCAGTATAGTGATGGGGACACTATACTGTAAACAGGCACCGTCCTTTGGATGAGACGTAAAACTGAGGTCCTGACTCTCTGTGGTCATTAAAAATACCAGGGCATTTCTCGAAAAGAGTAGGGGTGTAACCCTGGCGTCCTGGCCAAATTTCCCATTGACCCTTACCAATCATGGCCTCCTAATAATCCCCATCTATGAATTGGCTTCATTACTCTGCTCTCTTCCCCACTGATAGCTGGTGTGTGGTGAGCGTTCTGGTGCACAATGGCTGCCGTCACATCATCCAGGTGGATGCTGCACATTGGTGATGGTGGAGGGGAGTCCCCATTACCTGTAAATGGGTGGAGTGTCCATAAAACAATATTTTTAGTCCATTGTTCATACACTTTTCTACATTTCAATTCAAACCATATTCCATCTGACAGTCCATATTTCTTTTTAAGTTTTGCTTCGCACTCATCTAATTTCTTTTTTTCTGATAGCCAGTCAGAAAACTCCACTATTTTTTTTTTCTTCACACCATGCACCCCATACAATCCCCTAGTCAAGGCAACCTGATGAACTATTCAGGAATGCGGACCAGGTTTAAAATCCTGACTTTAATAACACACTTCAATCAGGTTTCCACCTTCGGCTCTACTGCAAGTACAATTTGAGTTACTACCCTCAGCCATACTGCAGTTGTGTACCAGGATACAACACCTGGATTTACCTCACAGACAGGATGGAACGCTATTCCTTCAGCAGTCTCTCTTTTTTTATACCCTGCCTTCACACATCCAGTATATTTGAACTGGGAAAACACTTCCAGTATATTTCAACTGGGAAAACATGTCCAGTATATTCCAACTGGGAAAACACATCCAGTATATTTCAACAGGGAGAACAGCCAATACACTTATCAGACATCTACCACCACATACACCATAAAGTCATTATTCTTCTGTACTCGCTTCAACTTCAGAAAAAAACCCTCAATAGCAACACGGAGAGGATAAGGACTTTTTAGAAAAGTTTAGTCCTTAACTCTTTTTAGAAGTGGCCGCCTAGTTTTTCTTCTCCACCTCTCTGTTCCCTCAGCTCGCAGCATCAAAATTGTTGTGTCATTCAAATGACAAAGTCCAGGTATCTGTGTAGCAGAAGACTCTTTATTTTATATGCATATAGAAGAATGGCTTACCACCACTGAACTCAAAAATAAGTATCTAAAGATGGTATTTTATACCACGAAACAAACAAGTTACTATGACATATTCTGAACAAACGATAAGACAACAACACATTCGTATATGGTTATTAATCATATCTAAGTTGCAGACTAGACAAAAGTTAGTTACTTTCATATGTTCTGGGCACACAGTCAGCTTACCTTACACATTATCCTACTGACCAAGGACAAGCAGCACATTTATATATTTTGGTGCAAAGCCGACTTCAAGCCACTGGACTGCATAGTTTTCAAAAATACAAAAATTATATTATTATCTCACTGATAATCCATGATAGATCCCAGGTGTCTCCCTTATCTCTTCACACTCATCGTAAAATTAAAATGACAGGTGGAATTTCCTATAAATTGTGTGCCATTAGTTCTTACAGCACAGATAAATCCCTGTGGGCTTGAGCCCTGTATAATCTTGGGGGGTTTATGAGATAGATCAACAGCTGGATAATAACTTTTATTTACATTATCCCCCTGCCACAGCTGTGCCAAAGTGGTCAGTTCTACCTATGTCATTCAACAGTCAGGAACAGAGCTCAAAAGTGTTTTCTCATCACTATTAAAACATTCAATCACTGCACCACTAGAGCTGGCAGTCAACTGCTGACACTCAAAAATGGTGTTCATTTCCTGGGACTTTGCTTTGATGAGAAATCCTTCTGTTCCTAAGGAGTACACAGAAACACCTCTAACCTTTCCTAATTCTAAGTGGTGTTTCTCATTTTTTTCCAATCACATAAGCATATAGCCAATCTTCTTAGCTTCGGGACCTTGAGCTACTACCAGAATTATATGTGGAGTTACAGCTTCAGCCTGGTGAAATAGTAATTGCTGCTCAGGTGTGAGTGCTACTTCAATGCACATTCCTTCCTTACTGATGAAAACTGAGGAAAGGATCAGAGTATAAGAGCAACCTAAATACAGAGCGCCCTTTTTCTCATACCGAAGATCTTGACACCCTGAACCAAAGTAAACCGTACAGTGCAACTGTTCAAGCCAGTTCTCCACCATCACTTGCTGGTGTGAGCACCACTGCTCTTCCTGCTGAAACTGCAAGAGGACCTTGCATATAAAGCTAATTAAAATACGATAAATATCAGAATTTTTGGCTTTCCACCATAATACTCTATCTTCTGTACTCGTTTCTAGAAGAGACATTATGTAACCTCACTGGTCTTCTGATGTTTCTAAATAAACCCCCTCAGGAGTGCATTTAGTTCACCAGAATGTCAGCAGCCAAGAGAAACGCATGTTTCTCAGAAGGAGGTCCAAGTTCTACAGTTATTAGTTCTGTTAGAGGGACTGGATTAGAAACTCTGGAATATCCTACTGTGTTATCAACATTTCCAGATAATGATAAGGTTGGAAAATCTTTAATTCTGATAGAGAATTTAGTGGCACCCATGTCAACCAAAAAAGACAGTCATTTTTCTTGATCAGGGTTTCTTATTTTTCTTGAAATGGATTTTGGATTGTGCACAGGGCAGGGTTACTTGGTACCTCTCCAGGCTGATAGGCTACTCTAGGCTGATATACATTGGAACGTAGTGGGCCATTATGAGCTTGTTTTGGACAATTCTGTGCCCAGTGGCCTAATCCTCTGCATATTTTACAAACATCTCTCCCTGTCCTGGGTGACACCCTTGACCTCCTCCTCATCCCCAAGCTCCAATCTAGATTCGGTTACTCATATCTTCTATTTGCAAAGACATTAACTTAGTCTGTGCATCATCCTCCTTAAACTTCATTTGTTTAGCACAATATTGTGCAGTAGGTAATAACTCTCTACTGCCTTTAGATTCCCAGTCTATCGCAATCCTTGTTACTTCAGCCTTTAATTTTGGCAATAACCCGTTTACAAACTAGAGAATTATCAGCTTCCTCTTGCCTCAACCCAGAATGTCTCACAAAAATACATCTTAATTCTTTGAGATATTCATTAACATCTTCTCCAGCCCTTTGTTTACATTGATTTATTTTTTACCAATCAATGTGTTGAGGGCAGATCTTTTCTATTGCTTCTAGGAGTCGGTCACATCTCGGCCAATTTGCCTTCTTTTTAAGAGGGTACAGTAAACCTTTAAGAACAATATGATCTAGCAACAAGGTTATGTCACTGTAATTGGGCTTATGAGAATCAATAACAAGGGTTAAGTGTCTCCTAAAATATTTAGGATCATCAGGTAATTTGGGAAAAGACTTGACTAATACAAACAATTTGCTAGGAGACCAAGGTCAATGTACATATACTGAAGTTCCCGATGGACTTGGGAAAGCGCGCATTGGCATTAATTGAACAGAGCCATTACCCCCTGAACCCCCTGGGTTTTCTAACGGTTTACCAGGTACTGGGTCTTCATCTGATTTTGTAGTTTGAGGTTGTTGCAATTGTTGGGCTTAACGTTGCCCCTTTTGTGAGCGTGTGTTTGCAGCTGGGGATCGATTACAATTCCCTCACCAGCATAATAGTCTGGAGGAGGTGCACTCGGAGAAGTCTGTAAAAGTGGACAATACGGATTATAATATGGGGGGTTCCTTTCATCATCATGTTCAAAGGAATAAGGCTCTGGTTCCAGACTGCTCTCTAATTTTGGTGGAGACTTTTTAGTGCACATGGCCATGACCTAAGCTGCAGCTTGTTGTTCATTATTCTCAAGGCTAGCCTTTTTGATGCTTCCCATCATTTCTGTGATTCCTCTTTCCATGACATATGGAAATTTAAGCTGTCAAATTCACTTTCTTTCCTTTCTTCTCCTTCTCTTCTAATGTCTCCCTTAGGCTTTCTAATTTATCTCTGTCATAAGACCCATCTTCAGGGAACTTCTTTTTTCTATTTCAACTTTCCCCTGTCCATTCTGACCACTTACAAAGATCCTTCTTAGTTTCAAGCCCATAATTACCATACATAAATCATGTGCAAGTCCCCTTTTGAAGTACTGGTGCATTTTGAGAGATCTGATTATTTCCAATTATTACTTAAACTGCCTATATTGGCGCCTCTTTCGGCTGATAAACATTTTCCCTTACACCTGTTACCCGAACTTCACAGTTCATGAACGTATATTCAATCTATATCTATTTCTCTTTTGCTTTTGCAGGGACTTGAACCCGAACTATAATCTTTTATTTTCCTCCTGCTGGAACTTGAAACTGGGCTTAGCGGTACTGGAACCTACCTACTCTATCTTATCTTTCGCCAGGACTCAAACTCAGAGTCTGTCTGACCACATGATAAAACTCAACTCATGTACCCTATTGAACTTGGAAAATCCCTTCTATGATCGAGTGAGAACAGCAACCACTTAGGGAATTTCGAAAGGCTCCCTTACCTCTTTTGGTTTCACCCACTCTCTGGGAAAATCCCGCTCCACAAGAAACTGTCAAAGAAAATTCCTCACTCAGGTTAGGTGTGGTTTAGCAGAGTCCTTTATTCATGTGTTTGGAGAGTGTAGCGTTGCCATAGCCGGCCCAGGGACACCAATAAAAAATGTAGTGTGCTCTCTGAAGGCACCAGTTCTGTAGGGTTTGGGCATTTACTGGGACAATTATTAATTGTAGCAGTAAATCACAAAAATGATTCTTTTGATGGCTTTAGAATCCAACCATGCGATATAACTCAAACAACGCACACACACAGGTACTAATACACGAGGATACATTTATTAATACATAGAATATGCATATAAACCTAACAGATCTTATCGAGAGGGTTATCAGAATACAAAAGGTATATATTCAGTCAGTTACAAAGAGTTACATATATCAAGAGGACATACGTTCAGTATATCATTCATTTAGACCGTTTCGTAAATGAACTTGGTTATAACTTCGTTAGATACTAAAAACAAGTACATAACTCTTAGGAATTAAATTGATATCAACTGGTTGGGATAACAATTGAATTCTCGAGCAGTAATGCATTGAAGTTGAATACTCATCCAATCTCTGGGGATTCAGATCTCCTGCGGGCACAAAGAAACAGTTGCAGGCTTGTTGCTGTCCAATCCGCGCTCTCTGGCTTGGTGCCAGGGTGTGCTGTGCGGCTTGCGACGGTGCGCTGCTGATGCTCACTGACCGGCTAGTTAGTGTTGGCTTTAACTAGCAAAGTTTGTGCACAGGAGAAAAGATGACTGTGGGTCCCAGCAAGTCAGGAAGAGGACTGGTTCATTCCTGATGAAGAGCTAGTTCTGAATAGTGATTCAGCTGTCCACAGTTCCGACCTGTTCACGAGGCTTCCTGCTGGTGCTAACCTTGGGTGGATCCTACTGGTTACTTTTGAATAGTAATTCTTGCATTATGAACTAACTTACACCAGGGATCTGCTTTATTCAAAATAAGCTTTCTAAAAATGGAACCTGGTATTATATGTTGTTTAAATAAAATTTGGAAAAAAAAATAATAAATCACGATATTTAAAATGCCTGTGGTTTGAAGGCTCAATGTCATTTGTTTGCAAAGTTATTGATGTCTGAAGTATTGTGTCTCAAAAATAGGCATTTTAACAAGAAAGGCAAGGTTGTGAAAACAGTGACAAATTACCCTGAACACTATACAAGCAGGCTGAATTTATTTAATATTACTCAACGAATATTGTTAATAGTGATCAGATACATTATTTTAGCTCAGTTTCAGTGATGTTTTTAATACCACTTTGTTATTCTAGATTATAATTATAATATATAGGATTTCGTTTTTAGGCTTGATGTAAAGGCTTGCCTTAAATTGCCCCACTGGGATGCGGTATTTTGAATTAAATTGAATTAATCTGGTTGAACTGGTTTTCACTCCCACTGTTGACAATATTCACATTTGCTCATTCATATTTTTAATTTATTGACATAATGTAACATTGAACATGTGATATATAAACAAATAAATAAATGTCAATATAGTGTACATAATATTCACTATTTATTTTTTAAAATAGGATTCTTTATTTGTTAAAACAAAACTTGTGCCCTGACTGGGAATCAAACACAGATCTCTGGGTTGATAGGCACACACCAAATCCACTGAACCAAAGAGCTGCTTAGAAACTTTGGTAAAACAGACAGGTTAAAATGTTTCCAAAGTAATCACATGTGAACAGGTCAAATAAATTAATACAGCTGTTTACAAAGAAAGTGGAATACTGTAGTACTTTGACCTATATAAATGTATTATATTTAGATATGTAAATTAATATCTTTATTAATTTCTTTAGTTATGTGATTACATATTATAGTTCCTATTAAGTGGATTCTAAAAAGTAAACCTTATATATAATAATAATTGCTTACACTTATATAGCGCTTTTCTGGACACTCCACTCAAAGCGCTTTACAGGAAATGGGGAGTCCCCTCCAACATCACCACCAAAGTGCAGCATGGATGATAAACGGCAGCCATAGTGCACCAGAACGCTCACCACACATCAGCTATCAGTGGGGAGGAGAAAAGTAATGAAGCCAATTCATAGATTGGGATTATTAGGAGGCCATGATTGGCAGAGTGATATGGCTGCTGGCATGCTACATATATATATATATTATGTAGTCAGAATGAGCGATATCATAATCTTCCAAAATAACTTCACTAAGTGACTGAATTAAACACTTCTTAAAATTCATTAAATGTTTTTGAAGAAAGTAAAATAATGTTGTGTATTTTTATTTTATTTTAGCTACCACTACCAGCCATATACAGTATGTTTATGTATATTCTTAAATGTTTAGATCTTATGCTCCTGTTATTTTTATGCTCAGCTACCAAAATTCCCTTTTAGTTGTAAAATTAATATTCCATATTCCATATTAAGCAGACTGAATATGCACAATAGAGAGATTAAATGAAGCAGTTGTTTCAATAACATCTAATGCACCACATGTGCCACCTATCATCTTTGGCCAGTGAATCAAATGGTGCGGTAAAACGTAGCCCCTGTAATGTGGTATGGGGCTTTAACGCACATTCTGAATGGCTATATCTGTACAAGGCCACAAGACCCCTGTACTGAAAAAATCCAAAAAGAGGTTAGTTTAAAATAAAGATTTTAAGTAATAATTTGAATTAATTTGTTGCGTACTGTAAGGTGTATTTGTAACTAGGTCTACACTGATCCACACAAAGCACTATTTCTATGAGTAACAACAGTGCGTTTCCCTTCTCCTCTTCCCTTTGACATTACCCTCCAGGAGTCAGCAGTATACACAGACATTTTGCCTTCAGGTTTTGTCGTTTGGGGAAAACAATTGTGGGCAACACCTGCAGGAAATCACCACAGCTGGGAAGCATAGGAAATACTGACACAGACATTGCCAAGAATGCATCCAGTGGGTTTTATGGGAATTGGAGTTCCTAAGGTAATCTGCATCTGTGAGCATACTAGGGACATGTTAGATATTAAACTGAAAAAAACATTTTTTAAATAAAACATTTTTATTAAAACATATAATTGATAATTGCTTACACTTATATAGCACTTTTCTGGACACTCCACTCAAAGAGCTTTACAGGCAATGGGGACTGCCTTCCACCACCACCAATGTGCAGCATCCACCTGGATGATGTGACGGCAGAATGTGCCAGAATGATCACCAACTATCAGTGGGGAGGAGAACAGAGTAATGAAGCCAATTCATAGATGGGGATTATTAGGAGGCCATGATTGGTAAGGACCAATGGAAAATTTGGCCTGGACGCTGGGGTTACACCCTTACTCTTTTCGAGAAACGCCCTGGGATGACCACAGAGAGTCAGGACCTCAGTTTTACGTCTCATTCGAAAGACGGCGCCTGTTTACAGTATAGTGTCCCCATCACTATACTGGGGCATTAGGACCCACATAGACCGCAAGGTGAGTGCACCCTGCTGGCCCTACTAACAACTCTTACAGCAGCAACCTTAGTTTTAAATCAAGACTCCTTCTCTAAAAATAAGTAAATAATATGTACACTAAATTAACATTTAATTATTTTTATATATCACCAAATTAAATATTACAATTATATTAATAAATTAAAAACATTAATGAGTTAGCAAATGTTAATACTTTCAAAGGTGGGAGTAAAAAGCAATTTTACTGGTTTACAACAAGCCTTGAAATAAAAACACATATATATTCTAATTATAATCTAGAATAACAAAGTGGTATTAAAAAGACAATTGAAGTCTCTGCATATTATTAACAATATTAATTTATTAATCATAATAATCTCTATATCTATAAAGCGCAGTGTCTGTTTGTTTGTTCTTAATGCACGCTCTTATTTTTCATCCTAAAGACCTGAAATTGTGCACACAAGTACATCTTACCCTAGGCTAGGTTTTTAACATTTGACATTCCAAACACGCTGAGCATGCGGTAAATTTATGTTTCTTTATTTTATGATGTAATGCGGTGGCGCGTTATCCTTTATCACTCCGTGCAAACTCACAAGTAATCGTGATGTTGTGTTAATATCACTCTATATCTATAAAGCACCTGAAATTTAAACATTCTTATATACCATTTAATTAAATTAGATAGATCAAAACATGCCACCCAAGAAGAGGTCTGGATCATTGGGTAGGTCCACCAATGCAGCTTCAAAAGTCAAAGCAGCGCACCTATCAGAAACAGAAGATCAAAGAGAAGCAAGGTTACATGCACAAAGAACTAGAACAGCTGCAGCTCACCAAGCTGAAACAATTGATCAAAGAAGAACAAGGCAACAGGTAGAACAAGCAAGAAAAGCAGCTCAAAAACAAAGGCAGTTTGACCTTCACAATGCAGCTTTTGATTACATTAACAACTTGGACATCTCACAACACAAAGCTGTTGAAACTATGAGTGTGGTGTGCAATCACTGCAGTGAGAAAAAGCGGAAAGATGAACCACCAGGTCTTTGCTGCAATAATGGAAATGTGAGTCTTTTACCAATAGAACAACCACCAGAGCCTCTTCTTTCATTGATGGAAGGTGACACAGAAAAGTCCAGGCACTTTCTTTCAAGCATCAGAAAGTACAAACATCAAAAAGTTAATGTTTCCAAATGATATCATTTAGTGCTTCAAAACAAGTAAATGAGCCAGGACTTATGCCCACCTTCAAAATCCAGGGACAAGTGCATCACAGAATTGCCTAAATTTGTTCAAATTTATAATAATAAGTGCTTCGCTTTTCTGGACACTCCACTCAAAGCACTTTACAGGTAATGGGGACTCCCCTCCACCACCACCAATGTGCAGCATCCACCTGGATGATGTGACGGCAGCCATAGTGCACCAGAACGCTCACCACACCAGCTATCAGTGGGGAAGAGAGCAGAGTAATGAAGCCAATTCATAGATGGGGATTATTAGGAGGCCATGATTGGTAAGGGCCGATGGGAAATTTGGCCAGGACGCCTGGGTTACAGCCCTACTCTTTTCGAGAAGCGCCCTGGGATTCTTAATGACCACAGAGAGTCAAGACCTCAGTTTTACGTCTCATCCAAAGGACAGAAATTTACTTAATGGGCGATGAACAAGAACAAACAGATCGCAGGTGTCATATTATGCCTGGTGTTGAACAAGAAGTCATTCAGAGCCTTGAAAAAAAAATGTTCCACGAGCACAACAATTTAGTCAGAAGTTTCAAGTCGGTGCTGCAAGATCCTGCACTCAGAAATTACAAAGTCATCATTAGAGCAAACAAGACACCAGCTGGGGAGCATAACAGCATCGTCAATGCCCCAACCACAAATGAAGCTGCAATCCTTTAAGTTGATCAAGATGCAGGAAAACGTGACATTATCCTTCATCAGAGAGATGATACCCTACAGAGAATTTCGGAAACATATTGTTCTTATGATGCGCTCCAGTACCCAATAATATTTTGGAAAGGACAAGATGGCTACTTCATCAACATTCTGTCACTCTCATCATGAAAGAAAGTAACTGCAAGTGATTACTCTGCTTACCAGATTATGGTGAGATCAAACAGTTCCAATCACATTTTGAAGTCCAGAGAACTATTCCACCAGTACATTGTTGACATGTACGCAAAAATCGAAAGCAAGCGTCTTTTGTTCATACTCCAAAATCAGGCACAACTTCGAGCTGAGAAATATCACGGTCTGAGGGATGCAATCACTAGTGACGGAAATATCAAAAACATTGGAAAAGGGGTGGTATTACCTTCCACGTTCACAGGGGAACCAAGATACATGCATGAAAAGACTCCAGATGCCATGACTTATGTCACAAAGTATGGCAGACCTGACCTTTTCATTACTTTCACATGCAACCCTACATGGCATGAGACACAGAGCGAACTTTTCCCTGGCCAAAAGGCAATCCACAGAAATTATCTTATTACAAGAGTTTTTCAGAGAAAGGTGGTGTCCCTCATCAATCTTCTGAAAAAGAGCACAATCTTTGGTGATTCAAGATGCCACATGTATACTATAGAATGGCAAAAGTGAGGTCTGCCTCATGTTCACATTTTGTTCTGGCTGGTCAACAAGATTCACCCTAAAGATGTTGTCAGAATTATTTCAGCTGAAATTCCAGACAAAGTTCTGTTTGATGTTGTAGTGCAAAACATGATTCATGGGCCCTGTGGTCCTCGTAACTCACCATACATGCAGGATATAAAATACATCAAGAAGTATCCAAGAGAGTTCTTACAAGAAACTCAAACTGATCAGGATGGTTATCCATATGCACAAGAGAAGGAAGCCAGAAGATTGTGGCCATGAGGCAATCATCATGATTAATGATCAAGAAGTATTTGTGGACAACAGGTGGGTTGTTCCTTCAATCAAATCAAAATCAAATCAAATCAAAGATTATTTATCAAATGCACAACAATACGGCGTGCAGCAGTAGTTGCTGGCAACTAAATGTCTTTTCTGCGAGCTCACAAAAATCACAAGAATCACAAAATCCACTTCTCTCAAAAACTTTCAAGGCTCACATCAAAGTTGAATACTGCAGCTCTGTCAAATCCATAAAGTATATGTTCAAATATATCAACAATGGCATTGACACGGCAGTTTTTGGAATCCAAAACAAAGAAAGCAACAATGATAAGATCACAAAGTTTGAGATGGGCAGATACATAAGTAGCAATGAAGCTGTTGGAAAATACTGAAGTTTCCCATCTCCAAGCATAATCCCACAGTTTTTCTTCTTGCTGTGCACCTTGAAAATGGGCAATGTGTATATTTCAACCCAGAAACTGTTGACCGTGCAGCCCTCCTTGATGCAAAAGCCACTACATTGACAGCCTTCTTTGATCTCTGTGCTTCAAATGATTTTGCAAAGACACTGCTTTACCATGAAGATCCCAAATACTTCACTTGGGTCAGTGGACCAAGAACATGGAAACCAAGATCACATGGAACACCAACTGAAGGATCTGATGCTCTAGGAAAAATTTACACTGTTCATCCCAACAATGTAGAGTGTTATTATGTGTGTTTACTACTTCACACTGTTAGAGGTCCAACCTTTCTTTGAATCACTTATTGTTCAACCTACAGAGAAGTCTGCAATCTCCATGTACTTCTAGAAGATGACAAGCACTGGGATGAAGCTCTTACAGAGGCTACATTGACTGCTTCACCTTATAGACTAAGAGATCTCTTCTGCATAATGCTCACTGCATCTTTCCAACCCACAAGCATTATGGGAGAATCACAAGGAGGCTCTCAGTGAAGACATTTTGTACCGTGCAAAGCAACTGAATAAAAATACCTCATATGATGATACTATCTTGAGGCTTTGGTGAAAATTCAAGATAAGTGTCATGACCATCAACCTGCCCAGACCAGCCCCCAAGAGAACTAATCAGTACCAGCAGCAGGGCGATTACAAACGCCGCTGCACGTGTTTACTCAACATCAGATGCCCTACTGTGTGGCAGGCTGCACTATTTAAGCCTCTCCAACCCACATATTGCTGCTCGGTATTGAGTAAACTCCTGGAGAGCTGTACGTAATCATTTCTATACCCTTTGACTTCCTGGATTATCAAAGATACCTTTGTCTTTACCGGATTTCTACTTACCTTCCTTCTTCGACCACGATACCGCCTCATGACTTGGATTGTTTGCCACCTGGATTTGACCTGGTTTTCGACCTTCCTTTCTCCCTCCGACTACGAACTCGCTCCTTGTTTCATATTTGTTTGTTGCCGTGCCTCCCACCTACTCCTGCGTCTGCACAGGATCCCTATCTCCTCTTCAGAGTATCCTTACATCAAACTCCTTCATTAGGAGACAAAGAACTGAAGCAATTTGGATTGCCTCAACCAAGAACAGAAAAAAGAGGCAATGCTCAGGGAAACATCCTACAACAAAGAAGAGTTGAAGGAGTTTGTTGCAAGCAATGAAACAAAGCTCACATCAGATCCAGCAAATGTGAACAGAAAAAATCTAGATGCCATTGATCATGGTGTATTATTTTTCCTCGATGCTCCAGGTGGAACTGGAAAGACATTTGTCAATAACTTACTCCTTGCAAACTTGCGTTCACAATGACACCTTGCCCTTGCTGTGGCATCATCAGGTATAGCTTCAACCCTCCTTGCTGGTGGAAGGACTGCCCATTCCAGATTTAAATTGACTTTTGGTCTGATCAGACATGAGTCACTAACTTGCAACATCTCAAAAGGGACATCACTTGCACAGGTATTGATGGAGTGCAAGCTTATTGTCTGGGATGAGTCTGGATGGCTGGATGATGAAATTAATGGGAGGTTTTACATTTTTAATTACATGGATTTCAGACAAACTTTGCCAGTCATCCCAAAAGGAACCAGAGCTGATTAACTTAAGGCTTCAGTTAAAGCCTCGTATTTGTGGAGACATGTCCAGAAGCTTCATCTGGAAACAAACATGCGAGTTCATGTCAAAAAGAATAAGTATGCTGGAATCTTTACTGAAAATATGCTGAGAATAGTAAATGGTACATTGGCAACAGGAAAAGATTGGTCAATAAACCTCCCAAAGCATGTCACTGTTTCTTCCAAAGAAAGTGTTGTATTCCCAAATTTGGCTGCCAAGAACACCTATTGGCTTAGTGAAAGAGCAATGCTAGCACCGAAAAATGAGACAGTGGATGACATCAATGATCAAATGTTGAAAAAGATGCCTGGCAAAGCAAAAGTTTTCAAAAGTGTTAATACTGTTGTTGACACTGATGATGTTGTCCAATACCCTTTGGAGTTTTTGAACACCTTGTATCCACCTGGTCTTCCACCTCACAATCTACCTTTCAAAATTGGATGTCCTGTCATGCTTTTATGAAATTTGGATCCCCCAAAATTGTGCGATGGAACACGTTTAATTATCAAAAATCTTCACTCATATGTGCTTGAAGCATCAATACTCTCTGTATCGTTCAAGGGAGAAGATGTGTTCATTCCAAGAATTCCAATCATTCCATCTGATCTGCCATTCAGGTTCAAACATCTTCAATTCTCCCACTAGACTCGGTTTTGCTATCTCTATCAACAAAACGCAGGGTCAGTCACTCGAAAAAGTGGGCTCGAACCTGGAATCATCATGCTTCTCACATGGACAACTTTACTTCAAACAATTTCATGTCTTTGCTCTAGAAGGCAAAACCAAAAATGTATAAAGAAGCTTTCCACGAGTAAATATGTATGTGAAGATATGTAATACAAATCTTTAAGCACTAAAAAAATACTCAATCTTCATGTTACAGCTAGTAAATAATAAAGTGAAACTACTTGTATTTTGTGGGAGGATGATTTGTCATTGTTTTCACAACCTTCACTTCTTTTTGAAACACAATGATTCAGATATCAATAACTTTCCGAGCAAATCACACACAGCCCTTTTCACACCATTAAAAAAAATATCTACCTGGTTACATTTTTAGAAAACTTCGTTTTTTATGCACAGTTATACATATTCTTGAATAAAGCAGATCTGTGTCAGCGTGTTCATAAGCGAGAATTACTATTCAAAAGCTTATTCAAAAATGTATGTGAAACACCTGATCATATAAAGCAAAATAACACAAACACAACTCAAAATCCTTTACAATTGAGTTGTATCTTGTGTGTGTATTGGGTTCAACTTCTTTTTAATTTTTTGAAACTCTTTCTGTGTTTTCTGTTTTTACTCAGATAAGAATAAACTTCTATTAATAAACTGCAATTCTTTTGACAGGAGGAAAGATGTTCTGTGCTCAATGGCTTTTTCACCACAACACGCATTATGTTACAATTTTTTATGCATCAGTCAGCATTCTGAAGTATCTGAAATAACACATTGTAGGGACAAGGCCAATTATTTCACTTACAATTAAAAACATTGTAAATTCTTTGTGTGCCTGGACCAAACAGCCTGTTGCCTGTCACAGGAATGTAGTGAAAGAAGCCTCTCTCTGTGGTCAGCCACAGGATGACCTAGTGGTCTTTGCATGTGAGCAAGTGAGAGAGATGAGTTTATCATTCGGATAAGGATCTCTCCCAAGACAGTCCAGATCCATTATCAATACTGCCTTAAGATGAATGTCCACGGCGGGTGCCTGGATGTCTGTCAGAGGGAGATAGGCACATCTTGAAATAGTCCTAAAAGTAACAGGACATGGTAAATCATCCAACAAGGTGACCAACCAATCAGGGAACTGAAGGGTGTGGGTACCCATTCCACTTGGTAGCTTCTTCACCAATCGGCAATCATATTTTTCCCAGTCAAAAAGTGATGTGACACCTCTAACTTAGTCACCTTACCTGTCCGCTGAGCCAAGTTGGTTGACCAACAACAGAACCACGTGCTTGCCACACTTGTTGTCTAAACATTGGGATTTATCCCGAAGAACTGAGTTAGAGGGTGAGCTTGTACGTAAAGAGAGAATTCTGCCTGAAGTCTAGTCTGCAGCAGGACCTTCAGTCCAGCTAGCTCCTGCTGTGTGCCCACTTGGTCACCGGTGCAATATGGATGGACTTTTTATCAACATGCCTGAACATATCATTATTCAGCAGTAGCCACTACGTTGGAAGCAAACCGGGTTTCTATCCTTTTTGTGTGACTGCACAGCACAGACTTTGTCCCCAGTTCAGCTCAGTACTGTATCCGGATAATAAAATTGAGGGAATTTATTGTAAGCATAAGCCTACAGCAAGATTATTCTCTTACTCTTCTGATACCTTGAGCTGCCTAAGGACTGGAGTGGCATCGAGTCAGCAGAGCACAGATCGGACAGTGCTGCAATGGACCCAGGATCTGCGACAGATCCTTCTATGCAGGAGTTACTAATCCACAGTCGTGGGTGAGTATAATTCAATATTCACCCTCTTGAAAATTAAGTTGTGTTAAAATAACATCTTAATTTCAATTTAATTCAATTTAAATTGCTGTAGTTACTTAAGAGTGCCTGAATGTTAATTATTTTAATGGGAATGATTAGGGAGTTAGTGTAACCAATGTAGTTTCCTTGCTTTTACTTATCTTTTCTATATCAGCTTGATATTTTGAATACTTTTTATGTACACATTGTTTTATGTATCAATAAATGTATTTTGTGTGTTGTACATCCTTGTGAAGAGTTTTTGTTATTCTGCTGATTGATTCCTAATAGCCAAAGTAAATTCACACAATTTACTGTTAAAACTAAATATTGTTGCTGTAAATTCACAAAACCCCTTCAACACCAAAATTACTGTAGGTTGCATCCCTACTTTAACAAAGCCAGTAATTAAATGAGACTTTAAATGCACAGTATGTAGTGGTACTTTCACATACTCCTTGCCTTGCTATGCCTTGCATTGCCTCCTATGCCTTGCTGAACACTGAAGACACAAAAAGTCTGATCTTTTTAAATAAAAGCCCTTCTAAAACAGAAGATATTGAGTGTAGATTTGAAAGAACACAGGGAATCTGACTCTCCGATATCCTCAGATAAACAGAGAGACTATTGAATAACACAATCAATAAAATATCTGACTTGCAACATATCTCAAACTGCTCTAAAGTTGAGCGCAGAGTCAAATCCGTTTACCTCAATGCCATGACGGACATACCACCAATGACCTCTACACAGTATCTGTAATATACAAAGTGTATTTGCAAGGATAGCAATTACAAACATTTAAAAAAACATACTTGTAATGTAAAGATCGCAGCAATACACACTTATATTAAAACTTAACACTCTATGGGCACTACACACTCACTGAATCTTCAACTTCAGGATAATCAAAGCAAAAAAAATGTGATCTTATATGTTGATGTGAAATAAAGTAGGGTTAATAACTTCTTTTATAAAAGATCTCAGATTTGTTTTAAAATGTGTATCTGTTGTATCTATCTTCTACGCTGTTGTGTGCTGGGGCAGTAGCATCATGACAAAAGATGCAAATAGGCTCAATAAACTTATCAAAAAGGCTGGCTCTGTGTTGGGAATGAGCCTTGACCCCCTGGAGGTGGTGGCTGAGAGTAGAAAGCTAACCAAGCTCACAGCCATCATGAACAACGCCTCTCATCTGCTTCATGGGACTGTTACTGGGCAGCGGGGCACTTTTAGCAACAGACTGCTCCAGCTACGGTGTTCAAGGGAACGTTTCCGCAGGTCTTTCCTCCTGGCGGCTGTCAGGGTGTACAGATGCAGCCATTCAAAACGCATGGGGTATTTTGTGGTACACCACGTTGGGCGTGTCGTGTGTCTCAGTATCACGCGGTGTAATGCGTCATTTGATGTCATACCGGAAAGTATCCAGAATCACCTTGCAAAAACTGCCAGGAGGAGCCAATAAAGCTTAACCTCTCATGTACAGCATTTGAGCTTTTAAATTAAATGTATTACAGCATGTTAATCATCAGTCATTAAAAAGTTGGTATATTTTATGAAAGCAAGATTGCTCAGTTGGACAAAAGTACACAACCTACCTTTATCATAAATATTTTAATTATGCAGAAATATTTTATGCATCAAAGCCTTTACCGAAGATATTACTAATAGTTTTAATAATGAATGACTTTGGACAAGCTGTAAACTCAAAGTATTACACTGGTCCACATTCTTTCTAACCGTCATTTTAAACGAAAATACTTTTATTTTTTTCTTTGACAAACACCACAGCATTTCGTTGATCTAACTAATGAGGACAGGGCATTAGCTAGCAAATATGATAAAGGAATAAATGACTTTTTTTGCTAATTTCTTTAGCAAATTTGTACAACCACTTGGAATCTGTCCAAGCCCTACTTTGTCAGGCATTTTCTTTGACTATAACGGACAGAAAAACTCCCTTGCTTTTAACAGAGCGTTTCATAATTTATAACAACGAAAATTATTTAAACTGCGACACTTATCATTCAACCAGAGCTCAAAATATCACAAGGATCCTCAAGAGCACAGCAAAGACTGGTATTAAAAGATACTTGTATCAGAAACATGAGAATCCAAGCTTTTTTATCTATGCTTTCTTTTTCATATACCAGAGATTATGGTACCACTTCAGAAGGGTGTCAGCCAGTCAGATTCCAGGAATCGGTACTTTAAAGAAAAAATACACACCAGTATTCCATTTCTCCCTAAACATTTTAAGCATTCAAGTCTTTAACTAACATGTGAAATAACATGTGTATAAAAAGTGGTAGTTTTAAGCTTTTCTGCGAATACGCTCGATACCGGAGTCAACAAGCATACTTTTAGAATTTGATTAATAGGGAATATAATATGGAATCGCTTATCTAAAGAAATTAATAATGATATTCATGTACTGCAACACAGTAGTACACAGTAGTTTCTTTGCTCGCGCCCCTCTCTCTCTCTCTCTCTCTCTCTCCCTCCCCATACAGCTGTGTCTGGATATCTTGGTCAAATATTCGGCTAGTGTGTATTGTCTGTTTAGGGTTCTGTAGCATTCCACACGGCTGGGCAGCTTGTTCCCCCCTCCCTCTGAAGACTCGACCACTTGAAAATACCTGTAAAACCGGTTTAATTTGTCACAGCCAGCACTCCTGCAGAGAGTGATGAAAACAACATGTAAGACTTTGGTGCTTAAAATGTTTAGGGAGAAATGGAGTATTGGTGTGTATTGGTGTGTGACTTGTGGAGTTAAAAGCTGCCTTTACTTTCTTCTCCGTCACCACCCTCCAGCGAGCTCTCCCGCGCCCCTTACCAGAGAGAGACACAGGACGAGCCCTGCTAATAAAGCACCTTGAATTGAATTGAGAGGGGGCGGGCGAGCGAGCGAAACACCCAGGGGTGCAGAACCAGGGAACTATTTACATATTAAAACTATTTCCCAATAGCACAATTTAATATGTGCTTTTCTATATTTATTGTCAATTAATTTTCCATAATATTGCTATTCTATTTTTTCAAAAAAATGTTTGTTAAAAGAAAAGTCACAGCACCAGTTGGATTTGAACACACAACCTCTGGTTTACAAGTCAGGAACATATACCACAATACCACCGGCAAGATCACAATTGGGTGGTGAAACAGCCCTACACATACAGAATCAGCAGACATTGTACAGCATGTACTACTGTGTTGCAGTATATGAATATAATTATATTGTTATTAATTTCTTTAGATACGCGATTCCATATTATATTAGCAGAAAAGCTTAAAACTACCACTTTTTATACACGCTATTTCACATGTTAGTTAAAGACTTCGATGCTTAAAATGTTTAGGGAGAAATGGAATACTGGTGTGTATTTTTTCTTTAAAGTACCGAGACCAGCGATATACTGTAATACTGTATGTTTAAGTAACAAAATTAATATTGTTTAAGGCCTTCACACGCGTTATGCTCCTATTCTTTTTATGCTCAGCTACTAAGATTTCCCTTCAGTGGTAAAACTCCATATAAATATTCAATACTAAAACAGGCACAGTAAACACATTTAAATCTTTCTACGACCGACCAACGCACCACCAGTGCCCCTGTCGGTCAACCAATCACCGCGGTATTGCACGAGGACATAGCCAATTACCCACGGTACGTGTCTGTGGCGCGCACTTTGAATGGCTGCATCTGTATAATGCTGCCCTAGGCTAGGACTGTTAGCCCTTTATTTGCTTGTCTATGGACAGCATGTTTGCTCCATTGTACTTTTTGGACAATCAGTCTGTATAAATCTGTGCACATTTTGCACATATTTTATTATTTCTACAGTGACTATGATCATCACACCTATATATAATTTGCACACACCTATATATTTATTTATTTTGTATTTATTTATTTTATATTTATGTTGTTGTTTAATGGTTGTTATAACTATTCTGATGTCTGTTTTTGCTTGTCTTGGGCTGGACTTCTGTAACACATCAATTTCCCTATGGGATTAATAAAGTCTTATCTATCTATAAATACACTGGTGAATATAATTGTGATTCTGCCACAATGAAATAATAAGCAACTATTCACATTTCTGAAAATTGTACATATCAAAGTTTGTCAAATATTAAAAATAATATTAATGATAAAGTAGTAACATGAGTGAACCTCTAGACCAACAATCTCCAGGATGCTTCAAATTTAAAGATGCCCTCAAACATTTTTTCCTGATAGCTTTCCCCCCAAAGGTGTTATATCTAGTCAAAAGCATGCAGTGTCGCAGAGTTTAGCACTTTTGCAAGTTAATGAAAGGCTATGAACTACAGCAGTCCTGCTCCTGTGCCAATGTTAGTGGTTTAATGATAAATCAAATTACAATAAGATTAACTACACAACATCTTTTTTCTGTTTAAGCTAAATGAGAAAAATAGAAAATCAAATCAGTCAGGATCTTGGGGTTTAAGGTAACTTTCTATTCAATGAAATAAGCTACAATACAGTCAAATAGACAGATTTTAAATATTTCAAGCAAAATTGGCCATTTAGGTTTGTCAAAATCAGCTTTTTTGTGAGCAGTACACAACTTCTCAAAAGGTACCCCTTTCTCTTGCGCAAACTCAACAAAGTGTTATTTTTTTATTTTGAAACTTTTGACGGTATACCTCGGGGATTAATTTGAAGCATAATCAAAACAAATCACCCACTGTGCACACCATGATCTGACGTGTGACATACAGTAGGGTTAATAGTTTCTGTTTTAAAAGGCTTCAGATTAATAATATTTTTTAAAGGTTTGTATCTGTTGGAACTGTTAATACAATGGCAAATATAATTGTGGATCTGCTGTTTATTACCTAATATTGTGACTGTTATACATATGTGTTGCACTAGTGATGTTGTTATTGGGGTTACTCACAGGTTCAGTCTTTAGCATTTTCACATTGAAACAAATATGCAAAGATGCATTTTATTCTTGGAATGGTTTATCTTACAAAATGTTAAGTTACACTGTTAAACTATATAGTGCAATGAGGAAACAAAATATAAACAGGCATTTTTTCCCAATTAGGATTTTTTAAGTTTTGTGCATTTACTGGGACAATTATTAATTGTAGCAGCAAGTCACAAAATGATTCTTTGACGGCTATTAGAAAACCGACCTTGCGGAATAACTCAGCAATGCACACACACGGCTACTGATACATGACAATACATTTATTAATACATATTATTAATATATTAATATAACAGATCTTAAGAGTAAGGGTTAGCAGAATATAAAAGGTATATATTCAATCACGAAGAGTTACAAACCAAGAGAAACATACATTCAGTATACCATTCATTTATACCATTTCATAAATTAACTTTGATTACAGCTTCTACACTAGATACTCAAAGGCAAGTACATCACTCGTAGGAATTAAATTGATATCAACTGGGTTGAGGTTACAATTAAATTATCAATCTCTAGTGCAGAATGTTGAATACTCATCCAATCTGTGTGGATTCAGATCTCCTGCTGACACAAGGGAACAGCAGCAGGCTGTTGCTGAGTCCAATCGGCGTCCTCTTGCCCGGTGCCAGGCAGTCCTGGTTCGGCGTGAGGTGGGGGAGAAGGAGGGAGAGATTCCTGCTGCGATGCACTGACAGTGGGCTCTCTGAAGACCGGCTAGTTAGTGTTGGCTGAACAAGCAAGAGTTTCCGCACATGAAAAGTGACTGCGAGTCCAAGCAAGTCACACTCTTTAGACGGGAAGAAGACCGGTTCGTTCCCGATGTAGCGCTAGTCCAGAATCCTGAGATTCAGCTGTCCACAGTTCCGACCGTAGTTCACTCGTTGATCAAGCGAGCATTTGTGGTGGGTTCGTGGTGGGGTCATGAGGCTTGCTGCTGGGCTAATCTCGGGCGGATCCTTTGGTTACGCGCAGGCGACCTCCGTTCTCGACTCTTAGAAGAAAGTCCTGGCACTCAGACACACTGGCCATTACGTGATTGTCTGAGATGAGTCTGAGAACGTCCTGGAGGAGCCCCTTCTGGGCCCTGTGCTGTCTGTTTTATCCAGAGGAACTACAGTCGTTCATTGGTTGAATGTTTCGCGGGCATTCGAGACCCACGTTGGGTTACCCTGCCCTACCAGTTCCTAATTGGCTGATCGAGGTTGAGGATGAATAACAATGCTCTCTGACATTAGGGTTGTAAACAACCTGGGATGAGACTCTCCCAAGGAATCTCCCACCACTGATCCTTGGTGTACACCAAATTGAACTGATGACATTAATGAAGCAGTACAATAATTAGATATTTGAGTATCTAAAATGAATATTTATTAAGGACGGTTCCAGATAAGCCAAACTCAAACTCAAGCTTGTCTAACAAAACAGAGTGGTGAACCGTGTCAATGGCAAAACAAGCAGACGATACCGCATTATTTTGTGGTGCGCTTGATGCCATATACTGCAAATTACGGTATTAATACCGTATATTCTCGCAAAGAACCGCATGATACCGCATAATAACGCAGGTAAAATAATAGTATCCGGAATTTCCGTAAGGTGGAGCTAATAAAGCTCAACCTCTCATTTTTGAGCTGTCGCCATCAATGTCTTTACAGAAGATATTACTAATAGTATTTATAATGAATGACCTTGGACAAGCTGTAAACTCAAAGTATTGCCCTGGTCGACATTCTTTTTTTCATTGACCGTCTTTGTAAAAGTAACACCACAGCATTTCTTTGATCCAATCACGCATTTGTTTCCAATCATGCAAAGTTCAGTAATTTTTGAGAATCTCCGATTCACCATGCGTTTCACATGCTCATAAAATATATTGATTTAGGAACATAAACATATTACTGTATGCAAAACTGTACTGCATACAGTATGTATATGTATATTTAATGTCTTTACTGTGCCTGTTTAAGTATTGAATATGTATATGGAATTTTACCACTGAAGGGAAATCTTAGTAGCTGAGCATAAAAAGAATAGGAGCATAATGCGTGTGAAGACCATAAACAATATTAATTTTGGAACATAAACATACAGTATTACAGTATGTAAACTGTATATGGCTGGTCTTGGCACTTTAAAGAAAAAATACACACCAGTATTCCATTTCTCCCTAAACATTTTAAGCATCGCAGTCTTTAGCTAACGTGAAATAACGTGTATAAAAAGTGGTAGTTTCACGCTTTTCTGCGAATATGCTCGATACCGGAGTCAACAAGCATACTTTTAGAATTGGATTAATAGGGAAAATTATAGGGAATTGCGTATCTAAATAAATTAATTATGACATAATTATATTCATGTACTGCAACACAAGAATAGTATATGCTGTACAATGTTTGTTGATACTGTTTGTGTAGGGCTGTTTCACTATCCTTCATATGACCTTGCAGGTGGTCCTGTGGTCTAGGTGCCTGACTGCTTACCCACACGTTCCTTGTTCAAATCCAGCTAGTGTTGTGACTTATTTTAACAAAAATTTCTTTGAAAAAATAGAATAGCAATATTATGGACAATTAATTGACAATAAATATAGAAAAGCACAAGACAAAGGTAGTGATTTATGTTGCATTGTACATTGTGCTGCTGTAATACAGTTTTAAATAATTAAAAGTCTAAACAGTATCAGCTTTATTTATGGGTTGTAATTTTTAAAAAAGTCAAAAACCGCATTCAAAATGCAATTTAGAGCTTTCTGGCAAGAGGAGACACCCAAACTAATAATGTAACATGCAACTGTTTGTGCATAAACATAGTTATACTGTTATTTCTTTAGATACACAATTTCATGTTTTTTTTTAAATCTCTGGCAGGACCGGGCGTCCATAAGAATCAAGTTATAGGTTTCATTGCGCTTCGACAGAAACCAAATTTCCCAAATTTAATATATGCTTTTCTATATTTATTGTCAATTGATTGTCCATAATATTGCTATTCTATTTTTTCAAAGAAATGTTTGTTAAAATAAAAGTCATGACGCCAGCTAGATTTGAACATGCAATCTGTGGTTTATTAGCTAGGCACCTAGACTACAGGACCACCCACAAGGTCAGCTGAGGAGTGGTGAAACAGCCCTACACAAACAGTATCAAGAAACATTGTACAGCATATACTATTCTTGTGTTGCAGTACATTAATATAATTATATCATTATTAATTTCTTCAGATACGCAATTCCATATTATATTCCCTATTAATCCAATTCTAAAAGTATTCTTGTTGTCTCCGGTATTCCCAGAAAAACTACCAATTTTTTTACACGTTATTTCACATGTTAGTTCTGTAATACTGTATGCTTATGTAACAAAATCAATATCGTTTATGGCCTTCACACACGTTATGCTCCTATTCTTTTTATGCTCAGCTACTAAGATTTCCCTTCAGTGGTAAAATTCCATATAAATATTCAATACTAAAACGGGCACAGTAAACACATTTAAATCTATCTACGACCGACCAACGCACCACGAGTGTCCCTGTCAGTCAACCAATCACGTACCGCAGTATTGCGAGTCAACGTGAGTCTCGATGCACAAGGACGTAGCCAGTTACCCGCGGTACGTGTCTGTGCCACACACTTTGAATGGCTGCATCTGTAGATGCACAAGCACTGTTGCATTCCCTGTGTCAGTAGCTAACAGAATATCATTTACGACTCTTGTTAATGCAGTTTCAGTGCTGTGGCCTGGACTGAAACCAGACTGAAATTTCTCAAGTATATTATTTGAATCCAGATTCACAATTATTCTCTCAAGAATTTTAGATAGAAATGGGACGTTTGAAACAGGCCTGTAGTTGTTAAGAACCTGTGGATCCGAATTTGACTTAATCTAACAACCGCTGCCAGTACTTAGAGGGAATCTTTGACTGAGTGAGGATGGGATCTAGCGGACAGGTGGTTGACTTTTACTTAATAATTCATTTCTTGAGCTCTTGTTCATTAACTAATTGAAAAACACTAAAGAGGTGCTCATATTGTGTCTGTACCAGACTTCTTTGTGGCTTATTTGATTGTGTTTGAAGTCTGATGGCGTTAATTTTATCGTTAAAGGAGTTTGAAAGAGTGAAATTGTCACAACTAAAGTTAGATGGTGCTATAGAATCGGTCTTCTTTGTTAGATTAGATATTGTCTTAAATAGGTAGCGAGGGTTATTTTTATTGCTTTCTATAAGTTCAGAGTAGTAAGCTTTCTTATATTTATATAAGGCTTTCTTATATTTTTGCAGGCTATCAGTCCATGCCAACTTGTAAACCAGTACACCTCCATCTGAGCTCTAGTTTGCGGCACTCCTGTTTAACGGATCGTGTGTAATCATTATGCCATGGAGAGTGTCTACCTTCGTCTTTAACTGGGCAATTTCATCAAGGGCCTGTCTGACCACTGTATTATAGTTATGTGTGATTTCGTGAACCTTATTACCGAAGATGAAGCTAGCATTGTTGTTACGCCACGCCCCTGGAGGAATCGGCATTTCACCTCACATTCCAGCACAGTTCCAAAATAGCCCTTTTCCCCAGCCTATTTAATGCTGCCTCACACTCTTCCCGGTGCACAGTATTAGGGTTTTCCTGGTTAGAGCTACTGCTAGTCTCATTGTTATTTACTACTTGGCTTTTGGCTTCCTGTCCCTGGTTTGTTCTCCATCTATGTCTCCTGGTTTCGGTTTTGGTACTTTTGCTCTCGTTCTGGTTTTGACTCTCGGCTTTCTCGGATTACAGCTCCGCCTCTGGTTATTTGTACTTTTGCACCAGTTAGTTTACCTATGGCTTTCGGACCTTGGATTGTTCTTTCGACTACGCCTTTTGGAGTTTGCCCTGGTTTTCTGCATAGGGTCCTCACTACTAATTCCTAATAGAATACTGAGCCATTAACATGGACCCCGCAGAAGGCGAGGAGATTCTTGCAACATTGCTAACATTATCTCGCAACATTCCCATGGGTTGACTCAGCTGCAGGCATCAATCCAGCAGATCACTGCTCACCTGGCTAATATGTCAACACAGCCAACAGTATCGGATTAAACAAAAGCATACTTTTAGAATTGGATTCATAGGGAATATAATATGGATTTGCGTATCTAAATAAATTAATAACGGTATAACTATATCCATGTACTGTTGCACAAACAGTAGTATAAGACTTTCCAGTGATATGTGTATGGCTGTTTCAGTGGTTGTCACATGACTTGCCTTGGAGATGTGAAAGCTTAACTGACTGACTTATAACCGTGAGGTCGGGTGTTCCAACCCAGCTGTCACCATGAGTTTTCTTTTAACAAATAAACATTTCTTTGAAAAACCAAAATAGCAAATATTATTGGCATTATATTGACATTTTTTTATATTTCTGCATATTACAACATGTTCGTCATGTATGTATACAGTGGTACCGCAGGTTGTAGGGCGCAAATCCACATGAGCCCGAAAGCCCTACAATATTATGTTGAACACTCGCCAGTTTTCGCATCTCTCTCTCTCTCTCTCTCTCTCTCTCTCTCTCTCTCTCTCTCTCTCTCTCTCTCTCTCTCTGTGCGGGAGTGCTGGCTGTGCCAAATTTCACTCCATAAAGTCATCTGAGTCTCTGTGTCTACATTGTTTGTAAACAAATCGGTTTCACATGTAATTTCAAAGTAGAATAGGGCAAGTCTTCCAATGACTTGCACTGTGAATTTGCTCAACTGAAGACCTTCACCACTTGCTTCCGCCTTACTCTGGATTTCCTTCCTGTCTTGTTACACCATCTTGAATCATTGATCATGTCTCTGAGGTACACTGCACTCCAACTTCTTCAACTAAAACAAAACCACTTCTTGGTAAAAGACATATTAGATTATTGCCATTTTACTAGGATTTTACGACCGAGTCGCTACATCCATCGCAGCACAGGATGCCGTTTCTTTCATTCATCTGCTAGCAGAGTCTCTATCCCTGCCTTTCGGCACGTGACTGTAAGTCCATCCCGTACCGGTGCCGACCTAAAAAATCTCCTCTTACTACCGCACCTGGAATGCACTCTGCTTCCCCCTGCATCCCCGAGACTGGCCAGATCAGCGCTACTCAATACCCGCTCCATAAACAACATGGCTCTTCTTTTATGTGACATCATCAAAGAAAAACAACTGGACCTTCTGTGCTTAACCGAAACATGGCACAAACAAAACGATGGACTCCTGTTCAACCAACTAGTCCTTCCTGGATATGGTTTGTTTGACCTTCCACGTCTTTCAGGCATAGGCGGGGGCATCATTGTTATTTACAACCTTTTTTACAGTCTGAGTCCTATTACTATACCTCCTCCGTCTTCTTTTTAGTGTCTTGTTTTAAATGTTTCTATCCCCCAATCTACTATTATTGCCACAGTTTATAGACCACCCAAACCCAGTGAAGCCTTCTTAGGTGAGTTTGCTGATTTTCTCTCATTTTTATGCCTTTAGTTTAAAAGGATCCTTATTCTAGGGAACTTTAATATACAAATTGATTCAAGGTCTTCCAGTCTGGCTAAAGACTTCCTTTGTCTATTGGGATTTTTATGATTTTACTCAGTTTGTTTGTACTCCTACACATAACAAAGGACACACCTTAGATTTAATTATTGCAAATGACTCTTTTGTCCCCCACTGCTCTCCCCTTGATCTAGGCCTCTCTGACCACTTAGCCATTCTTTTCAATCTGGAATTACCTGTTTCTAACACTTCCCCTCACGCTCTATAAATTTCCGCAACTGGCGATCAATTGATCACCCAAGGTTTGCAAATTCTGTTCTTTCCTTCTTATCTTGTTTCTCTTCCTCTGACCCTCTAGAGGACAAAATACGGTTACTTGACAGTGCTCTTTTATCTACCCTCGACACCTTTGCTCCTTTAAAAACTCGAATCATTTCCTTCTCTCGCCCTGCCCCCTGGTACAATGACCATCTGCGATCCATGAAGGCAGCCTCTGACAAACTTGAGCGTAGGTGGCATCTTTCTGGCCTAAATGTACATTATCAGGCTTGGAGAGATTACTTATCTGAATATAAGGTTACTATAGAGTCTGCTAGATCCACCTACTTCTCTCACATCATTGAAAAACACCATAACAACCCCAGACATCTTTTCTCCACTACCAACAGACTGCTCAAGCCGAACTGCCCCACAACATTACCTGCCTCATCACAACTTTGCAACACATTCTTAGATTTCTTTAGTTTTAAGAATGACAACATCCGGCATCAAATTCTCTCCACTACGCATACCATTTCCATACCTCCTCCCTCCTCATCCAACTTCTCTGGTTTCCCTGCTCTCCAGCTTCTCTCTTCTTGACTCAGCATCCCTCAATAAACTAGTTAAGAACATGAAACCCACCACATCTATTTTAGATCCCATTCCTACCACTTTATTTCAGCCCTTTTTCTCTTCTCTCTATCCCACTGTCCTCAATATTATACATGAATCCATGAGCACTGG
Organism: Lepisosteus platostomus; assembly: GCF_059453375.1. Lineage (NCBI taxonomy): Eukaryota > Metazoa > Chordata > Actinopteri > Semionotiformes > Lepisosteidae > Lepisosteus > Lepisosteus platostomus. Next base: position 31,313,352 of record NC_142620.1, on the reverse strand, counting down.
CATTGTACCAACGGGCCTCAAAACTTCTGCCATTACCCCCATGCCAAAAAAGCCTAACATGGCTCTCGACAATCTTAACAATTTTCGCCCCATCTCCAACTTACCCTTTCTTGCTAAAATTCTAGAATGTGCTGTCACACTTAAGTTACATAATCACCTCATGACAAACAACCTTTTCGAACCCCTACAATCTGGCTTCCGTCAACTTCACAGCACAGAAACTGCCCTGGTCAAAGTCATTAATGATCTTCTAATAGCTTCTGATTCTGGTTCTCTTTCTATACTCATCCTTCTTGATCTCAGTGCTGCTTTTGACACTGTTGACTATAACATCTTACTTTTTCATCTTGAGACTGTGTTTGGAGTTTCTGACACTGCTCTCAAATGGTTCAAATCTTACCTCACTGATCACTGTCACTTTTGTCTCTCTCAATGGGTACAGGTCTAGATTGGTCTTGTTAAGTCCGGTGTTCCTCAGGGCTCAATACTTGGCCCCTTGCTCTTCAGCTTTTACATGTTTCCACTTGGTTAGCTTTTAAGATCACATGGCCTCAGCTTTCATTTTTACGCTGACGATACTCAAATATACATCCATACCAAACCTGAAACTGATGTGGTTGTCTCTCTTCTATCTAATTGCATCTCTGACATAAAAATTTGGATGACTCAAAACTTCCTTTATCTTAACTGCGACAAGACTGAAGTCATGCTTATTGGCACCCCCCATCAACTTCATAAAACCAGTCCTGTAACCCTATCTGTAGATGGTTCTGTACTTGAGCTTCAATCAAAATTGAAAAACCTTGGGGTTATATTTGGTTCTGGCTTAGCATTCAACCCACATGTGCAGCATACTGTCAAAACATATTTTTTTTCACCTCAGAAATATCGCTAGACTACGCCCTATGCTATCGCTAACTGTGGTTGAAAAGCTGATTAACACATTTGTGTTCTCTAGAATTGACTACTGTAATGCTCTACTCGCTGGGGTATCTAAATCTACTCTGAACAAACTGCAGTATGTCCAAAATTCAGAAGCCAGAATCCTGACCAGGTCTAGTGCAAGTGTTCACATTACTCCTATCCTGGAGTCCTTGCACTGGCTTCCGGTCAAATTCCATGTAGACTTTAAAATCCTCATGCTCAACTATAAGGGTCTGCATGGCTTGGCACCTCAGTACCTGCTCTCCTTACTGTCCCCCAAGCCCATCTACATTGTATGGGTGACAGGGCCTTCTCCTGTTATGCCCCCAAGCTCTGGAACTCTCTCCCCAAGGATATCAGAGAGTCACCTTGTCTAAACTCCTTCAAATCCAGACTCAAAACCCTCTTCTTCAGAAAAGCTTTTACTTAACCGACTTCATTCTTCTCCCCTCTGCTGTTCTTAGTACCACCATCCACAGTCTCCTTTTTATATTGTAATTGTGTTTTATCTTGTGATTTTTTTAATTCTTAAAAAATAAATAAAAAATTAGATAAAATGATGTGTTCCTGCTTAGACATTGCAAGAAGCTATAAAAACAGGTTTCGTTAGTTAATAACCATTTTTTATGTGCAAAAAACAGGTAATTTTTCTTCCTTGTGATCAGCTTAGAATCTCTGTGTATGCTGTAAGGTTTTTACTTCTTAATTTAACGTTTAAAATACACTAATTTCATAAAATCAACATATGTTTCGAAGAGAAAAAATCATATTCTGTCGTCTTCCTGGTATGTAGAACAGATCAGCAGGTCTTTTTTCCCCAATCAGAGGCTCTGAAAACAGCGTGCCGCCCACTGCGCTACATCAGAGGGGGAGGTGGCACCGAGAGAAAGGAAGCACAGAGCTCAGTACTGCGCAATGGCTATAAAGCACCAATTGCGTCTGCGTTCATAACTTAGTGTTTAAAATTAAACAACGTAAATCATTTTCTTTGACTTCTAAGTCCTTTAATTAACATTAAGCACAGGTTTCTTTTTTAATACCATCGTTAGACAAAGCAGGAACTTATTGTACTTTCTAATGACATTACACGTGGAAAGATTACAGATTACAAATTTTAATCATCTTTAATTTTGTTATACATTTTAGAATCTATGCATACACCACAAAACTATTCTCGATTGTATTTCTGAATGCTATGTATAAAAAAAAACTTGGAGCTTACTCAACGATTCTAAGATGATCACGAGGAAGTGTATTGCACGTCAAATGGTCTAACCCTATTTTCCCCATTTTGATTACAATCGCAAACGTGTGTTTAATTAAATGCCTTTATTGATTCACAATCTGACAATGCAATGTAAATCGATATCTTTGCATTCTAAGTCCATTAATTCACTTCAAGCATAGCTTTCTCACTATTAAGATGTATTTTTCATACCATCGTTAAACAAAGCAGGAGCTTATACTATTTCCTCATGGGATCAAACGTGGAAAGATTAGAGTGTAATTTTAGAAAACTTTGATTTGTACAAAAAAGGTTGCATTTAATACCACTCGATAGTTATATTAATAGAGATAAGCTCTCTATTAAAGCTAAGATCAAAGATCAAATGGCAATATCTCATACATTGGGACTGATCTGTGATCTATGATGTGGTTGAGTTTGAATTGTGGCGCTCTAGCAGGCTAGCTGGTGTCTGTGTGGTTCGGGCTGGCTGGCTGTGCTGAAAAATAAAAACCTGTTTAACATCTCTTAAGCATACTTGTTAGACCATTAGACATGCAATACACTTCCTCGTGATCATCTTAGAATCTTTGAGTAAGCTGCAAGTTTAAAAAAAAAAATTAATTATACATTTTAAACACTTTAATTTTGAAAACGAGACACAACTTCTGAACAGATACAGTACAATCACATTCTCCTGTCTTCCCATGGTGTAAAAAGAATTAGCAGGTGATTGAGATAACAATGCGGTGCCCACACTGGGGTAAAGTTAGCTTGAAGTTTGAAAATGATTTTGGCACGCCTGCAGCTTTTTCACGAAACCTCCTAGAGATACGAAAACACTTGCTGTTGTCTCAATCCCAAACCGCTCCTGTTAAGGGCGCTCCAGCCCTTCCTCGTTTGAATCATTCCCTGCACCTGTTCCTTGTTCCCACCCCATTTCAGTTCACCTTTAAAAACCAGGTGCTCACTTCACTTGTGGCTCTGCATCTGTTTCCTAATCGTGCGAGCCTGGGACCTGGTTGTGGCTGGCTCCGTTATGTTTTTAAGTTTCTAAGTCTGTTCCTGTTCCTGTTCCCCTCGCCAGTTCCGACCCGGTTCCTGTTTTTAATCCTGCCTTTTGGATAGATCACCTGGCCATGGACTTTTGCCCGTTTCTTGGATTCGCCTATGGATTTATTCTTCGGATTGTTTGCATCAGCCACACCTCCTCGAATCACCAGCACTCTATGGACACGGCCCCCTGTCTATATTCCCGTCTCCTGCATGTCTCCTACGCATGTCGTCCGCAGAGGGTCCAGAAAGAACTGTTCCTGACAGCTGTGTGTACAAAGTGCATTCCGACTGTTTTCACAGCCTTCACTATGTCATTTTTAAGCCATTTTTTGACCACGCTCGAATATTCTTTAGTTCATATCTCCGCAAGGGAAACACAGAAAGCCTTCAAACCAAATGCATTTTAAAGACCACGACTTGTAAAAATGTTCTCAGCCCCCACATAAAACAGTGAGCTAATTCTCTTTTTTTAAACCTCCGGTTTTTCATCGATGCATAATTACGCACTAACTGGAACCCGGGGGGACCGCTGTGTACACACGTTCACAACTCGAGAAATACTGCTCAATACGGCTTCGTGTGAAAAACTCATATATCACCATAGGAAGCATAACAGCGCAGTCTCCAATTACCCAGCACGGGAATAAAGCTTTGTTTGAATTCTGAAACCCTTTCTTTATGTCCTGTTTTCATTCAGGTATGGGTCAACTATATACACAATACTGCAGACAGCAGGAGGAAAATTCATATACTTTACTCAGCAGCTTATTAAAACCAGCACCCATGGTGTTCAAACCGACTTTTTTTACACAGAAGACTGACACAGCTTCGCGCTGTGAATGTGTTTTTCTAAGAAAACAATTGTCAGTGCGGGGCAGGTGGACTGTCGTTCATTGGAAGGCTTGCCCTATTCTACTTTGAAAATACGTGTGAAACCGGTTTGTTTACAAACAATGTGGACACAGAGACTCAGACTTTGTGGAATGAAATTCAGCACAGCCAGCACTCCCGCAGAGAGAGAGAGAGAGAGAGAGAGAGAGAGAGAGAGAGAGAGAGAGAGAGAGAGAGAGAGAGATGTGAAAACCACGCAGCACCAGGTGAATGTACAACATTAATGTAGGGCTTTTGGGCTCATATGGATTTGCGCCCTACACCCTCCAGTACTGCTGTATACATGCAGTATAAACATGTTGTGATATTTAGAAATGTAAAAAATGTCAATATAATTCCAATAATATTTGCTATTTTAGTTTTTCAAAGAAATGTTTATTTGTTAATCGAAAACTCATGATTGACAACTGGGTTTGAACACCCGACCTCTGGGTTATAAGTCAGTTAGTTAAGCTATCACACCACCAAGGCAAGTCGTGTGGCATACACTGAATCAGCAATACACATATCAATGGAAAATCTTATACTACTGTTTGTGCAACAGTACATTTATATACTTATACCGTTATTAATTTATTTAGATATGCGAATCCATATTATATTCCCTATTAATCCAATTCTAAAAGTATGTTTTTGTTTAATCTGATTCGCAGAAAAGGTTAAAACAATTTTTCACAAAGTATATAAATGTACAGTAATATGGTCAGTAGAAGCATGTAAAAACGTTTTCAAAATAACCACATCTAAGACTTTGATGCTTAAAATGTTTATGGAGAAATGGAATACTGGTGTGTATTTTTTCTTTAAACTACCAAGACCAGCCATATACAGTACAGTTTACATACAGTTATATGTTTATGTTCCTAAATTAATATCTTTTATGAGCATGTGAAAAGCATACTTTGTATGATTGGAAACGAATGCGTGATTGGATCAATGAAATGTTGTGGTGGTACTTTTTGTCAATGAAAAAATAAAGTATTTTCGTTTACAAAGACGGTTACAAAGAATGTGGATTAGGGTAATACTTTGAGTTTATAGCTTGTCCAAGGTCATTCATTATTAATACTATTAGTAATATCTTCGGTAAAGACTTTGATGCATAAAATATTTCTGCATAATTTAAGTATTTATGATAAAGGTGGTAGGTTGTGTACTTTTGTCCAACTGAGCAATCTTGCTTACATAAAACTTATAAATTAAATACCAACTTTTTAATGTATAATGATTAAAATGCTGTAATACACAGTTTAAATTTAAAAGTCTAAAGAGCATACAACTTAATTTCTTAATTGAATAAAGATTGTCCCTCAGCAGTGATCAGTATTTGAAACCGAGTGTTTTCTGGTGACAGCTCAAATGTTGTACATGAGAGGTTTAACTTTATTAGCTCCACCTGGCAGTTTTACAAGGTGGTTCCGGATACTATTAACATAATTTGTATACGGTACAGAGCGAATTGATGCGTTATGACGCGTTTCATTGCGACGCACCCACCGCGTTGACTTGTGTATTTGTATGAACTTATGAATTTGTATAGGGTTAGTTTAGGTTGTTGGGTACATTCTGCACACATAGTTGATTTTTGTATTAGTAACATTAGTTTAGTATGGGTGAGTGACTTTTTTTCTTGTATGGTTTTGGGTAGTCAGTGAAGGTTAGCTAGGGCATTTGAAGACGCCGAAGACTTTTGTAGTTAGGTCAGCTTCCCTCTCTTTCTTAGCCAGCTCCATTTTGTTTGTTATTTTCTTTTCTTTGGCACTGCCCTAGTTCCCTTACCCTGTGTGTTATTGTGTCCTATGATGTACCAGTTACTTATTCACCTTAAATAAATCACTTTTGCACCAACACCTGCATCCAAAAATTATCCTAAATGTTACACCCCTTTACCCCTAGACACTTGGGGTTGTAACAAGAAGTGTCTCAAAAACATAAAAATGTAAAATTTATATGGCACAATGGGCAACTGATTCAAAAGAAAATCAAAAACAAGAATCAATAATGTGTTCTTGTCTGAATAAGACATTTGTAGTGTGCTCTCTGAAGTAGGGTTTGGGCATTTACTGGGACAATTATTAATTGTAGCAGTAAATCACAAAATTGATTCTTTTGATGGCTTTAGAATCCAACCATGCGATATAACTCAAACAACGCACACACACAGGTACTAATACACGAGGATACATTAATTAATACATAGAATATGCATATAAACCTAACAGATCTTATCGAAAGGGTTATCAGAATACAAAAGGTATATATTCAGTCAGTTACCAAGAGTTATATATATCAAGAGGACATACGTTCAGTATATCATTCATTTAGACCGTTTCGTAATTGAACTTGGTCACAACTTCTACATTAGATACTCAAAACAAGTACATAACTCTTAGGAATTAAGTTGATATCAACTGGTTGGGATAACAATTGAATTCTCAAGCTGTAATGCAGTGAATACTCATCCAATCTCGGGATTCAGATCTCCTGCGGACTCAAAGAAACAGTTGAAGGCTGTTGCTGTCCAATCCGCGCTCTCTGGCTCGGTGCCAGGCTGTGATGTGCGGCTTGCGACAGTGCGCTGCTGATGCTCACTGACCGGCTAGTAAGTGTTGGCTTTAACTAGCAAAGATTGCGCACAGGAGAAAAGATGACTGTTTGTCCCAGCAAGTCAGGAAGAGGACCGGTTCGTTCCTGATGAAGAGATAGTTCCGAATAGTGATTCAGCTGTCCACAGTTCTGACCTGTTCACGAGGCTTGCTGCTGGTGCTAAACTCGGGTGGATCATCGGGTTACTCTCTGGCAACCTCCGCTCTAGACTCTTAGAACAGAGGAAAGTTCTGGCACTCGGACACACTGGCCGTTCCGTGGTTGTCCGGGCTGAGTCTCAGGATGGTCAGGAGGCACGCTGCGAGAATGTCCTGCCCTTGGGAGCCTTCTGCTCCTGGGCCGTCCTGCCCTGGAATTCTCCTTTGAATTCCCTTTAGAAAAGTCCACAGAATTCTCCTGAATCCTCACTGAATCTCTCTGAATCTCTGTGTTGCCTGTTTTTACCTGGAGGAACTTCAGCTCGTTGATTGGCTGAAAGTTCCATGGGCATCAGAGTCCCACGTGGGTTACTCGGCCCTACCAGTCCCTGATTGGTTGATCAAGGTGAGATATGAGTCACTTACTCCTGACACTTAGGAATGCAGTCCAGATGTCCATCTGGCACTCCCTAGACAGATAGGCGCCAATGGATGACCATTGATCATGATAGCCAGGCTTAGCTAAGTGCATCCCCCTTTGGGAGCTGTTTCTTATCAAAAGAAAACATCTTAAATCAGCCTGCATGAATAGCTTCTCTGTGGCTGCACCACAGAGATGAAGAGAGAGATGGGGCCTCATTTGGGAAAGCATAGCAACATTTAATTCTGTCTTATTAACAAGCATTGCCGCTACAACAGTATCAGCTTTATTTATGGGTTTTAAATAAAGGCGATTTAAACGCGATTTAAATCAATATAAATGTTATATTGTAATGCCTAGGTGACTATTCATTGTTATTAAAATGACTTAAATTCGATCATGTTGTGATATTTAGAAATATAAATGTATTTGGTGTGAGTGAGGTTTTATTTAATCTCTGACCCAGGGAAACATTTCATTTTTCCAAAGAAATGTTTGTTAAAAAAAAAGTCATGGCTCCAGTGGGATTTATTCACAGACCACGTGAGATGGGAGTCAGGAACCTAACCCACAGTGCCACCGGCAAGGTAATGTGCCGAGTTCTGAAAAAGCACTAGAGAAACATTATCAACAGACAATGTACAGCGTGTTCTATTCTTGTGTTGCGGTACATGAATATAATTATATCATTATTAATTTCTTTAGATACGCGATTCCATATTATATTCCCTTTTAATCAAATTCTAAAAGTATGCTTGTTGACTCCAGTATCACGTTAGTTAAAGACTTTGAAGCTTAAAATGTTTAGGGAGAAATGAAATACTGGTGTGTATTTTTTCTTTAAAGTACCGTGACCAGCCATATGCTGTATGTTTATGTTCCAAAATTAATATAGTTTATGGCCTTCACACGCGTTACAGTATGCTCTTATTCTTTTTATGCTCAGCTACTAAGATTTCCCTTCAGTGGTAAAATTCCATATAAATATTCAATACTAAAACGGGCACAGTAAAGACATATAAATCTTTCTACAACCGACCAATGGACCACTGTCGGTCAACCAATCACGTACTGCGTTTTTTTGCGTCAACGCGTGTCACGATGCGCGAGGCCGTAGCCAATTATCTCCGGTACGTGTCTGTGCCACGCACTTTGAATGGCTGCATCTGTATAAAAATTAAATTTTGATTTCTGTTTAAGGGCATCTTTAAATTATCTTGCTTTTTTAGAACATCCTGGAGACTGTTGGTCTTGAGGTTCATTCATGTTATTAATTCTATTTTATGTATTATTATTAAATAATAATACTGTTACAAATTGGGGTTACAAAAATGGTGAAAATCAAAGATTGAATTTACTCAAGAGGTTGGTATAATTTGAGGCATGTGAATTCTTTGTTCTCTGGCACAGGTTTGATGAGAGGAGCAATAATCTAGGCACACTTGGTTAAACAAATATTTATTACAATGACAAAACACAAACTATATTACACACAACAAAGCATACAACACACAAGTTACTCTATGTACAGTATTTATAAACAGGGCATTTCAGAAGCCTAACATTCTGGTCACCCAGAAAACCCCGGACTGCTACTAAGCATTAGAACGAGCATGTTCAAATATTCCTAAAAAACTACAGTCGTTGACCTTGGTTTAAGACTTTGATGCAGAAAATGTTTATGAAGTAAGGTAGAATAATGTTGTGTTATTGTTATGACCACTTTCCTGCGGCATCTCTCAGCTAGCAGTTGCCCTGAGAAAATGGCTCACCGTTGAAAGGATGACTGCTTTGACAGGATTTACTTCTGGTAATCTGTCTTAATTAGTAATTATCCAATCTATTATTCAGTTTCTGTTTCTCTATTTAATGCCAAAGCACTACTTCAATGGTGTTTCATCATTATCATTTCTATATCAAGTTAGTCAAATGCCTTGTCAGCTTTTCCGGGTTGTCATATCACCCTGGAATGCAAAGCCCTCCAAATTGCATCCCTTTACTTGGATCTCGACCCAAGGATCCTGCTACGAAGTTGAATACCAATTCACCTTCAGAGCTCGCCAACAGGAGGCAACAGGAAGCCAAGGCTGCCTGATCCCTGCTGATAGACTGATTTACCAAGGTTCAGATCTTCATGCTCATCACTGACCACCCTCGCTTATCGACGCTGAAGCAGTCTTCCCTTGTCTCCAGCGTAGGACTTCACATACCTCTGACCTGGAACCCTGGACTTTTTCCCAATGACCTCTTTCTCCTGTGCCTCCATCCTGCTTTTCGAGAAGCAGCCTTCATTGTCCAGGACCTCAGGGCTCTTCCCGTGCAGTCAGATGGTCACAAGGTCTTGCTGCAGGCTAGACTTCAGGCAGAATTCTGTTTTTATGTATTGGCCCACCCTCGGCGCTTTAGGAAAAAAAGTTTAAGCTCCAACAAGTGTGGCAGGCATGTGGTTCTCTCGTTAATCAATATGGGTTAAAAGAAAGAGGAGGACAGCCAAGTTAGAAATTATGCATCTCTTTATAACTAGAAAAAATACAGTGGGTGATTGGTCAAGAAAATAACGGGTGGATTTGTTACCCACACCTTGCAGGTTGCTGATTGGTTGTTCATCTTGTTGGACCATGCCTTGTGACCTTTAGGATTATTTTTAGATGTGCCTATGTCCCTCTGCCAAACATCCATCTGGGCTGTCCTGGGAAAGATCCTAATCCAAAGCCCATCTCCCTCGCTTGCTCACAAGCAAATATTACTAGGTCATCCTGTGGCTGACCACAGAGAAGGGCCTCTTTTGCTACATTCCTGGGCAGGCAACAGGCTGTTTGGTTTAGGCAAACAAAGATCACTTAGAAATACTTAATATCACTTAATTCTACGTGAAATAATAGACCTTGTTCCTACAACCAATTAATTTCAAAGGAAGGACAAGACTGTGAAACCAGAAAAAGTAAACAAACCATACCGATTTGTTCTCTCCATTAGGTTCACAAAGATCTCATGTTGAAATCTACAATAATAATAATAATTGCTTACACTTATATAGCGCTTTTCTGGACACTCCACTCAAAGCGCTTTACAGGTAATGGGGACTCCCCTCCACCACTACCAATGTGCAGCACCAACCTGGATGATGCGACGGCAGCCATAGTGTGCCAGAACGCTCACCACACATCAGCTATCCGTGGGGAGGAGAGCAGAGTAATGTGATGGGGATTCATTCATAGATGGGGATTATTAGGAGGCCAAGATTGGTAAGGACCAATGGGAAATTTGGCCAGGACGCCGGGATTACACCCCTACTCTTTTCGAGAAACGCCCTGGGATTTTTAATGACCACAGAGAGTCAGGACCTCGGTTTTACGTCTCGTCCGAAGGACGGCGCCTGTTTACAGTATAGTGTCCCCGTCACTATACTGGGGCATTAGGACCCACACGGACCGCAGGGTGAGCGCCCCCTGCTGGCTCCACTAACACCTCTTCCAGCAGCAACCTTAGTGAGGGTTAGCAGAATACAAAAGGTATATATTCAATCATGAAGAGTTACAAACCAGAGTTACACCAAAGATGATCATTTATTGGGGTGGCTGGAGAATCTCTTGGGAGATTGTTCCTTATCAGGAAACTCTATCAGCTAGAAAAACACCTTAAATGTGAACTAAATGGAATGGCCTCTCTGTGTCCAGCACCACTGAGATGAGGGAGAGAGGGACTGGCAAGGGAGCAGCAAACTTAATTCCTGTATTATTAATAAGCCTTGCCGCTACAGGGGATTTTCTTCCACCACCACCGATGTGCAGCCTCCACCTGGATAATGCAATGACAGCCATACAGATGCAGCCATTCAAAATGCGTGGGGTATTTCGCAGTGCACCGCAGTGGGCGTGTCACATCAAAACACAGTTTCAAACAGTTTCACGCGGTGTAACGCATCATTTGACCGGAAAGTATCCGGAATCACCTTGTAAAACCGCCAGGTGGAGCCAATAAAGCTTAACCTCTCATGTACAGCATTTGAGCTTTTAAATTTAAACTGTGTATTACAGCATGTTAATCATCAGTCATTAAATAGTTGGTATATTTTATGAAAGCAAGATTGCTCAGTTGGGCAAAAGTACACAACCTACCTTTATCATAAATATTTTAATTATGCAGAAATATTTTATACATCAAAGATATTACTAATAGTATTAATGAGGAATGACTTTGGACAAGCTGTAAACTCAAAGTATTACGCTTGCCCACATTCTTTCTAACCATCATTTTAAACAAAAAGACTTTTTCATTGACAAACACCACAGCATTTCGTTGATCTAACTAACGTGGACAGGACATTAGCTAGCCAAAATGATATAGGAATAAATGACTTTTTTTGGTCATTTCTTTAGCACATTTGTACAAGCACCTGGAATCTGTCCAAGCCCTCTTTGTCTGGCATTTTCTTTTACTATAACGGACATAAAAACCCCTTAGCTTTTAACAGAGCATTTCCTAATTTCTAACAACGAAAATTATTTAAACTGTGACACTTATCATTCAACCAGAGCTCAAAATATCACAAGGATCCTCAAGAGCACAACAAAGACTGTATTAAAAGATACGTGTATTGCTTTTTTATCTAAGTTTTCTCATCTACGCTAAGAAGAAGTTTTTAAAATTTATCACACAGTAAAAAGAGATTATGGTAACGTTTCAGAAGGGTGTCAGCCAGTCAAATTCCAGGACCAGAATGATCTGTTTTATGATCGAGAATGTAATATGTTATCATGTAACTAAAGAAATTAATAATGATATTAATTTAAGGATCTAAATATCTAAATCTATGTATCTATATAGCTGGTAGTATTACTGTATTTCACTTTCTTTATAAACACGTTTTGTTAACACCCAAATCGCAGGTGGATTCTGTTTTTTGGTTTGTTATGGTCTGTAGCTCAAATCCTGCTTAACTAAAAATTAGACACAAGAAGAGTATTATTGGACAATGTTGTGAGGCTCTGGTGGAATTTCTCTGTAAACTAAAGAGTTATAGAGGAGACAGGTTGTGTATCGCTTCTTTTGACACTTGTAAAAAATGGAACATGGAAGATAATGTGGTGTATTGGTCGTTGGTGAAAAGATTTAATCTAATTCATTTAATCTCTTTACTGTGCACATTTTAATCCGCTTAGTATTGAATATTTATATGGAATTTTACCACTAAAGGGAAATTTTAGTAGCTAAGCATAAAACGCAGATGAGCATAATGAAGGTCATAAAGGTCATGAACTATATTAATTTAGGAACATAAATATATTACTGTATACAGTATGTATATGTATATTTAATGTCTTTACTGTGCCCGTTTTAGTATTGAATATTTATATGGAATTTTACCACTGAAGGGAAATCTTAGTAGCTGAGCATAAAAAGAATAGGTGCATACTGTAACGCATGTGAAGGCCATAAACAATATTAATTTTGGAACATAAACATACAGTATATGGCTGGTCTCGGTACTTTAAAGAAAAAAATTCACACTAGTATTCCATTTCTCCCTAAACATTTAAAGCATCGAAGTCTTTAACTAACATGTTAAATAACGTGTATAAAAAGTAATGGTTTTAATCTTTTCTGCTAATATAATATGGAATTGCTTATCTAAAGAAATTAATAACGATATAATTATATTCATATACTGCAACACACTGTACAATAGTACACGCTGTACAATGTCTGTTGATTCTGTATGTGTAGGGCTGTTTCACCTTCGTTGCATCTTCCCAGTGTAGATGAACATTTCCGAAATAACCACATTTAAGATTTTGATGCTTAAAATGTTTAGGGAGAAATGGAATACTGGTCTGTATTTTTTCTTTAAAATACCAATACTAGCAATATACAGTTTACATAATATGTTTATGTTCCTAAATATCGTTTATGACCTTTAGACACATTATGCTCCTCTTCTTTTTATGCTCAGCTACAAAAATTTTCCTTAACTTTTAAAATTCCATATAAATATCTAATATTAAGCAGATTAAAAGCACAGTAAAAAGATGAAATGATTAAATCTTTTCACTACCAACCAATGCACCACAAGTGCATCTGTCGGTCATTTTGGCCAGCCCATCACGTACCGCGGTACACTGCGGTGGCTTGTGGGTAGATGCCTGTGGTACGGGTTTGTACCGCAAACTTTGAATGGCTGCATCTGTAACTAAGCAGCTATAATATCACAGGTGGACATTTCGGGAACATTTTGACATCCGTTTCTTTTTAAAAAACGTTTATTGTCCTGCTATTGGTAATAGACAAAGCACTGCACCCAATGGTCCAAAGCGGAATCAGAGGATTACTTTCTGGTTGTTTCTTATATAGTGAATACATACAAATAGTACACTATTATAGCTTGTTCTTTGCATGAATTTGTGTATCTGGATAAATTAAGTGATGGCATTGTGATTTAGGATTTCTTCACGAAAGTCTTTAAGTTAGCAAAGGAGGGAAGAAGGGTTATTTTTACAACTGGCACTCCAAGATTCTAACTGATTTAATTCCCCTCATTTAACTGAAATGGATAAAGAAATCATGCAGTAGTTATATGTATTGGAAGGCGCTCTGTTTTATTAACAGACACTTCGAATCAAACCTGTGTTGTTCAGTGACGATAGACATGGGTAATGTCATCCCCACTAAACAATCAAACTTATCACGCAAATCCTGCAAAACTAGAAATTAGACACAAGAAGAGTATTATTGGACAATGTTGTATGACTCGGGAGGAATTTCTCTGTAAACTGAAGTGGAGTTTGTGTATCCCCTACACATTGTGTATCCCCTATTTTTACACTGGTAAGAACATTCCAATGTCAATGCAACATGGAAGATATTATCAATAAGCTTTTAAATCTGAAGCTGTTAACTCTACTTCACACCTGATGTCAAGATCACGGTTTCATAATGAAAAAAAAACAAAAACTTTGATTGGATGAGAATGTCATGATTGTTTCTCAAAGATGTGCAGCGTGACAATTTGTTACAGTTACCATCAGGAAAAAAAAAGTTAATTTTTTATTTATTTGTGGCTGTTGCAGTGGCTTGCAATGGCTGGATAGTTAACACATCGTATGCTTAAGTAAAAAATGTATATAAATGCCATGTATGTAAACATATTTACAATTGGTTTAAAATAAAAATGTGAAGTTCTCTAAAGCTTTCTCAGTCAAGAACAAGAATTCACGTAGGGAGCTGTGTAAACATGCATAGGCAGCAAAAGATCAGCTAAAAAGGGAAGAAAGCACTTTCGGAGAAAACAATGTTTCAGGTGTGAAGAATACAGTTTACCAACTCAATTGCAGCCTAAAGCTTTCCCCACACACCCTGCCCCCACTGCAATTGGAATATACACAAACAAAGCAATGAAAGCTTTACAGTAGATGATCAGGTGTTTCGCAGACATAGGCATAGTATGTAATTCTGGCTTTATGAACTCACACCTGGGATTTGATTAACTCAAAATATTAATTTTTTTAAAACTGCACCAGGTACCAGGGGGGACTCACTCTGCAGTCTATGTGGGTCCTAATGCCCCAGTTTAGTGACAGGGACACTATACTGTAAAAAGGCACTGTCCTTCAGATGAGACATAAAACTGAGGTCCTGACTCTCTGTGGTCATTAAAAATCCCAGGGCAAGCATAGGGGTGTAACCGTGGCATCCTGGCCAAATTTCCCATTAGCCCTTACCAATCATTGCTTCCTCCTAATAATCCCAATCTATGAATAGGCTTCATGACTCTGTTCTCCTACCCACTAATAGCTAATGTGTGTTGAGTATTCCGGCGTAGCAGATACAGCCATTCAAAGTGCGCTGCACAGGCACGTGATTGGTTTACCGACAGGGGCACTCGTTGGTTGGTCAGTCGTAGAAAGATTGAAATGTCTTTACTGTGCCCATTTAAGTATTGAATATTTATATGGAATTTTACCACTGAAGGGAAATCTTAGTAGCTGAGCATAAAAAGAATAGGAGCATACTGTAACGCATGTGAAGGCTATAAACAATATTAATTTTGGAACATAAAAATGCAGTATATGGCTGGTCTTAGTACTTTAAAGGAAAAATACACACCAGTATTCCATTTCTCCCTAAGCATTTTAAGCATCGAAGTCTTTTACTAACATTTGAAATAACGTGTATAAAAAGTGGTAGTTTAAAGCTTTTCTGCTAATATAATATGGAATCGGGTATCTAAAGAAATGAATAACGATATGATTATACTCATATACTGCAACACAGTAGTACACACTGTACAATGTCTGTTGATTCTGTGTGTGTAGGGCTGTTTCACCCCCCCCTTATGTGACCTTGCAGGTGGTACTGTGGTCTATGTTCCCGACTTCTGAACTACAAGTTGGGTATTCAAATCCAGCCGGCGCTGTGGCTTTTCTTTTAACAAACACTTCTTTTAAATAATAGAATAGCAATATTATGGACAATTAATTGACTTTTTATATTTCTAAATATCACAACATGATCGAATTTAAGTTATTTTTTAATGACAATGAATAGTCACCTTCTTTCCTTCTGGCAACAGTCCCTGCTTCTGCTTCCTGCTTCTATCGTGTGTGTGTGTGGGGGGGATTCCCTTTAGATCTCCATTCAGATTTAAAAGGTTATTAATCATATCTTCAGTGTTGCATCTTCCCAGTGTAGCTGATCTTTTGATAAACTATCACAAAGCTTTAGAGAACTTAACATTTCTATTATCAACAAATTGTAAATACGACGTTTACATTGGCATTGTTAATTTTTCACTTGAGTGTATGGAGCATTGTCAGCTGTCACTGAGAGCAGACCCCCCCTCTTAGGCTGCGCAAAGGATCTTTTAAATTTTTATTGAGAAATGGAGGCTGTACAGTATGCGTTACAATATAAATATTTATATTGATTTAAATCGCATTTTGATTTAAATCGCAAACGTGAATCGCGAATCGCAAACGTAAACGCGAATTTGTCTTCTAAGTATCTTAATAAACTTTTTTTTTTAAGTTTAAAACTGGAAAAGAAAAAGAAGATGCATCAGTTTACTGTTCAGTCCAGAAACAGGTCACTGAAAATGTTGCCTTTGCCCAGACGCAAGGTGGATGCGTTGTACAGTCTTATGGCAGAAGGCAAGAATGACCTCCTGTAGCGCTCCCTGTCGCACCGTGGATGAATCAGTCTATTGCTGAACGTGCTCTTCATTTCTACAAGCAAGTCATAGAGGGGATGGGAGATGTTGTCCATGATGGCCTCTAGTTTGGACACCATTCTCCTCTCAGCCACTACCTCCAGGGGGTCCAGGCCAGACCCAATGCCAGAGCTTGCTCTCCTGATGAGCTTGTTCAGCCTGTTGGAATCCACTGCTCTAATCCCAGAGCCCCAGCTTACCACCCCGTAGAAAATGGCGCTCGCCATCTCCGACTGATAGAACATATGTAGCATTTTACTACACACATTGAAGGACCTGAGCCTCCTCAAGAAGTAAAGTCGGCTCTGACCCTTCTTGTAAATGGGCTTGATGTTCTTAGACCATTCCAGTCTATCTTCAATGTGCACTCGCAGGTACTTGTACGAGTCCACCATCTCCACGCCACTCCCATGCATGTAGACAGGAGTAGGTTGGACCCTCTTCCTCCTGAAGTCTATCACCAACTCCTTAGTCTTAGCTACATTCAATTGCAGGTGGTTCTCCCCACACCACTCCACAAAGCTGCTGACCAGTCCTCTGTACTCTTCCTCCTGCCCACCCTTGATACATCCCACAATTGCAGAGTCATCTGAGAACTTCTGCAGGTGGCATGGCTTTGAGTTGTATTTAAAGTCTGAGGTATAGAAGGTGAAGAGGAATGGAGAAAGAACAGTCCCCTGAGGAGCCCCTGTGTTACTTTCTACCTTTTCAGACACACAGTTTTGAAGTCTCACAGACTGTGGTCTGCCTGTCAGGTAGTCAGTGATCCACGAGATCATGGAGGCATCGACTTGCATCTCCTCCAGCTTCCTCCTTAGAAGTAAGGGCTGGATGGTATTGAAGGCACTGGAGAAGTCGAAAAACATACTCCTTATGGTGTTGCCAGCCTTGTCCAGGTGTGAGTAGGCCCTTTGCAGCATGTATATGATTGCATCCTCCACAGCAACACTGGTCTGGTAGACAAACTGTAGGGTATCCAGTGATGAGCTAACCAGGGGTTTCAGGTGGGATAAGACCAGCCTCTCCAGTGTCTTTATGACGTTTGAAGTCAGTGCAACTGGTCTGTAGTCATTGAGGCAGAGGGGCGCCCTTTCTTTGGTACCGGGACCAGGCATTATGTCTTCCAGAGCACAGGGACTTTCTCCAAGTGCAGGTTCAGGTTTAACAGTCGCTGGAGCACTCCACTCAGCTGATCAGCACAAGCCCTCAGAACTCTGGGACAGATGTCGTCTGGTCCTGTGGCCTTACCCTGGTGCAGCCTCTTCAGCTCCGTCTTCACCTGGTCAGCCGTGATGGTCAGCCTGGCCTGGGGGATGGTGCTCATAGCACTTTCAGTGCTGCAGGTGTTAATGGCGGATTATTCCACAATGCAGAGTATTACATGGCCAGTATTTACATATGATATTTGTGATTTAAAGAAATTAACACAAGCAGCTTTTGGGGATGTGTTGGCTGAGTTATTGCAGGATAAAGGTTGGTAAGAAAAAGATAATTTTGGGAAAGTTGAGGAATACACTGATAACAAGAACACTTCCTAATGGGGTTAGGCATACTTTTGATGAAGATGATGAAGTTAACAGACTGTATGTTTACATAGATACTGAAATGAGGATTGTATTTTAGATTTTGTGTAGTTGCTAGCATTGAACTGTGCGTTGGATGCACATGAATTGAAGGAATGGGCAAACATAGCTGATGCTGATCCACAGAGCCAGCATACAGTATTAAGATGTTTATAATTAGAGGCAATTTGTTTAAATAACTAGGTATGGATACTGATGTGCAAGAGAGGTGGAAAGGCTGTTTCCTTAAGCCAGCACTATAAAATATTTTATTCTCAGTGAGATGCTGCCATTTCATAGTGGGTTTCTAACCCATCCACACAGTGCCTTTACTTCCATCCATTTTCTAATCTCTTTATCCAGTACAGAGGATTTGGAGCCTATCCCAGTAAGCAACGGACACAAGGCAGAATACACCCAGGACATACCGCCAGTCCATCACAGGACAGACAGACACAAACACACACACACACCAGAGCCAGTATTCCCATAAACCAATTAACTTACCATTTTGTTTTGGAGTGCGATATCACACATATGGAGAAAAACCATGTAACCCAGAGAGAACATGCAAACCCCACACACACAGGACAGCAGGAATTGAACCTAGGACCCCAGTGCTGCAAGATAGCAATGCTAACCACTTCGCCACCATTAGAAATGGATGGATATCTTAGTTATCTTTCTAGTTCACAGGTTTGCATGCATATTTAATTTTGAAAGCCACTGAAACATCAGGTACTACTGTTGTATTTATAAAAAAGAAACAAAACAAAAAGCATACTAACAACTGTGCCATCCTACTCATTAGTTAATACATTTTATTATTTGTAAACAGTTTACATTGTTAGCAAAATATTTTGAATTATATTTTACCCTATTTTTTCTTTAGTTTTGTATTTAACTTATTATATGATAGTCAGATTTAATGTATATTTGAACAATGAAAATATATTTTTACAAGATGCGGGGGAAAGTGCAACAACTTATTACTGTGCTAAATTTAATATTATTGATTACTAATTGTTTATGCTAACACCTAACTTTCTTCATTAGATGTATTTAAAACAGTGAACTAAGCGTAACATAACATTCAGAAATACAATCGAGAATAGTTTTGTGATGTTTGTATAGCTGAAACGTTTCTAAAATGTATAACATAACAAAATTAAAGACGGTTAAAATCTGTAATCTTTTCACTTGTATTGTCATTAGAAAGTACAACAAGTTTCTGCTTTGTCTAAGGATGGTATCAAAATGTAGTCTAAGTGGTGAGAAAGCTGTGCTTAATGATAATGAAGGGACTTAAAAGTAAAATGAGATGCTTCATATTGCTTGATTAATTTTAAAAACTTAGTTATAAATGCAGACGCGATTGGTGTCATTAAGCGCTCCAGGCAGCAGAACATTCGTTCTGTACTGCTGAGCTTCGCGCCTCCTCCCTCTCTCGGTGCCATACTATCTAAATATTGTGGTGTCTCCGGGGGAATAGTTTATGTAAACGAAGGTCGTAGTTACACCACACTTTACTGTCCTCCGATCCGTGGCGTTTCTTCCAACAACTGTCTTCCTAATACAGTCCGTAATCCGTTCCCTTAGTCCTGATTCGTTCCGAGTTCCAAAAGTTCGTAATAAAGACAATCCGCGATGTATCCTAAACCAGTGTCCGTAATCCAAAATCATAAACCTCCTTCTCCTTGCAGTGGTTCGTTAGCCCGATCCTTAACATCCACCTCTTTCCACTATTTTCCTCCAAAACGCATTCACCTTACCGGCTGCCGCGCTGTTCACTGCCTCCGGGCCACTTATATCCCGGTTCCTGATGCGTCTCAGCTGTGTCTCGTTGTCTCTTAAGGTAGACCCTTTCCATCTACTGGTCAGCTGATTCTTTTTGTCCGCCATCTCGCTAAGGTCCATCTCTAGCATTTTCAGCGTTTCGTTTCGGAAGTACCTGTTAGAGATGACCCTTCCCCGTGTCCTCTTACATTCCCTCCCCCTGAGATCAGCCCCGACCCCGGGCGATCTAGAAAAAAGCAAACAGTGCATTCGGGAGAGGGCGTCTACATTTCCTTGTTTCCTTCCGGGTCTATAGACCGTCTGAAATTGAAATCTTTGCAGACTAAGACCCCACCGCGTAATTCTATCGTTTTTATCCATATTTTGTAACATCCATGTTAATGGCGCATGATCTGTGTATAGTACAAATTGTCTTCCCAATAAATAATACTTCAAATAGTCTAGGGCCCATTTGATTGCTAGACATTCTTTCTCTATCGTGGAATAGTGTTTTTCGGCCGGATTCAACTTACGGCTGATATACAGAATAGGATGCTCCAGTCCTTCAATCTCCTGCGACAGAATGGCTCCAATCCCAGTGTCTGAAGCATCAGTTTGTACCATGAAAGGCTTACTGAAGTCTGGTACCTGTAAGACGGGTTGAGAAGTGAGAGCTGCTTTTAAGTCTTGGAAAGCCCTCTCTTCCACGTCGGTCCATTTTATTTTCTCCGGACAGCTCATCTTCGTCAGATAGTGTAGAGGGGCGGCCATGGCTGCAAACCCTGGGATGAAACGCCGATAGTAACTTGCCAGTCCCACAAACGTTCGAATTTGCTTCTTGGTAGCTGGTTTGGGCCAGTTCTTGATTAATTGTACTTTCTGATCCTGGGGCATGATCAATCCTCTCCCGATCATATAACCCAGGTAATTGGCTTCCCTAGCCCCCAGACAACATTTATTTGGGTTAGCCGTTAATCCTGCTGCTCGCAACGCTCCAGTCACTGCTTCCAGGTGATATAGATGTTGTTCCCAGGTCATGCTATGGATTACAACGTCATCCAAGTAGGCGGCTGCAAAATCCCGATACGGTCTCAGAATTCGGTCCATCAATCTTTGGAATGTTGCGGGAGCGCCATGCAAACCGAAGGGTAGGACCCTGTACTGATATAGTCCTTCAGGTGTGGCAAAAGCGGTTTTGGCTTTATCTTCTTTGGCCAGCGGCACTTGCCAATATCCCTTTGTAAGATCAAGGGTGCTGATGTATCGAGCGTTACCTAATCGCTCGATTAGTTCATCTATACGGGGCATGGGGTATGCATCAAACCGCGAGATCTCATTTAACCTTTTGAAATTGTTGCAAAATCGGATCGTTCCATCCGGCTTGGGGATCAGAACTATCGGGCTAGCCCACTCACTATGGGATTCCTCGATTATTCCCATCTTCAGCATTTTACCCACCTCTTCTTTAATCAGTTTCCTTTTGGCTTCTGGTACTCGATACGGGGGTAGCCTTACCTTTTTCCCCGGTTCCGTGACGATCTTATGTTGTATAAGGTGGGTTCGACCAGGTGTCCGGGAAAAAACATCTTTGTTTTGGGACAGGAATTCTTGTAGTTCCTGTTTTTGTGCCGGAGCCAGGTCTCCCACGGCTACCGCACCTGTTTCTTCTTCCAGAGGGTCTGGGGAAAAGTGGGTGAGCAGAACTTCGGAGCCATGCCATTTTTTCAGCAAATTGACGTGGTAGATTTGATGCTGCCGTCTTCTGTCATGTTGCTTGACCTTATAGTTGACTGGCCCCACCTTTTCCACCACTTCATAAGGTCCCTGCCAGGATGCCAAGAATTTACACTCTGGGGTTGGAACTAGCACCAGTACTCTGTCCCCAATCTGAAATTCCCTCGCAACTGCTCCCCTATTATAAATTTGTTGTTGTTGAGCCTGGGCTTTCTCCAGGTTTTCTTTCACTAAGGGAACAATAACATTTATTCTTTCTCTCATCTGTTCCACATGCTCAATGATAGTTTGTAGAGGGGAAGGTTGATGTTCCCACGATTCTTTGACCACGTCCAATAGGCCCCGTGGTTTCCGAGAGTATAATAATTCAAAGGGGGAAAATCCAGTCGAAGCCTGCGGTACTTCTCGAACCGCAAACATGAGATACGGGAGCAGCTGATCCCAATTTTTTCCATCCTTTTGCATCGTCTTCCTAAGCATGCTTTTCAGGGTCTTATTAAAACGTTCTACTAGACCATCGGTTTGAGGGTGATAAACAGAGGTTCGGATCTGCTGTATACCCAGCAGCTTACATAAGTCTTGCATGACTTTCGACATAAAAGGTGTTCCTTGATCAGTTAGGATCTCTTTAGGAATTCCGACTCGAGCAAACAGTTGTACTAGCTCCCTAGCTATGTTTTTGGCGGTGGCAGCTCTCAACGGAATGGCTTCGGGGTACCTGGTAGCATAGTCTACTATTACTAGAATATATTGGTGACCCTTGGTGGTTCTGATCAGGGGCCCCACCAAATCCATCCCAATCCGTTCGAAGGGGGTTTCAATAATTGGGAGGGGAATCAAAGGGTTCCTATAATAAGGTTGTGGCGCACTTTTTCTGACACTCGGGGCATTCCCGACAGTACTTCTCGATGGCCTTATAGATCCCTGGCCAAAAGAATCTAGAGAGGAGTCTCTCGGATGTCTTCTTTACCCCCAGGTGCCCACCCAGGAGGTGGCTATGGGCCAAGTTGAGGAGTTTCATCTGGTAAGGCCGGGGAATAAGGAGTTGTTCCTCGCGGGTCGGGATCCCCACTGTAAGGTAGTTGCATAGGGCTTCATCTCTGGGGTCTACCTGCATGGGTTCGGGCAGGCCAGGGCAATAGCTGGCTAAATGCCCTTCTTCCTGACAATTAAAACATCGCCGGGTTTCTTCCCATGGCCGGGGCCTTGAGTCAGACTTCCCCCGAAGGTTTTTTTTTAACTGTATAGGTTCCCGATAGTCACTATACTTTATTGGCCGGTACTTTAGTTCGGTTTCCAGACTCTTGGGACTTCTTCTCTCCTCCCTCCGAAAGTCCCCTTTTCTCTCCCTAATCAGGGCCTCTGTGGCATGGTGTCTGTCCACCCAGTCCACGGCTTGATCTAGGGTCTGGGGATCCCCTTCACTTACTTTTCTTTTCAGGTGCACAGGCAGACTCCTCAGGAAATGATCCAACACCACCCTTTCTACCACCTGTCCTGGGTTTAATTCTTCTGGCTGGAGCCATTTCTTTGCCAGATGTACCAGGTCAAACATCTGAGACCTCGTAGGCTTGTTCATCTGGTAGCTCCAATTGTGGAACCGGACTGCTCGTATCGCCATGGTTACCCCTAGTCTTGCCAATATTTCATTTTTCAGAGTCTTAAATTCTCTGCATCTTCTTCTTTTAAATCATAATATGCCTTTTGGGCTTCTCCAATTAAATAAGGGGCTACTCTCCCAGCCCATTGCTCTTTGGGCCATGCATTTCGAGCTGCAGTTCTTTCAAAAGTGGTTAAATACGCTTCCACATCATCAAGCTCAGTCATCTTTTCTAGCGTAATTTGTTCTTCCTGAGCGGTGCCTCTCCCCGCTACCGGGGCCTGCCGGATTTCTTCCCTTAACCTGCACAACTCTGCGCATATTAATTTTTGCTCCTCTATAATTCGTTCGTTGGTTTCTTTTTGGATTTGGTTCGCCTCCAGTTGCGCTTCGTTAGCTTCTCGTTGTCCTTGCAATGCCTGGAATTGGGCGAGGGTGGCCTGGGACAACTGCTGTATTAATTCTTCCATAGCGTTTCTTCACACGCGCAAAGCGGAACCCGCACACACACACACAAAAAAAACTTGCTCTCTTCGATTCTCAAACCCGAGCGGGAGCTGCCCGCATCCTCCACCAATTGTGGTGTCTCCGGGGGAATAGTTTATGTAAACGAAGGTCGTAGTTACACCACACTTTACTGTCCTCCGATCCGTGGCGTTTCTTCCAACAACTGTCTTCCTAATACAGTCCGTAATCCGTTCCCTTAGTCCTGATTCGTTCCGAGTTCCAAAAGTTCGTAATAAAGACAATCCGCGATGTATCCTAAACCAGTGTCCGTAATCCAAAATCATAAACCTTTCTCCTTGCAGTCGTTCGTTAGCCCGATCCTTAACATCCACCTCTTTCCACTATTTTCCTCCAAAACGCATTCACCTTACCGGCTGCCGCGCTGTTCACTGCCTCTGGGCCACTTATATCCCGGTTCCTGATGCGTCTCAGCTGTGTCTCGTTGTCTCTTAAGGTAGACCCTTTCCATCTACTGGTCAGCTGATTCTTTTTGTCCGCCATCTCGCTAAGGTCCATCTCTAGCATTTTCAGCGTTTCGTTTCGGAAGTACCTGTTAGAGATGACCCTTCCCCGTGTCCTCTTACAATATCTAAAGGTCTAAATATCTAAACATGCATATCTATATAGCAGGTAGTATCACTGTATTCCACTTTCTTAGTAAACACGGAAAAACAGATTCACAACGCAACGCTGTGTCACTGTGTAAAAAAAACAGGTTTGAACATCTTATATTGTAATGAGCTGCTGAGCTAAGAATAGGAGTTCCTGCTGTCAGAGGGGGTGGAAAGTGCCCACAGTCATTTAATTAGTATTACAATTTGCACTGAATTGAACCCATTCAGAGCCTATGTTACATATTAGCATTTAATTCTGAGCAGAAACCCTCACACCTGAAGAAGGCTTGTGTTTTCTCTCTTCTCTTTTAAGCATGTGTACAATGCTGTAATACAATTTAAAATGAACGTTTAAACAGTATCAACTAAACTCCATTAATATATGTATCGAGTGGTATTAAAGAAATACAGCTTTTTAGTATAGATTACACTTTTCTAAAATGTATTAAAAAAAATCCCAAGAAAAATAAATCTAAATAGGGAGAAAGCTATGCTGAAGGTTTATTAAGATACTTAGAAGACAAAGATACAAATTTACGTTGCATTTGTCTGATTGTGAATAAAAAAATACATATAATTAAACACGCGTTTGCGATTTAAATCAAAATGCGATTTAAATCAATATAAATGTTTATATTGTAACGCGTACTGTACAGCCTCCATTTCTCTATAAATATTTAAAAGATCATTTGCGCAGCCTAAGAGGGGGGGATCTGCTCTCAGTGACAGCTGACAATCCTCCATACACTTAAGTAAAAAATTAATAATGCCAATGTAAACGTTCTATTTACAATTTGTTGATAATATTAATGTTAAGTTCTCTACAGCTTTGTGATAGTTTATCAAAAGATCAGCTACACTGGGAAGATGCAACACTGAAGATATGATTAATAACCTTTTAAATCTGAATGGAGATCTAAAGGGAATCCCCCCCACACACACACACGATAGAAGCAGGAAGCAGAAGCAGGGACTGTTGCCAGAAGGAAAGAAGGTGACTATTCATTGTCATTAAAAAATAACTTAAATTCGATCATGTTGTGATATTTAGAAATATAAAAAGTCAATTAATTGTCCATAATATTGCTATTCTATTATTTAAAAGAAGTGTTTGTTAAAAGAAAAGCCACAGCGCCGGCTGGATTTGAATACCCAACTTGTAGTTCAGAAGTCGGGAACATAGACCACAGTACCACCTGCAAGGTCACATAAGGGGGGGGTGAAACAGCCCTACACACACAGAATCAACAGACATTGTACAGTGTGTACTACTGTGTTGCAGTATATGAGTATAATCATATCGTTATTCATTTCTTTAGATACCCGATTCCATATTATATTAGCAGAAAAGCTTAAAACTACCACTTTTTATACACGTTATTTCAAATGTTAGTAAAAGACTTCGATGCTTAAAATGCTTAGGGAGAAATGGAATACTGGTGTGTATTTTTCCTTTAAAGTACTAAGACCAGCCATATACTGCATTTTTATGTTCCAAAATTAATATTGTTTATAGCCTTCACATGCGTTACAGTATGCTCCTATTCTTTTTATGCTCAGCTACTAAGATTTCCCTTCAGTGGTAAAATTCCATATAAATATTCAATACTTAAATGGGCACAGTAAAGACATTTCAATCTTTCTACGACTGACCAACCAACGAGTGCCCCTGTCGGTAAACCAATCACGTGCCTGTGCAGCGCACTTTGAATGGCTGTATCTGCTACGCCGGAATACTCAACACACATTAGCTATTAGTGGGTAGGAGAACAGAGTCATGAAGCCTATTCATAGATTGGGATTATTAGGAGGAAGCAATGATTGGTAAGGGCTAATGGGAAATTTGGCCAGGATGCCACGGTTACACCCCTATGCTTGCCCTGGGATTTTTAATGACCACAGAGAGTCAGGACCTCAGTTTTATGTCTCATCTGAAGGACAGTGCCTTTTTACAGTATAGTGTCCCTGTCACTAAACTGGGGCATTAGGACCCACATAGACTGCAGAGTGAGTCCCCCCTGGTACCTGGTGCAGTTTTAAAAAAATTAATATTTTGAGTTAATCAAATCCCAGGTGTGAGTTCATAAAGCCAGAATTACATACTATGCCTATGTCTGCGAAACACCTGATCATCTACTGTAAAGCTTTCATTGCTTTGTTTGTGTATATTCCAATTGCAGTGGGGGCAGGGTGTGTGGGGAAAGCTTTAGGCTGCAATTGAGTTGGTAAACTGTATTCTTCACACCTGAAACATTGTTTTCTCCGAAAGTGCTTTCTTCCCTTTTTAGCTGATCTTTTGCTGCCTATGCATGTTTACACAGCTCCCTACGTGAATTCTTGTTCTTGACTGAGAAAGCTTTAGAGAACTTCACATTTTTATTTTAAACCAATTGTAAATATGTTTACATACATGGCATTTATATACATTTTTTACTTAAGCATACGATGTGTTAACTATCCAGCCATTGCAAGCCACTGCAACAGCCACAAATAAATAAAAAATTAACTTTTTTTTTCCTGATGGTAACTGTAACAAATTGTCACGCTGCACATCTTTGAGAAACAATCATGACATTCTCATCCAATCAAAGTTTTTGTTTTTTTTTCATTATGAAACCGTGATCTTGACATCAGGTGTGAAGTAGAGTTAACAGCTTCAGATTTAAAAGCTTATTGATAATATCTTCCATGTTGCATTGACATTGGAATGTTCTTACCAGTGTAAAAATAGGGGATACACAATGTGTAGGGGATACACAAACTCCACTTCAGTTTACAGAGAAATTCCTCCCGAGTCATACAACATTGTCCAATAATACTCTTCTTGTGTCTAATTTCTAGTTTTGCAGGATTTGCGTGATAAGTTTGATTGTTTAGTGGGGATGACATTACCCATGTCTATCGTCACTGAACAACACAGGTTTGATTCGAAGTGTCTGTTAATAAAACAGAGCGCCTTCCAATACATATAACTACTGCATGATTTCTTTATCCATTTCAGTTAAATGAGGGGAATTAAATCAGTTAGAATCTTGGAGTGCCAGTTGTAAAAATAACCCTTCTTCCCTCCTTTGCTAACTTAAAGACTTTCGTGAAGAAATCCTAAATCACAATGCCATCACTTAATTTATCCAGATACACAAATTCATGCAAAGAACAAGCTATAATAGTGTACTATTTGTATGTATTCACTATATAAGAAACAACCAGAAAGTAATCCTCTGATTCCGCTTTGGACCATTGGGTGCAGTGCTTTGTCTATTACCAATAGCAGGACAATAAACGTTTTTTAAAAAGAAACGGATGTCAAAATGTTCCCGATTTGTCCACCTGTGATATTATAGCTGCTTAGTTACAGATGCAGCCATTCAAAGTTTGCGGTACAAACCCGTACCACAGGCATCTACCCACAAGCCACCGCAGTGTACCGCGGTACGTGATGGGCTGGCCAAAATGACCGACAGATGCACTTGTGGTGCATTGGTTGGTAGTGAAAAGATTTAATCATTTCATCTTTTTACTGTGCTTTTAATCTGCTTAATATTAGATATTTATATGGAATTTTAAAAGTTAAGGAAAATTTTTGTAGCTGAGCATAAAAAGAAGAGGAGCATAATGTGTCTAAAGGTCATAAACGATATTTAGGAACATAAACATATTATGTAAACTGTATATTGCTAGTATTGGTATTTTAAAGAAAAAATACAGACCAGTATTCCATTTCTCCCTAAACATTTTAAGCATCAAAATCTTAAATGTGGTTATTTCGGAAATGTTTTTACGTGTTCCTTCTGACCATGTTACTGTACGTTTATATACATTACTTTGTGAGAAAAGTGATAGTTTTAAGCTTTTCTGCAAATACGCTCAATATCAGAGTAAACAAAAGCATACTTTTAGAATTTGATTAATAGGGAATATAATATGGAATCTAAAGAAATTAATAACGATATAATTATATTCAGGTACTGTTGCACAAAACAGTAGTAGATACACATATCTATTGATATGTGTATGGCTGTTTCAGGACTTTGTCACATGACTCTATCAATGGTGTGATGGCTTAAGTAACTGACTTATAAGTGTGAAGTTGAGTGTTCAAATCCAGCTCTTGCCGTTTTATTTTAACAAATAAACATTTCTTTGAAAAACTAAAATAGCAATAGCAAAATAGCAATATTATGGACACTCTATTGACATTTTTATATTTCTAAATCGAATCTAAGTCATTTATTAATAACAACGCATAATTTCAAACTGCTAATGATATTATTACTAAGTATTATCGAAACTATATTGAATTTGTTGGTTTTTCTAAATATCACAAAACATTTAAAGTGAGCTAAGCGATTACCATTTTCCATGAATACTTGCGCTCGTTATCGCAGTAAAAGAAACTCATACTTTTCAGAATCTAATTATTTAAGTAATAATGCATGAGAGGCTGTGCTACTGTATATCGTGTATATAGTCACAGTTAAAAGGTGTTGTTAGGCCCGACGTGATGCAGAGGGCCGGCAACCCTTTTAACTGTGTCTATATCCATGATATACCACAGGCCTCGAGTGCCTTATTGATTTTATAAAATGGTCCCCAAATATGCGATTGCTGTAAAGAATGAATTTTAATTGTAAAAATTTATTTAACACGAAAATTAAGCTGTTTACGTTCCTCCGCCTGAGAATATAGTCCCTCGTTGCTACGCAACGCAGAAACACAACCACAAGTAACTACCCAATGGGCAAAAGATGTAGAATATACGTATATTAAACGCATACCTTAGACGTATAAAAGTGGTCCATAATTAGTCTAGAATGAAATTCTAATATACGTATATTGTTATACGTCAATTATACATTTATGATTATATGTTCATTATACATAAATGGTTGGAATTCTATTATACAGATACATTTAGATGACTATTATACATATATGGTTGGAGTTCTATTGTACGGATAACTTTAGAGGACTATTATACATATATGGTTAAAGGTCTATTATGCATCAAAAATAGGTTGTATAGGCTTAGAAACTAGTAAATCAAGCCAATGATTTGGTTTAGAAATTTATTTTGAAAATGTATAATCTTCACACCTGAAAAATATGTAGTTCATATAATACATTATATACAATATTGGAATCAACATATGGATAATCATCATAAAAAATCACAACTAGTAAACTTCAGCTACAAATTCTAGTAACATGGCAATATATATAAAGTAAAGACAAACACAAACTAATTACATGAACACGCTAATATTTAACTCAAAAACACATTTCGATTCAAATATAAGTTTCAAAATTTACAACTTCTATTTTTCCAAGAAAATATTATTACAATGTGAACTTAAGACGATTTTTACTGTTCACCATTTGCAAAGCCCTGTCTATTGTCCTAACAGTTAGAACCAGCAACTTATCATTTTCAGTGTTTAGATTCCAGGCCCCCTGCCTTGCATACGCATTCTTCAATCAAAGCAGTGTGCTCCTTTATTTCTTTTTCTGTCGCTGTTGGGTGGGACTTCAGCACTGCAGCTAGGAGAAAATTTTATTATATTAGTACTCAGATAAATGATGATTAATCTCTTCTTGAATATAATCTCAAAAAAGAACCATTAAGGTTTACTAAGCTCAAAGTTTAATCAATGTATTAAGTTTAGCTTGCATCATAGTAATTGAGCAATAAAGTCTGTCCTAATTAAAGAGTACCCAAAGTTTGAAAGTACAACATAGAATAAGAGTACCTTTAATTGCTCTATTAAGATTTGTGTCTCCCGGGCCCCTCTTTTGGCCTTGATCTTTCCGGTTTGTGCCAGCAAAGTGGAATTCCATCATCAGTTCATTTGTCTTAAGTCTGAAAACCAAATTATCACTGAGCTTAGACATTTTTCAAGCGAGTTTCTGCTCTACGTTTATTTACTCAAATATTTAGGATCGAATGTACTACTGTAATCCTTATATTTTAAAAGACAATTTTGCAATTTTACACCTTGCAAATTCAGTTGTTAACGCATAGGTATCTATAAGCTAAATTTAGTGGATATTTTAACTTGATCAAATTAAAAATGTAAAAACATTTTACAAAATCAATAACCAATACCTTGTCAGCACTGTGAACACACTCTGACATCACTGCCACCTACTCTCCAAAGTTGGTTTATCTGGAAATAATATTATATTAGAAATAATATTTGAAGCTATTTTTACTATTGGATCTTCACTAATCAACTAATCAGACATAAACATTACACATGACCATTCATTGGAACGAACACATTTTCACTTATTAACTACACTTTGCTGCAGTATTTGCTAAGTCTTAGAATACAAAGTGACCATATTTGAAAGTACAAAAGTTGTAGTAACTTTTTAGAACATGGAACTTTATGTAAAACACTTTATTTTGGCATTAAAAGATAAGCAATATTATACATTATAAACTAAAAATAAGAAAGTATGCCAGAGATGGATCCTATTAATCAGATGTAAGCTGTCAAATTATGACCTATCTGTAACCTAGAATACAAGTAGTGAATATTTTCTACACCACAGAGAGAATATAATATCATACCAGCAGCAAGGACAGGCTCGTGTGTACAGAACTCTTCCATTGTGCTCAGCCTCTTGATGTGGAATTGGGAGTCCAACGGTTCTATACACCTTTCCACACGCCTCAATTCATCTCTGATCTCTATCAGGAGACTCAATAACCACTTCTGAAACTCTGAAATCATTCACATTTTGTATCAGCATTTGAAAGGAATTAGGTCAGGATTTTCTTACACTATTGTTATATTAGCATTACTGTAGTATTGCTAATGTGCTACATGCAATTTATAATCTTAAAAATTTAAAATGACACTTATATAACAATTTTCTGGACACTCCACTCAAAGTGCTTTACAGGTAATGGGGACTCCCCTCCACCACCACCAATGTGCAGCATCCACCTGGATGATGCGACGGCAGCCATAGTGCGCCAGAACGCTCACCACACATCAGCTATCAGTGGGGAGGAGAGCAGATTAATTAAACCAATTCATAGATGGGGATTATTAGGAGGCCATGATTGGTAAAGGACAATGGGAAATTTGGCCAGGACACTGGGGTTACCTCCCTACTGTTTTCGAGAAACACCCTGGGATTTTTAATGACCACAGAGAGTAAGGACCTCAGTTTTACATCTAATCTGAAGGACAGCATTAGGACCCACATGGACCTCAGGGTGAGCACCCCCTGCTAGCCCCACTAACACCTCTTCCAGCAGCAACCTTAGTTTTTCCCAGGAGGTCTCCCATCCAGGTACTGACCAGGCTCCCACCTGCGTAGCTTCAGTTGGTTGCCAGTTGTGAGTTGCAGGGTGATATGGCTGCTGGCCATATCACCCTGCCATATACCCTGCAATATCACCCTGCATATACCGCAGTTTGTTGACAAACAGGGGCACTCGTGGTGCATTGGTCAGTTGTAAAAAGATTGAAATGTCTTTACTGTGACCGTTTTAGTATTGAATATTTACCACTGAAGGGAAATCTAAGCAGCTAAAATTCCCACATTTGTAGTTGATTTTGTGTGATCTTCACCTTCACACTATTTTATGTGCCATTTATTGCTTATTAACGTACTATTTTAACCAAAATAATATTAAGTAAGACCTGTATGTATTCAAATAGTATTATTATTATTTATACTTACTTGTCAAAAGAGGTTTGCTGAGATTTTTGCAGATTTCTTCGTGACAGTATTTAACCAAAATGGCGACTAACAAATATCAGCAATGCATTGTGGTATATAACCGGAAGAGTTACTGTGTTAGATATGTTTTCAATGGCAATAATATATGCGTTTATTGATGTTGTCGATATTACGGTTGCAATTTAACACTGATAATATATTGCTGCAATATGCCCCCTGCTGTGTGCTGATGTGCAACTTTAAGGCATACAGTTAGTAAGGAAACTTTCACTATTGTAAGGTATTATATATAAAGATGCAGCCATTCAAAGTGCGCGGCACAAACACGTACCACGGGCATTTGGTTACGTCATCGCACGTCATACGTGATTGGTTGACCGACAAGGGCACTCGTGGTGCGTTGGTCAGTCGCAGAAAGATTTAAATATCTTTACTGTGCCCGTTTTAGTATTGAATAGTTATATGGAATTTTACCACTGAAGGGAAATCTAAGTAGCTGAGCATAAACAGAATATGACCAATAGGACCGCGTGTGAAGGCCATCAACAATATTAATTTTGGAACATAAACATACAGTATTACAATACAGTATGTAAACTGTATATGGCTGGTCTCGGTACTTTAAAGAAGAAATACACACCAGTATTCCATTTCTCCATAAACATTTTAAGCATTGAAGTCTTTAACTAACATGTGAAATAACATGTGTATAAAAAGTGGTAGTTTTAAGCTTTTCTTTGAATACGCTAGATACCAGAGTAAACAAGCATACTTTTAGAATTTGATTAATAGGGAATATAATATGGAATCGTGTATCTAAAGAAATTAATAATGATAAAATTATATTAATGTACTGCAACACAATAGTATACGCTGTACAATTTCTGTTGATACTATATGTGTAGGGCTGTTTCACCACTCATCGTGTGACCATGCGAGTGGTGTGGTGGTCTAAGTACCTATCTAACAAGTCTAAATGACTTGTAAGTAAGAGGTTGGCTGTTCAAATCCAGCCAGCGCTATGACTTTTCTTTTAACAAACATTTCGTTGAAAAAAATAATATAGCAATATTATGGACAATTAATTGACTTTTTATATTTCTAAATATCACAACATATTCGAATGTAAGTCATTTTTTAATAACAATGAATAGTCACCTTCTTTCCTTCTGACAACGGTTTCTGCTTCTGCTTCCTGCTTCTATTGTGTGGGAATCTCTTTAGATCTCCCTTCAGATTTAAAAGGTTATTAATGTCTTCAGTGTCGCATCTTCCCAGTTTAGCTGATCTTTTGCTGCCCAAGCATGCTTACACAGCTCCCTGGGTAAACTATCACAAAGCTTTACATTAACATTTTTATTATCAACAAATTGCAAACACGACATTTACATTGGCGTTATTACTTTTTCACTTGAGTGTATGGAGGATTGTCAGCTGTCACTGAAATCAGACTCTTAGGCTTCGCAAACCATTTTTAAAATTTGTATTAATTATTTGCGTTACAATATAAACATTTACTGTCAAACTTTAAATCAACCATTGATTTAAAGACAATCTGTCAAAGTGCAATGAAATACAATATTGTTGTTGTAGTTGTTGTTATTGTTGTTTTTAACCTGTAAAGCACTTTGAGAAGCCACCTTTAAAGGTGCTATATAAAAGCACTGATTCTTATGGAATGTGTTTTCTTTTTTGTAAACAACAATAACAACAACAATGAACAGAGAAATGAGGCCTAACTTGGGAAAGCTCAGAAACACTTAATTCTGCCTCATTAATAAGCCTCGCCGCTACATATCCCCCCTTTTTGAAGGTCACAAGGTCCCGAGGGATTGTTGCCTTCAAAACAAAACAGAGTTAAGTGATGTCCCTTGTCATTGGAACATTAACCTTAAATGTTCACATTACTCCTCGAGAATTCATACAGGAACCAGCATTGGATACAAACATTATGAACAACATCTGGAGTACTGTATGTATAAACAAGGTAGGAGACATCATCTCAGTCTAGGAATTACACATCAGGAAGTTCACTGTCAATATCTGATACCTCTGTAGTAGATATTTGGGGAGAAGTCACTTCCTTTCTTTTGACATTTCACTCATTTTTGCTACCCGGAGTAAGGCATTCAGAGTACACTGTCAGTCATGATCCAGCTACCCGGCAGTAGTGTTACAATAACACCAGTTCCTGTTCCCAGTCCCCCGATAAACCACAACACCTGTGTTGGGTATCTGCTAAGGTGGTTTGGAGGTTTGTTCCATTAAAGCAAACTCAACTACCTGTACCTCTTCAGGGCTTACTGTTTCTTGGATTTCTATCCAATTCAATAGTGTGGCACCTGAAGGCATCCACGACCTCAAGTTTGGTCTCATATTGTCTGGTTCCAGACCGTACAGTGTTAAGTTCAAGTTGTATATGGCCTCCTCGGGAACTTGCAGGAAAACTGTTTGATTAGGTAGCTGCATTGCGGTAGCTGTATCATGCCTGTCACAAGTCATGGTGACAGTTAAATGTGGTGTGCTGACCAGCCATTTACTTCCCACCTGCTCTTCATGGGGTTCATTAACCTCCCTCTGCCCATTAGTAGCTTTACACCCTTCATTGGTGAATCGTTTAGACACAGCCAATGGATAGCTTTGGTAGCCATACCCATCTCAAGATTTGGAACCGAATTCAATCTTGGATTGCCTCCTGGGTGAGCTATGAGCGATGGGGTTAATGTCACATACTCCTCTACTGAGAAGAGTGGAATCAAGTGGGTTGGGATTTGTGCCGTGGTTAGACTGGCTACAGTGGCACTAAACTCCCTTAACAGGTCTTGTGTCAACATTCTGGCCTGTTGCACACAAGCATAAACCCCCTGTTTAACACCGACAATCATGTCCACTGGTTGGGGAATAAGGTTTAACCCTGTTGCATAGGAAGTTGCCTGTAGGGTTTTCCCTAAGCTTTCCAACTTTTGCTGCTGTCGATACAGTCTGTCACTACCCTCTGGCATCTCTGACACCTGCCTTCTTGGGGCAGTAAGGGTGAGAGTGCCAGTAGCACACAAACCTACCAGAAAAAGCAAACGTGCAACAGTGGCGGCAGCAATCAGTCCTCCCAAAAGTCTTTTCGGGTGGCTGATCCCAGTCATCTCCTTCTGAGTGACTGTTGCCTTTCTAAGCTGGCACAGCGTGTACATGGTGACTTTCTCAGTATGCCCTGTGGCATCTTATGCACCAACATCCTGGAAATCTGGGGAGATCTGACGCAGCTGCTGATGCCGCTCCTCCTTTTCCAGGGCATTTGCTTTTTCGATTTGTTCATGCCTGTGCTCTAGGAACCCTGCAGGGGGCGGTGCAGCGGTGGAGCATGCCTGACCCTCGGCTGAGTGGTCATCTGGAGCACCTGAGTGATCTGGGATTGTTATCCCATTCTCACTGTTCAGGTCCACCCTGCACACCTCCTGATTGAGGAATCCCTCTATCGGCATGTTTACAGTCGTTCGCTGGGCGTGGGTGTAGGACACCTGCTCGCTCCCCCCTTCCCTCACTAGGGGTTCAGGGAGCTGCCCCAGCACTGGGATAGCTAGTTAACTGTCTTTGAACTTACTATCACCCACCAGGCCCATGTCAGTGCGGGCAGGGATTCTGACATCCCTCTTTGCGATGTCCTGCACTGGCAGGCGGGTGGCTTGACCATCCAGCTCCAGTCTGGCTGAACCACTGTTGGTCCGACTCAGACTGACAGACTGAGCTGGTGGCTGTAAGAAAACCGGCTTGGCTTTCATTCCCTGTCCCTTCTGGGGGACTGGGTGTGTTGGCAACCCTGCCGTTGAGGCAGGAACAATCAGGTCAGTCTCACTCACTACCTGGTAGTTGTGAGAAATAATGTTACCTGACTGCAGGTTCCCTGGGTCACAGCAGAGGGAATCGGCATCTGGGATCAGGTGTGTCCACAGCGCAGTAGTCTCAGCGTCCAGCTGGACCTCCTGTCTAACCTGTGAATGTTGCACCAGAGGCACCTGGCGGTGGCCCTGTGACAGCTGCTCAAGCAGATCCTCACTAACAGAGGACCTCTCAGGGCTAAGGGTGAGGGCTACATCACCAACCTGCTCTCCTGCCATCTGGATCCCTTCCACCACTGCAGGGTGGTGTTCCTGACCCCTCTTGGGTGCCAGGGTGCACAGGGAAAGCTCCTTTTCATCGCCAGGTGGGGAGATCTGCTCCTCTTTAGGGATGTAAAAGGGGTGTGCTTTACCTGGTGGATCAGGCGGCTGCTCGGAGCACCGCTCCTGTGGCATGGAGGCTTTTGTGACCTCGGCCGGGGCATGACTTCCCTGTATATTCGGGGAACAAGAAAATATTTTTATTTCTTGTCCAGAGGGAACAGAAGGAATCTCCGCATGGGCTTCTGTGTTCGGTGGGCACTGTGTGAGCACAGTCTGCCTCTTGGCCCCCCTTTCCTTCTGTACAGAAGGCTTAGGAGCCTTGACCTGTTTCCACACTTTGCCTTTCTGGTGATCCACCAAAGGTTCCTCTCTGAGTCGCATGCCCTTTTCTTTTTCTACCCATTTGAGCTTGCCGTGTGACATCAAACACCTTTCAACCTCAGTGTCAATCAGTGTCTCACTGTGTAAGACATCTCCCATGGCAGCCTCGAGGTAAAAGCTTCCTGCTTTTCCTCTCTGTTTTACTGCCTGCTCTGTGACTTCAGGGGTGGAGTCAGCACTCGCTTGGGAGTGGCTGACCTCATCCAGGCAGGAACCCTTCCGCTCAATCAGATAGACTGAGGGAGGGAGAGGGGGCGGGTCTCCGCCTCCTCCAGTGGAGAGTATCAGCTCATTCACGCTTCCGGCAGCCTTGGGGAGCGGTTGTCCCTGTCCTAATAAAGCTTGTTCAAGCCTGGCCAGGCGGGCGGCTACTGAATCCTTTTGTTCAGCCTTTTCTAGCCCTTTCCCTCCCCCGGTGTTCTCATGGCACTTAGGATGCTGGGTGCGGTCCTGTGTGCATGCTTTGGAACGGGGCTTAGCCAGCTCAGGAGCCTGTGCTCCTTCGAGCAGGAGGGAGTTAACCCTGCTGGCTCTGACAGCGAACACAGTCGCTTTAGCAGCTATTTGCTCAGAGCGACTTTGGACATCATACTCCCAGGCTTTCTGCACGAATCTCTTAATATCAGTCATTTTCATGGTCTGTGCATCTGTATGCATTAAGATCATCTTTCTGACTGACGGGTGGAGATTCGCAATGAATAAACCCTTGAATTGTGTGTTCTCCTCGCAACCCTCATCATTTCGCCCTGCAAAATAAGTTCGTCTAAGTCTCTCGTAATATTCGCGAGGGGACTCTGCTCTCTCGTGCTTAATGTTAAGGGCGGCTACTATCGCGGCAGTCGGGTCAATAAACCGATAAGTTTCGATAAGTGCTTGACACAGCTCCTCAAAATCATTACAGACTCCACTCATGTACGGCTCTGCTGGTAGTTTTCCTGACCAGAAACACTTTCTCCTGTTCTGTGGCGTTTGGCAGGTATTGCAGGTTATACCTGAGGTCCTGAATATAACTCTCGATATTATTCTCTGACACTGCAGGGTCAAATCTCTCTATGTCCTTCGCTAGCTCTCTCAGAGAATGGAGATTTATCCTTCTAGCTTCTCCGCTGACGGAGATATGGAAGAGATCGTGGTCAGACCTGTCGCTGCTAGAGAGAGTGCTTAATAGTGACTCGAATTCAGACCTTTTAGCAACCATCGTTAAACTTAAAGAGTATTACTTTTAAGTACGAAATCACAGTTTTACCACAGAAAACCACAAGATCAAGTATGCAATCAACCCGGTAGATTGCAAAAGATCACAAAACAATCAAGCACTGCTTAAAGAGCAAGGGGAACTTTTTTCCTTTTTGGGTTTCAGCACACTGTATTGTCGTGTATGAAACCCGCGGCGTTTTATTTTGAATTGTTCCGCTTGGTTGATTCATTTCAGTCTTTCCACGCCCACCCAGGGACGCCAAAAATGTAATCATAGCCATTCAGGGACGCCAAATATGTAATGTTGTAGTGGCTCTCTGAAGGCACCAGTTCTGTAGGGTTTGGGCATTTACTGAGACAATTATTAATTGTAGCAGTAAATCACAAAGTTGATTCTTTTGATGGCTTTAGAATCCAACCATGCGACATAACTCAAACAACGCACACACACAGGTACTAATACACGAGGATACATTTATTAATACATAATATATGCATATAAACCTAACATATCTTATTGAGGGGGTTATCAGAATACAAAAGATATATATTCAATCAGTTACGAAGAGTTACACATATCAAGAGGACATACGTTCAGTATATCATTCATTAAGACCGTTTCGTAAATGAACTTGGTTATAACTTCTACATTAGATACTCAAAACAAGTACATAACTCTTAGGAATTAAATTGATATCAACTGGTTGGGAAAACAATTGAATTCTTGAGCTGTAATGCATTGAAGTTGAATACTCATCCAATCTCTGGGGATTCAGATCTCCTGCGGGCTCAAAGAAACAGTTGCAGGCTGTTGCTGTCCAATCCGCGCTCTCTGGCTCGGTGCCAGGCTGTGCTGTGCGGCTTGCGACAGTACACTGCTGATGCTCACTGGCCTGCTAGTTAGTGTTGGCTTTAACTAGCAAAGTTTGTGCACAGGAGAAAAGATGACTGTGGGTCCGAGCAAGTGAGGAAGAGGACCGGTTCGTTCCTGATGAAGAGCTAGTTCTGAATAGTGATTCAGCTGTCCACAGTTCTGACCTTTTCACGAGGCCTGCTGCTGGTGCTAGCCTCGGGTGGATCCTCTGGTTACTCTCTGGCAACCTCCGCTCTAGACTCTTAGAACAAAGGAAAGTTCTGGCACTCGGACACACTGGCCGTTCCGTGGTTGTCTGGGCTGAGTCTCAGGATGGTCAGGAGGTGCGCTGCGAGAATGTCCTGCCCTTGGGAGCCTTCTGCTCCTGGGCCGTCCTGCCCTGGAATTCTCCTTTGAATTCCCTTTAGAAAAGTCCACAGAATTCTCCTGAATCCTCACTGAATCTCTCTGAATCTCTGTGTTGCCTGTTTTTACCTGGAGGAACTTCAGCTCATTGATTGGCTGAAAGTTCCATGAGCATCAGAGTCCCACGTGGGTTACTCAGCCCTACCAGTCCCTGATTGGTTGATCAAGGTGAAATATGAGTCACTTACTCCTGACACTTAGGAATGCAGTCCAGATGTCCATCTGGCACTCCCTAGACAGATAGGCGCCAATGGATGACCATTGATCATGATAGCCAGGCTTAGCTAAGTGCATCCCCCTTTGGGAGCTGTTTCTTATCAAAAGAAAACATCTTAAATCAGCCTGCATGAATAGTTTCTCTGTGGCTGCACCACAGAGATGAACAGAGAAATGAGGCCTAACTTGGGAAAGCTCAGAAACACTTAATTCTGCCTTATTAATAAGCCTCGCCGCTACACTGTATACAGTACAGTTTGCATACAGTAATATGTTTATGTTCCTACTGTAAATCAATATCTTTTATGAGCATGTGAAAGGCATAGTGAATCTGAGATTCTCAAAAATTACTGTACTTTGCATGATTGGATCAACGAAATACTGTGGTGTTACTTTTACAATGACAGTCAATGAAAAAATAAAATATTTTCATTTACAAAGACGGTTACAAAGAATGTGGATGAGGGCAATACTTTGAGTTTACAGCTTGTCCAAGGTCATTCATTATTAATACTATTAGTAATATCTTCGGTAAAGACTTTGATGGCGACAGCTCAAACATGAGAGGTTGAGCTTTATTCTCTCCACTTTGTGGAGATTCCAGATACTATTATTTAACTTGCGGTACCATGTGGTATTATGCAAGAATATACGGTATTATACGGTAACTTGCGTTACATTGCGACAAGCGCACCGCATTATAATGCGGTATCACCCAATTGTTTTGAATGGTTGCATCTGTAATGACATTATGGAATAGGATGGGGACAGGCCTAGCGTCACAGGGGGAGGGAGGAGTGTCACCCCCTCAGTTCTGGGCAAAAGGATTTTTGAACACTTTCTCTCACTTAACCTGCACCCTAAAAAAATGTTGTACTTTGTCAATGCTCAGATAACACTAATTGGCACTCACAGTCACTCGGACTGTTTGATGTACAGGAGGGCTATCCGTCCAGGAACTGCACATATCAGTGTCGTTATTTGGTGTAACATTATGATCCTGTTTGCTCAGGTGGGCCGATTCCTTGCAGTAGTTTATCCTTATAATTAAAAATAAAACTAGGACTAGTTATAGCAGTCTGTGCTTTCTGTTGGATTTACAACTATTTTTTCTTAATGATTCAGAACCTTGTTACCGTCGATGTAGCTCCAAAAATGAACACGTATACTTTGTCACTCCAGGCAATACTAACCGCGAGAGTGCCAATAAATATGAAACTGAACTTCATCACAAATACCAGATTGTTAGTCGTTATCTTCTATCATGAAGCACTAATCAATGGCATAGTTGCGAGATTTCATTTGGGCAGCTGCAACATACGGCTCCGTTTCAACAGAAATATCACCGCCACCCTCAGAATTTCAGACGCCCCCCTACAGATTTTTCCCTGGCACCGCGCCCTGATGGGGGACGGGGTATACAGGAAATTGTATCAAATTTTCTATAAAAATAAAAATAGAAAATCTATAGTCATTCAAAAATTTTAGTATTTTTTTCAGGCAGGTGGCAAGACCCCCTCTGCAAAACCCCTGTATACAAAGCTGTGTAAATAAATTACTGTGAAAATAATTTACTTCGTACACTATGCAGATTGCCGTCATACCCATAGTTGCGACACACACAATATATAAAAAGCCTTAGGCACTGTGTTAGATGTTTTTTTGACATTATATATGCGTTTATTAATGTTGTCGATTTTATGGTTGCAATTCAACGTTGATTATACATTGCGGTAATGTATATATACATATAGCCATATTTTCGCCGTGTTATATACGTATATTTGATGAATCACTGCCCACTGGGTAACTAACAAGGACAGGACATTATCTAGCCAATATGATAAAGGAATAAATGACATGTTTTTTGTTTATTTCTTTAGCACATGTATTTGAACATTTCCATCGATCGTACAACCACTGAAAAACTGTGCAATCCCTAGTTCGTCAGGCATTTTCTTTTTCGCTGCAGGAGCACTCCTACTGGTCCTGGTCTCAGTGCCTTCTAGGATATAATGCCAGTGATATGTTAAAATTGGGTTTCCTATAATGCCGCAGCGAACTCTCATTTTTATGCCCACTATAACAGACATAATCTCCCTTGCTTTTAACCGAGCTTTTCATAATTTATAAGAATGAAAATTATTTAAACTATGTGACACTTATCCTTCCACGAGAGTTCAAAATAACACAAGGATCCTCAATTTCTAAATAAATTTATAATGATATTAATTTAAGGATCTAAATATCGAAAGATATTTATCTATATAGTGGGTAGTATTACTGCATTCCACTTTCTTTGTAAACACGGAAAAACAGATTTACAATGCGAAGCTGTGTCACTCTTCTGTGTAAAAAAACAATTTGAACACCATGGCTGCTGTTTTTAATAAGCTGCTGAGTAAAGAATGTCAGCAATATTGTGTATATAGTTTTATGTATATAAAGGCTGCGAAAACTTTCACAATTAGAGGTCTCATTTAAAATATACATTTCGATTAGAAAAAAAACATATTCTATTGTCTTCCTGGTACGTAGAACAGATCAGCAGGTCTTTTTTTCCTCAATCACAGACTCTGAAAACAGCGTGCAGCCCACTGCGCTGCGTCAGAGGGGGAGGCGGCACAGAGCTCAGTATTACACCGTAAAGCATCCATTTTGTCTGCATTCATAACTTAGTGTTTAAAATTAAACAACGTAGATCATTTTTTTTTACTCCTAAGTCCCTTGATTATCATTAAGCACATGTTTCTCAGCACTCAGACAACGTTTTGACACCATTGTTAGACAAAGCAGGAACTTATTGTACTTTCTAATGACATTGGTGGAAAGATTACAGATTTAAATCATCTTTAATTTTGTTATACGTTTTAGAAAAGTTTCATCTATACATACACCACAAAACTATTCTTAATTGTATTTCTGATTGCTATATAATTTAGCACTGTAATAAATTGTGCTAATAATAAATTCTATTCTACTCTGAGAATGTAGGGGAGAGGAAAAATGCCCGTGGTCTTTTCACTGATAAACATGTGTTAACAAAAACTACAGTATGCTTAAGAGTTGTTAAACCGGTTTTTATTATTTTTTTCAGCGTGCTAGAGCACCACAATTCACACTCAACCACATCACAGATCACAGATCAGTCCCAGTGTGTGAGATCTTGCTGTTTGATCTGTGCTTGATCTTTGATCTGAGATTTAACAGAGAGCTTATCTCTATTAATATATTTATATCGAGTGGTATTAAATGCAACTTTTTTGTATAGATGACACTTTTCTAAAATGTATTTAAAAATAAAAACAATTACGATTGGCGTGCCTGTAGCTTTTTCACAAAACCTCCTAGAGTTATGAAAACACTTGCTGTATGTACAAAAGAACATTTTTTTACCATGCTCGAATATTCTTCTGTACATATTTTTGGAAGGGAAACACAGAAAGCCTTCAAACCAAATACATTTTAAAGACCACAACGTGAAAATGTTCACAGCACCACATAAAACTATCAGTGAGTTAATTCTCTTTTTTTAAACCTCTGGTTTTTCATCGATGCTTAATTACGCACTAAATGGAACACGGGGAGACCGCTGTGTACACGTTCACAATGCGAGAAATACTGCTCAATATGGCTTCGAGTGAAAAACCCGTATATCACTATAGGAAGCAGAACAGCGCAGCCTGAAACAGCCGAAACTTCATGTTGTCTTTCTTCTCTTTTCAGCATGGAATAAACCTATTACTTGATCCTTTGCAGCCTAAGCATGCTGTACGCGGCTACTCACTTGTATTAAACCTATTTCACTCAGTAGTTTAAACTAAGTGTAAAGTGCTATCAGGAAAAAAAGTCTCTGTGGGAGCTCATCTGCAATAGAAAGCAACCGGGAACTTCTGGTTAGGATGGGGACGGTAAAGGCAGCATAATACGAATTACCACCCGACAACTTTGTAATAAAGCCCTGAAAAAGTTTTTTTTCTACATTACATTTGAAAAAATAATAACTATGGCTAAAGGAGCTGTCAGGAGAAGCAGGAGAAAACTACCG
The DNA here is from genome assembly GCF_059453375.1 of Lepisosteus platostomus. Taxonomy (NCBI): domain Eukaryota; kingdom Metazoa; phylum Chordata; class Actinopteri; order Semionotiformes; family Lepisosteidae; genus Lepisosteus; species Lepisosteus platostomus. The sequence goes on along the minus strand of NC_142620.1, from coordinate 31,270,114 downwards.
ACCGTGGAAAATGTGAAAATTGCAACTTCGGACCGTAGTAGGAGTAACTCAATGAGCTCTGAACAAGATGGCGCAGACACCAGTCTTTAGAAAATATTATACGAACTTAGAGACTTCAGACAGGAAAATAAAGAGCAGCTTACCGATATTAAACAGGAGCTGAGCAAGGTTAATAAGAGACTGGTTAAGGCAGAGGGACGGATCGAAGAAGTGGAAACAAGGGTCTTAACAACAGAAAGTGTGATAAAGAAACTCTTGAAACGACAAATTACTTTGGAAACTAAATTAACAGACCAGGAAGGAAGATTTATGGAATCCCTGAATAACTTTTCCATTATAACAAACAATTTTATGTGGATCATGATTACCCACCAACAGTACTCAAAAAATGTATGGGTTTCTCAAAAATCTATTTCTCCTCATATAAATCTGGCCATAGAAGAGGAGTGGCTATACTGATATCTCAAAAGGTTCAATTTGAGTTGCTTACAGAAGTTAAAGATAAGGAGGGGAGATATGTATTAGTTTTCGGAAAAAATGGAAGGGGAATTACTAACATGACTTAATGTATATGCTCCACCTGGTAGTGATTTTAATTTTTATTAAAAAATGGTCAATTTGATAGTTAATGCACAAAGGATACTGATATGTGGAGGTGATTGGAATGTGCATCTTAACCCCAGGTTTGATTCTACAAATATATCTTCTCAGAGAGATAAGTCACTGTATAAAAAGATTAATGTACTGATGGAGGAAATGGGAATAATAGATCTTTGGAGAGATTTCTATCCAAGTGGGCGGGATTACACTCACTATTCCTTCCCTCATTCGGTATATTCAAGGATTGATTATTTTTTTATACACAAGACAGATAGACATAGGGTTCAAGATTGCGATATTGGTAGAGTTGATTTTTCAGACCACGCTCCTATGTCATTGTCCTTACGATTAAGTAATAATCATGGAGATACAACATGGAGTATGAACTCAAGTCTTTTGAACGATCCACAATGTAAAGAACAGATAAAACAAGAAATAAAACTATTTTTGGTGGAGAATGATAATGGGGAAGTGGGACCAGAGATGATATGGGACACATTAAAGGCAGTTATAAGGGGGAAAATTATTGCTCTGAGCAGTCATAAGAAGAAAGTAAACAAATTCCAATTATCTAAGTTGAAAGAGTTGGAGAAAAAACATCAAGAAAAACAGGATTCAAAAATCATGCAAGAAATAAAGAAGCTTGGAAACAAAATAGATGTCTTATATACACAGGAAATTGAAAATATATATATATTTACTAGACAAAAATATTATGAATCAGGGTCAAAATCACTAAAGCTGCTGGCAAGAAAAATAAAAAAACAACAGACTGATAATACAAATATATGAAATAAGGAACCAGAACTGTAATGGTGTATTGTATAAATGGGAAGAAATTCAAAACACTTTTACAAACTATTACAGAAAATTATATACACAACACCATTCAGAAAGTGAAGAAAAGATGGATACTTTTCTGGAATCTCTCAGTTTACCAACTCTTACGGAACATCAAAATAATATATTAAAAACAACGAGAATTTAATTCAGTGATTACGAGCCTCAGAGCTACTAAATCACCTGAAACTGATGGTTTTAATTCGGAATGGTATAAAACCTTTCGAGCTGAATACCAAATCTTCTTTCTGCTTGTAATTCGGCATTAATTGATGGAAAAATGCCCCCATCATGGAGAGAGGCTATCATCTCAGTTATCCCTAAGGAGGAGAAAGATAGATTAGATTGTGGATCGTTCAGACCAATCTCAGTCTTAATGTTGATTATAAAATTTATACAGCAATACTGGCTAAAATAATTGAAAAGATTCTCCCTCATTTGATACACTATGATCAAACAGGGTTTATTCAAAATAGACAAACCCATGATAACATTCGACGCACATTGCATATCATGAACCATATTCAGCAACATAATTTAGAAGCTTCTTTGATGAGCCTAGATTTTATACTAACTTCGTTAGTTGGAAATACCTCTATTGGGTTTTAGGTAGGTTTGGGTTATGTGAAAATATTATTAAAGGTATTAAAACTTTATGATAGACCAACAGCACAAATTAAAATAAATGGTTATTTATCTGATAGAATAACTTTAGAACGAGGGACTGGACAAGGCTGCCCTTTATCTTCATTGCTTTTTGCTCTATACATAGAGCCACTAGCCCAGTGGATACGACAAAATAACAAAATAAAAGGTATTTCTATACAAGGGAATGAGCACAAGATAAGACTGTACGCAGATTACATTTTATTATATCTGGAGGATCCCACTAGTTCATTTCTAGAAGTAATGAAACTCTTAGATAGCTTAGGCTTGCTGGCAGGCTATAAGTTAAATGTTCAAAAAACACAAATTGGCATTTAATTACAACCCTCCCGATTTATTAAAAGGCAAATACCACCTTAAGTGGGACCAAAGTTCAATGAGATATTTAGGAGTCTATTTACCAAAAGATATTTCGGTATTAGCAACAATTAATTATGGACCCCTTATAACTACAATTAAATCAGATATATTTAAATGGAACCTAATCCCCTTTATGAGTTTCAGTTCTAGAATTGAATCTGTAAAAATGAATCTACTGCCTCGATTACTCTTCCTATTTCAAGCTCTCCCTGAAGAAGTCTCTGCAAAGCAATTTTCGGAATGGGATAAGATGATTTCTTGGTTTATTTGGCAGGGGAGAAAACTTAGAATTAGATTCAAAACATTGCAACTTTCAAAAGATAAAAGGGGTATGGCTTTACCAAATTTGAAAGATTATTATTATGAATCTCAAGTTAAACCTCTCATTAATTCCTGTAATCCAGAATATCAAGCCAGATGGAAAGATATTGAACTGTCCCTTGTAAATAGGCCCCCAATTCAGGCACGATTAGGTAATAGGAATTTAGACATAATTACTGAAAAAATATTCAATCCATGGATAAAGTTTCAATTAAGGATATGGAATATGATCACAAAAGAGTATAATTTAGGTAAAGTAAAGATACTCAGATGGTGCACCTATGATACGGAGTTTAAACCCAATAAATTGGATAATAGATTTAAATTTTGGATTACTAAAGGAATAACTGCATTTTGTAATATAATGGATAAGAATCAGCTACAAAGTTTTCAGTATTTGAAGGAGAAACATAATTTGGAGAATTCCGATTTTTATAGATATCTTCAAATGCGCCACTATTTTAATAAGGAGATTATATGGGGAGATTTAGATATTGTTAATGATGGGGTAGTGAAAATAGTTACAGAAGCCTACAAATCAGAATTAGGTAAAGGTATTATATCTAGATTATATAAGTTTTATGGAAAAGAAATCATATTCTACAGAGTATATAAAAGATAAATGGATGAAGTTAGAATTTCTAATGAAGAGTGGCTTAAAATTTGTGAATTTCAATGGAGATGTACTAACTCGCATTTGTGGAGAGAGTTTTGGGGGAAAAACATTGTTCGATTTTTCATTACTCCCAGTCAGAAGAAGAGGAAAACTCTAAGTGTTGGAGACAGTGCGGAAACCAAGGTATTCATTGGCATATATTCTGGAACTGCCCTAAAATAAGGCTTTTCTGGAAGGAATTACCCTGGAAACTATATTTGAAAGGAATGTACCTGTAGCGGTGAGGCTTATTAATAAGGCAGAATTAAGTGTTTCTGAGCTTTCCCAAATTAGGCCTCATTTCTCTGTTCATCTCTGTGGTGCAGCCACAGAGAAACCATTCATGCAAGGTGATTTAAGGTCCAAGGACAGCTCCCAAAGGGGGATGCACTTAGCTAAGCCTGGCTATCATGATCAATGGTCATCCATTGGTGCCTATCTGTCTAGGGAGTGCGAGTTGGACATCTGGATTGCATTCCTAAGTGTCAGGAGTAAGTGACTCATATCTCACCTTGATCAACCAATCAGGGACTGGTAGGGCCGAGTAACCCACGTGGGACTCTGATGCCCATGGAACTTTCAGCCAATCAATGAGCTGAAGTTCCTCCAGGTAAAAACAGGCAACACAGAGATTCAACGAGATTCAGATTCAGATTCAACAAGATTCAGAAGGGATTCTGGAGAGGATTCTGTGGACTGTTCTAAAGGGAATTCAAAGGAGAATTCCAGGGCAGGACGGCCCAGGAGCAGAAGGCTCCCAAGGGCAGGACATCCTCGCAGCGCGCCTCCTGACCATCCTGAGACTCAGCCCGGACAACCACGGAACGGCCAGTGTGTCCGAGTGCCAGAACTTTCCTTTGTTCTAAGAGTCTAGAGTGGAGCCTTTACATTTGAGGCTTTATATTTTGGTAAACTGGATTTTGATTGGAGGGGAACTGATTAATAACAAGAAAGTGGCTTCTCACAGATCTACCAACAATGAATGATTGGAATGAATTATTAAAAGAAATATATATAATGGAAAAAATAACATTGTCACTAAAATTACAAATGAAAAAAATTGTCAAATATTGGTTTAGATGGGTTCAGTACATTAAACCTTTAAGGTCAGATTTTGTTGAGATACAAAATAAATTAAATTTAATATGATACATTTATATAGTCTTCTCCCTTTTCCTATTCATAAATGTATACATCTTCTTTCTTTTGAATGTATATAGTTTTGTTAAAATGTTATATAATTGTAAAAAAACAAGAGGAACAAACAGGAATTTGTGCCTGCGATGTAAGCCTGAATAATGGTTGTTCATATGTAAAGTGGTTTTGTTTTGTTCTCTAAAATAAATAAATAATTTAAAAAAAGAAAGCAACCGGTTTGATATGAACAGTAAAATGTGACATATCTGGAGCGTCTAGTATATATCCAACAGTGTGAGCTCATTTGCAAGGCTATTAAGGTTGATTGAGTTACTGTAACAGTCCGGGTGTGGAGAGTTTCTACTTTCCCCTGACTGTCTTGGGTGAAAGGAATCTTTCATCGGAAGGAGTCTTTCATTGGAAGACAATGAACCTATTCTACTCATACATGAGAATATAATATAAATACACCAAGGGATTGGGCTGAATTCACATTACAAAAAAATCTGCGAGCCTGCACTACAGCGGCCATAGTATGGAGACAAAGACTTTTTACGGGAAGAGAGGTGGTGCTTCAGTTGCCTGTATGCGTTAACAAGAGAGTGTGGCATTGTTTTTTTGTCAATGAAAAAGTGTGTGTTTGTGTCTCTCTGTACTCTGTACCGTTTTTCATTCAACAAGTGTCTGAGTCACTGTGTCCGTCCTATATAATAATGCCACAATATTATGAACGCCACTTAGGCTGGGCAATGTAATGATGTGTTCCTGCTTAACTTAGAAATTTAATTACTTTAAAAGCGATGAAAACAGGTTTAGATCGTTAATAACCACTTTTTGTGCACGAAAAATGGGTGATTTTTCTTCCTCGTCATCAGATCTTTCTTGGAAAATATCTTTCTTACCCGATGCAATTCGGGCACAGAAGGGTTAAAAAGAAAGTCAGACAGGCAGGGGGAAGGATGAGTTGTGAAACTGTTACCTGTCCTAGATAAAGCGATTAGAAAATAGGTGGATTTACACCTGTGAAAAGCGTTCCAATTTTAATGCGATACAGAAGACATTATTCATAAAACATTATCTTGTACGGTCTGTAAAATTGAAATTTATGAAGGAGACCTGTTGAGTATCACCTCTTTTTACACTTGGAAGAACATTCAAATGTTAATGCGACACTGAAGATATTATTAATAACCTTTTTAATCTGAAGGGAGATCTAAAGGGATCCACACGGTACAGGTTCCTGCTAGCTATTCAGAGGGAAAGATGGAGATGTCACCGCGCGAGACAGCAGACACATCTCTGTGTCTAATGTCAGGCGTATGCGTTAAATACATTTAGATCTTTGAATTAATATGGTTATTGATTTCCTTAGCCTCACAACATTGTCCAATAATACTCTTCTTGTGTCTAATTTTTAGTTAAGCAGGATTTGAGCTACAGACCATAAAAACAGGATTCACTTTTTTCACATATTGATGATAATGAAATCAGTAGCAGTTTGAAACTATTCGTTGTTATTACTAAATGACTTAGATTCAAACATGTTGTCATATTTGGAAATATAAAAAAGTCAATAGAGTGTCCATAATATTGCTAGTTTTCTATTGCTATTTTAGTTTTTCAAAGAAATGTATGTTAAAAGTTAACACATGGTGATAACTGGATTTGAACACTCAAACACTCACTTATAAGTCAGTCACATAAACCATCACGCCACTGACACAGTCATGGGACAAGATATGTGTAAATACTACTGTTTGTGCAACAGTACCTGCATATAATTATATCGTTATTAATTTCTTTAGATACGTGATTCCATTTTATATTCCCTATTACTCAAATTCTAAAAGTATGCTTTTGTTTACTGCGATAACGAGCGTATTCATAGAATAGCTTAAAACTATCACTTTTCTCACAAAGTACTGTATATAAACATACAGTACCATGGTCAGAAGGAGCCCGTAAAAAAATTTCCGAAATAACCACATGTAAGACTTTGAAGCTTAAAATGTTTAGGGAGAAATGGAATACTGTTGTGTATTTTTTCTTTCAACTACCAAGAGCACCCATATACAGTACAGTTTACATTCAGTAATATGTTTATGTTCCTAAATTAATATCTGTTATGAGCATGTTAAAGGCACGGTGAATTGGAGATTCTCAAGGGTAATACTTTGAGTTTACAGTTTGTCCAAGGTCATTCATTATTAATACTATTAGTAATATCTTCGGTAAAGACTTTGATACATAAAATATTTCTGCATAATTAAAATATTTATGATAAAGATTTTGTTATGGTAGGTTGTGTACTTTAGTCATATTAATATAGCTATCAAGTGATGTTAAATCACTACAACATTTATGTATTGTACATATTATTGGAAAAGGATAAAACATTATAACTTTTTATGAAGTACAGAATATAAGCACCTTAAAGCCAGAACCCATGTAAATTACCAAGTTAAAGACTTTGATATATAGAATATGTATGAATGATTCAAATATTTGTGATGAAGGTGGAAGGGTATGTACTTTTTTCCAAATGAGCAATCTTGGTTTCCTAAAATATACCAACTTTTTAATGTATAATTATTAACATGCTGCAATACACAGTTTAAATTTAAAAGTCTAAAGAGTATACAACTTAAATTCTTAATTGAATAAAGAGTGTCCCACAACAGTGATAGGCATTCGAAACCGGATGTTTTCTGGTGACAGCTCAAATGCTGTAAATGAGAGGTTAAGCTTTATTAGCTCCACCTGCGAGTTTTACAAGGTGATTCCAGATACTATTTACATAATCTAATTTGTATACTGTATAATGCGGTATACTGCGACACGCCCACCGCGTTGTACTGCAGCATACCCCGCTTGTTCTGTATCTGTACATGATTCCAAATTCATATAACTATCAAGTGATGTTAAATCACTATAACATTTATGTTTTTACAATAACAGCAAGTGGTGTTCTTACTATGTATTCTTAGAAAAGGATAAAACGTTATAACTTTTTATGAAGTACAGAATATAAACATAACAATGTTAGAACAAGCATGTTAAAACCAGAACCCATGTAAGTTACCAAGTTAAAGACTTTGATGCATAAAATATTTATGCAAAATTAAATTATTTATGATGAGCAATCTTGCTTTTATAAAATATTCCAGCTTTTTGATGTTTAGTGATTAACATGTTGTAATACACAGTTTTCAATTACTATTAAAAGTCTAAAGAGTATACATCTTAAATTCTTAATAGTTGTGACAGAGATTAGAAACCAGGCTTTTTCTGGTGACAACTTAAATGCTGTACATGAGATATTTAGCTTTATTAGCTCCACCTTGGGGCTTTACAAGGTGCTTCTGGATACTATTATCATAACATGCGTTATGATGCAGTATGATGCACCACGCCTATCGCGTTTTAACACAGCGTACTTTGCGCATTTCGAATGGCTGGATCTGTACCTCTAAATTTTCCACATGACACCTATTAATATACTGATGGAAAAAAGAAACGCAACATTTTCTGGAATGAGAATACTATAGTTATAGCTTATGTAATTTCACAAAATGTTATCAATTTGTTTTAAGCCCTTTGACCAGCAATACAGCTTGTTCAGTGAGACATTGCAACTTGCCAATCACACGAAAGCTCGTTAGGTGCACTTTTACCCAACGAGGTCCATGTGGAGCAATGCCTGATCAGGTCACCTTTAAAAAGGCCTTAATTCAAAGCTTAGGTCACTGCAAGAAAAAGGCCACACATAGTCCATTTTCTGTGCATTCCATAATGCCTCAAATGTCACATGAAACAAGGAAGAGGGCAAATGGCATACTACAGGCAGGTTTCAGCAGACCAGCAGGACAGTTGACAGTCCAATATCCGGTCGCCCTTGAGTGAACACACCAGAGCAGGAGCAGGACTGACAACTGAGACTGGTCCATCTGAGAGATCTTTTCAGGTCTGCCATCCGTACTGCTGCTGTAACTGCTGGCAGACGCAATGCCCGCATTAGTGAAGGGACAGTGAGGCTCCATGCTGCTGGCCTTAGAGCAAAGCGACCTGTCAGAGGCCCTCTTCTCATGCCTCCTAGACGCCACATCCGACTGGCTTTGGCCAGGTCCTCTTCACGGATGAGTCACTCTTCAGTCTGTTCCACGCAGACAGGAGGGCCAGAGTGTGGAGGAGGAGATGTTACATTGTTTTTTTTTCCATCAGGATATTTGTTGGACATGTTATGTAATATAGAATATACAGTAGATATTAGAGAGTGAGTGAATGAACTCTAGACCAAATTACTGCAGTCAGCAGCACTATTTTTTTCAGTCTGTACTTTGCATTAGTTTGCAGATGCAATGTTGTGGTATTGTGTCCCATTCCTCTGGACAGTATTTGCCTGCTCACTAAATTCTGAACCCTAGATGCCACAAGTCCTCTCTCACCCACCAAATATTCAAATAAAGCAAGTGGAGCATCCACAGCATAACTAATATTCTCATCTTAAAACAAATTTGTAATTACACAAACAGCATGAGGGTGTGCCTTATTTGCTTGAATTCTGTCAAGTCAAGATGATCCCATAGGAAGAGCAGGTTGTGAAGTCATAGGACTTGATCAATGTAGTGCGGTGCTGTGAAGTTTCCATCAGTCACCTTTAGTGGAGTTCTGTAGCAACTAGACTGTCCTGGAACTTTATCATAAACATATCATTCTTCACATCTGCATACTTGCTGATGTCCATCAGGAAGTCTACACAAAACCTTGATTCCAAAGACAACTTTTCTCCATTGCGATTCCACCTGAGCTGAGTGTGTCCATTTTATAACATACTGATCAATAAGACTACAGTGTTATTCTCTTGATAAGTAAAGCACTTTGTTTTGCACTTTGTTTTATTTTAGGACTTTCACCAGTATTGGCATTCACCAGATTAAATAATTTCAGCCTCTGTACCCTATCAGTTCTCAATAATATTATGTTTATGCAATGTCAATTGAGCATGTCACTTCATCAGTTATGAACATCAGTTATGAATTATTGATTAATAAAAACCACTCTTACATGTTTAATCAACGTCAAAAATCCATATTCTCTATTTTTCTAAAAATACACATAAATTGTGACAAGTTTGTTTTTGATGCTCTTTATATTTGTGTGTATTCACCAATATACTGTAAGTATTAGAATGAAAGTATGCAATATTAGAATACAATTTTTAAAACGTATGCAAGTATACAAATAACAAAGTACAACTTTGGAATTAAACAGATATACTTGAAGGTACTCAGTAATATGTTGCTTAGTGCTGTTTCTATTAACCATAGCACTCTTTGTGCTGGCCATTATTTTGATTACCCCAAATACACCTGTATAACTAACAATAAATGGTTATGATAACTATATAAGAACTAGAGCACACTCAATAGAGCAGACTATAGCTGTGCATCCTGCTTCTCTTTGTGCTTAGTAAAGGACATTTTTCCCATCTCAACCATTTAACTTTGTAACTCTAAGTCACTTTTGGCCTCATTCCTAACAGCTGCTTCTTTGCCTGTCTGCAACAGTTCGGAGGGACAGTCTGATCTAGGCAGTTTGGGAAATATGATATACCATTCACTTTCTTAAAGCTTCACCATGCACAAAGGATCATTCAGTATCTTTGACATTTGTTTATACCCTTCACCTGATCTGTGCCTTTCTACTTTGAACTAATTTAGTGAATTGTCAAAGTAATCTTGCACCTAAGCTAATTTGGTTTTACACTAGCAAAAGGGGTGAATACAATGCAAACATCATTTTAGTTATTTATTGAAATTTATTTTCTTTTGCATATTAATGTGTTCAGTTAGAGCATTCAAATTTTGATAAAAAAAACTGACTTTGAAAAAATGTGAATACCTAATTTGTATTTCAGGGAAATGGAATTTAGTTGGAAAGGGGTAATTTTTGCTAGGCGCTAAAAATTATATTTAATGACGATTTAATTTTTCTCTCTTTTCGTTTTGTTGTTACACCTTGGGTCAATCAACTAAAGCTGTGGTATGAATTGATAGTCTTCTACACTATTTTACTTCTGTTGTTAAAGGATGTTGTCTGCATGCACTGCAAAAAAAGGAATGTTGCAAATTTTGTGCCTTTCTGTTACATTGATTAACACATACTTTCCCATCCTTTTTATTTTTTCACCAGCAAACTCTGGAAAACAATCTTACAAACTTGGTGAAAAGAAACACTGAGTTAGAAAATCAGATGGCCAAGCTCATTCAAATCTGTCAACAGGTAGAGGTGAGTGAGTTGTATTCAGAGATATGAATTTTCTTGTTGTTAAGTGGAGGGACATTCTTTCTCTGTGAGTAAAATAACGGCAGTTTACTGAAATATAACCAACTAATTCAGCCACATTCAGCCACTTAGAATGATTGTCATGTTTTGCTACATGCTGCAAATAACATACCACAGTACCTCAGAAGCTAACACCCCGCACCTTTTTATTTTTTCAAATACTCTACAGGACTGTACTTCACTGTAAAACCACCAGGTTGCACAGTATATCCTTAACCATTAGGTCTAACGTACTCTACAGTAAATCTTATTTTAATAATAAAAAATAAATATGTACAGATGCAGCCATTCAAAACGAGCAGGGTACGCTTCAGTAAAACTAGGTGGGCGTGTCGCATCATACCACATAATACCGCTGTTATGATAATAGTATCCGGAATCACCTCCAGGTGGAGCTAATAAAGCTTAACCTCTCATGTACAGCATTTGAGCTGTCGCCAGAAAACACCCAGTTTCGAATCCCGATCACTGCTGAGAGACAATCTTTATCCAATTAAGAATTTAAATTATATACTCTTTAGACTTTTAATTTTAAACTGTGTATTACAGCATGTTAATCATTAAACATTAAAACGTTGGTGTATTTTATAAAAGCAAGATTGCTCATTTGGAAAAAAGTACACAACCTTCCACCTTCATCACAAATATTTGAATCATTCATACATATTTTATATATCAAAGTCTTTAACTTTGTAATTTACATGGGTGTTGGCTTTAATGTGCTTATATTCTGTACTTCATAAAAAGTTATAATGTTTTATCCTTTTCCAATATTATGTATGATACGTAAATGTTGTAGTAATTTAACATCACTTGATAGCTATACTAATATGAATCATCTAACTAAGCAGCTAAAGTATCAAAAGTGGACGTTTTGGTAACATTTTGACATTTGTTTCTTTTTTCAAAAAACTTCTATTGTTCTTGTAGTGGTAATGAGCACTGTAATGTAGTGAGCTGCACCCAGGAGGTTCAAAACACGATCTGAGAATTACTTTTGGTTTGGTTCCTATATAACTGAATGCATAAAAATAGTCCACTATTATAGCTTGTTGTTGGCTCTGGCGTGAATTTGTGTATCTGGATAAATTTAGTGATGATATTGTGATTAAGGATTTCTTCTCTCAGTTCTTTAAGTTAAACAGTTTTTAAAATTGACACTCCGAGATTCTGACACATTTAATTTCCATCATGTAGCTGAAACGGATAAAGAAATCATGCAGTAGTTATACAGATGCAGCTATTCAAAATAATCGTGGCACGCTGTGGTATTACCCGGTGGGCGTATCGCATCAAAACGCGGTATACAGTGGTGTGAAAAAGTGTTTGCCCACTTCCTGATTTCTTATTTTTTTGCATGTTTGTCACACTGAAATGTTTCAGATCATCAAACAAATTGAAATATTAGACAAAGATAACACAAGTAAACACAAAATGCAGTTTTTAAATGAAGGTTTTTATTATTAAGGGAAAACAAAAATCCAAACCTACATGGCCCTGTGTGAAAAAGTGATTGCCCCCTAAACCTAATAACTGGTTGGGCCACCCTTAGCAGCAACAACTGCAATCAAGCGTTTGTGATAACTGGCAATGAGTCTTTTACAGCGCTGTGGAGGAATTTTGGCCCACTCATCTTTGCAGAATTGTTGTAATTTAGCCACATTGGAGGGTTTTCGAGCCTTAACCCCTTTTTTAAGGTCATGCCACAACATCTCAATCGGATTCAGGTCAGGACTTTGACTTGGCCACTCCAAAGTCTTCATTTTGTTTTTCTTAAGCCATTCAGAGGTGGACTTGCTGGTGTGTTTTGGATCATTGTCCTGCTGCGGAACCCAAGTGCGCTTCAGCTTGAGGTCACGAACAGATGGCCGGACATTCTCCTTCAGGATTTTTTGGTAGACAGCGGAATTCATGGTTCCATTTACCACAGCAAGTCTTCCAGGTCCTGAAGCAGCAAAACAGCCCCAGACCATCACACTACCACCACCATATTTTACTGTTGGTATGATGTTCCTTTTCTGAAATGCTGTGTTACTTTTACGCCAGATGTAATGGGACACACACCTTCCAAAAAGTTCAGCTTTTGTCTCGTCAGTCCACAGAGTATTTTCCCAAAAGTCTTGGGGATCATCAAGATGTTTTCTGGCAAAACTGAGATGAGCCTTTATGTTCTTTTTGCTCAGCAGTGGTTTTCGTCTTGGAACTCTGCCATGCAGGCCATTTTTGCCCAGTCTCTTTCTTATGGTGGAGTCATGAACACTGACCTTAACTGAGGCAAGTGAAGCCTGCAGTTCTTTGGATGTTGTTGTGGGGTTTTTTCTGACCTCTTGGATGAGTCATTGCTGCGCTCTTGGGGTCATTTTGGTCGGCCGGCCACTCCTGGGAAGGTTCACCACTGTTCCATGTTTTCGCCATTTGTGGATAATGACTCTCACTGTGGTTTGCTGGAGTCCCAAAGCTTTAGAAATGGCTTTATAACCTATTCCAGACTGATAAATCTCAATTACTCTGTTTCTCATTTGTTCCTGAATTTCTTTGGATCGCAGCATGATGTCTAGCTTTTGAAGATCTTTTGGTCTACTTCACTTTGTCAGGCAGGTCCTATTTAAGTGATTTCTTGATTGAGAACAGGTGTGGCAGTAATCAGGCCTGGGTGTGGCTAGAGAAATTGAACTCAGCTTTCCAAAGATGTGATAAACCACAGTTGATTTGTGTTTTAACAGGGGGGGCAATCACTTTTTCACACAGGGCCATGTAGGTTTGGATTTTTTTTTCCCTTAATAATAAAAACCTTCATTTAAAAACTGCATTTTGTGTTTATTTGTGTTATCTTTGTCTAATATTTCAATTTGTTTGATGATCTGAAACATTTCAGTGTGACAAACATGCAAAAAAAAAAAGAAACCAGGAAGGGGGCAAACATTTTTTCACACCACTGTAACACGTCATTTCACTTCATACCGCAAATTTGATTATGTTAATAGTATCAGGAATCACCTTGTAAAACCACCAGGAGGAGCCAATAAAGCTTTACCTCTCATGTACAGCATTTGAACTTTTAAATTTAAACTGTGTACTACAGCATGTTAATCATCATTCATTAAAAAGTTGGTATATTTTATGAAAGCAAGATTGCTCAGTTGGGCAAAAGTACACAACCTACCTTTATCATAAATATTTTAATTATGCAGAAATATTTTATGCGTCAAAGTCTTTTTGCCGAAGATATTACTAAAAGTATTAATAATGAACAACCTTGGACAAGCTGTAAACTCAAAGTATTACCCTGGTCCACATTCTTTGTAACCGTCTTTGTAAACGAAAATACTTTATTTTTTCATTGACAAAAAGTAACACCACAGCATTTTGTTGATCCGTTCACACATTCGTTTCCAATCATACAAAGTGAGTTTTGAGAATATCCGATTCACCATGCCTTTCACATGCTCTAAACTATATTAATTTAGGAACATAAACACATTATGTAAACTGTATATTGCTGGTATTGGTATTTTAAAGAAAAAATACACAACAGTATTCCATTTCTTCCTAAACATTTTAAGCATCAAAGTCTTACATGTGGTTATTTTGGAAACGTTTTTACGTTCTGACCATGGTACTGTACGTTTATATACAGTACTTTGTGAGAAAAGTGATAGTTTTAAGCTATTCTATGAATACGCTCGTTATCGCAGTAAACAAAACATACTTTTAGAATTTGATTGATAAGGAATATAATATGGAATCGCGTATCTAAAGAAATTAATAACAATATAATCATATTCATGCACTGTGCACATTTTAATCCGCTTAGTATTTAATATTTATATAGAATTTTACCACTAAAGGGAAATTTTAGTAGCTGAGCATAAAAAGAATAGGAGCATAATGCATCTAAAGGTCATAAACTATATTAATTTAGGAACATAAACATATTAAGTAAACTGTATATTGCTGGTATTGGTATTTTAAAGAAAAAATACACACCAGTACTTCATTTCTACCTAAACATTTTATGCATCAAAGTCTTACATGTGGTTATTTCTAAACGTTTTTAAGCGCTCCTTCTTACTATGTTCTATATTCTATATTGACATGTGTTGCTGTTTCAGTGCATGTTACACGATTTGCCTTGGTGGCTTGACAGGTTAAATGACTGATTTATAAGCCTGAGGTCGGGAGTTCAAATCCAGCAATTGCTATGAGTTTTCTTTTAACAAATAAACATTTCTTTGAAAAACTAAAATTGCAAATATTATTGGCATTCTATTGACATTTTTTATATTTCTAAATATCACAACATGTTTGTACTGTATGTACACAGTGGTACTGCAGGGTGTAAAGCCCTGCATTAATATTGTGTATGCACCTGGCTCTGCACGATTTTCTCTCTCTCTCTCCCTGTGTGCTGGCTGTGCTGAATTTCACTCCACTGTTTACTAAGTCTGTGACAACGTTGTTTGTAAACAAACCGGTTTCACAGGTATTTTCAAAGTAGAACAAGGCAAGTCTTCCAATGAAAGACACACACTCCACCTTCCCCCACGGATACATGTTTTCTTACTAAAACAGATTCACAACGCAAAGGTGTGTCAGTCTTCTCTGTAAAAAAATTCGGTTTGAACACCATGGGTGCTGTTTTTAAGACGCTGCTGAGTCAAGTATAGGAATTTTCCTGCTGTCATCAATATTGTGTATATAGTTGACCCTTACCTGAATGAAAACAGGACATAAAGAAAGAGTTTCATGAATCAAACAAAGCTTTATTCCTGTGCTAGTCTGGGTAATTGGAGGCTACCCTGTTATGCTTCCTATGGTGATATACAGGTTTTTCGCACGAAGCTGTATTGAGCAGTATTTCTCGTGTTGTGAACATGTGTACACAGCGATCCCCTCGGATTCCACCTAGTGCGTAATTACGCATCGATGAAAAACTGGAGATTTAAAAAAAGAGAATTAGCTCACTGATAGTTTTATGTGCAAGCTGTGAACATTTTCACAAGTCGTGGTCTTTAAAATGCATTTGGTTTGAAGGCTTTCTGTGTTTCCCTTCTGAAGATATGAACAAAAGAATATTCCAGCATGGTAAAAAAAATGGCTTAAAAAAGAAATAAAAAATTAGTTTTGAATGCAGGAAAAATGTATTTCCCAGAAGCTATACTGATTCTTATGGAAGCCTGTTTCCGCCAGGGAGCAAAAAAAAAAAAAAAACGAGCTATGGTATTCTCTCCGATGCAGTGCAGTTAAAATAATATCTCTGATGCTGTTCCTAAATTAATATTGTATATGACCATAGGACGCTTTATGCTCCTTTCTTTTTTCCAATGGATTGAACAGGGAGAGGCATTTCATGATGTACTTTTCACTGATGAAACATCAGTGGCTCTGGAACAGTTTTCAACCATGTCGTTTTATAAGAAGGGGAGATATGTGAACAAATCCCAAAACATCCACTGAAGGGTAGCCTATTCTACTCTGAGAAGAGTAGAGGGGGTGAAAAGTGCCCATGGTCATTTAATTAGTATTAAATTAAAATTCGCACTGATTTCCTTGATTCCAAACACATATTTGTTTCCAATCTCATTTGTTTTGAGAATCTCTGATTCACCATGCCTTTCACATGCTTATAAACGATATTAATATAGGAACATAAACATATCATGTAAACTGTATATGGCTGGTATTGGTATTTATAAAACTTCTTAATTAAACGTTTAAAATACACTAATTCCATAAAAACAAAACACATTTCGAATAGAAAAAATCTAATTCTCTTGTCTTCCTGGTATGTAGAACAGATCAGCAGGACTTTTTTCCCCAATCAGAGGCTCTGAAAACAGCATGCTGCCCACTGTGCTGTGTCAGAGGGGGAGGCGGCACCGAGAGAGGGAGGGAGCTCGGAGCTCAATAATGCACAATGGCTGAAAAGCACCAATTGTGTTCATAACTTGGTATTTAAAATTAAACAATTTAAATCATTTTCTTTGACTTCTAAGTCCTTTAATTATCATTAAGCACAGGTTTATTTTTTGATACCATTGTTAGACAAAGCAGGAACTTATTGTACTTTCTAATGACATTACACGTGGAAAGATTACAGATTACAGATTTTAATCGTCTTTAATTTTGTTATACATTTTAGAAGAGTTTCATCCATGCATACACCACAAATCTATTTTCGATTGTATTTCTGAAAGCTATGAATATAAAAAACTTGTAGCTTACTCAACAATTCTAAGATGATTACGAGGAAGTGTATTGCATGTCTAATGGTCTAACCCCATTTTCCCCATTTTGATTAAAATCGCAAACGCGTGTTTAATTTAATGCCTTTATTGATTCACAATCTGACAATGCAATGTAAAATCATTATCTTTGCATTTTAAGTCCCTTAATTAACTTTAAGCATAGCTTTCTCACTATTTAGATTTATTTTTCATACTATCATTAAACAAAGCAGAAGCGTATACTACTTCCTCATGGGATCAAACATGGAAAGATTGGAGTAATTGTTTTTATTTTTAAATGAATTTTAGAAAAGTGTCATTTATACAAAAATGTTGCATTTAATACCACTCGTTAGTTATATTAATAGAGATAAGCTCTCTATTAAAGCTCAGATCAAAGATCAAACAGCAATATCTCATATACTGGGACTGATCTGTGATGTGGTTGAGTGTGAATTGTGTTTACAAACAATGTAGACAATAATATTTGCTATTTTAGTTTTTTAAAGAAATGTTTATTTGTTAAAAGAAAACTCATGGCGACAGCTGGGTTTGAACACCCAACCTCAGGGTTATAAATCAGTCACTTAAACTGTCACACCACCAAGGCAAGTCATGTGACCACCCCACACATAGCAATGGAAAGTCTCACACTACTGTTTCTACAACAGTACATGGATATAGTTATACAATTATTAATTTATTTAGATACGTGATTTCCTATTAATCAAATTCTAAAAGTATGCTTCTGTTTACTCCGGTATCGAGCATATTCACAGAAAAGTTTAAAGCTTATCACTTTCTTACAAAGTACTGTGTATAAACCTACAGTAACATGGTCAGAATGAGCAAGTAGCACATAAAAATGTTTCCAAAATAACCACATGTAAGACTTTGATGCTTAAAATGTTTACGGAGAAATGACATGCTGGTTTTTAATTTTTCTTTAAAATACCAAGACCAGCCATATACAGTACAGTTTACATACAGTAATATGTTTATATTCCTAAATTAATATCTTTTATCAGCATGTGAAAGGAATTGTGAATCGGAGATTCTCAAGAATTACTTTGTATGATTGGAAACAAATGCGTGATCGGATCAATGAAATGCTGTGGTGTTACTTTTTGTCAATGAAAAAATAAAGTATTTTTTGTTTACAAAGATGGTTAAAAAGAATGTGGACCAGGGTAATACTTTGAGTTCACAGCTTGTCCAAGGTCATTCATTATTAATACTATTAGTAATATCTTCGGTAAAGACTTTGATGCATAAGATATTGTTGCATAATTAAAATATTTATGATAAAGGTGTATAATGTATAATGATTAATATGCTGTAATACATAGTTTAAATTTAAAAGTCTAAAGAGTATACAACTTAAGTTCTTAATTAAGTAAAGATTGTCCCTCAGCAGTGATAAGGATTCGAAACTGGGTGTTTTCTGGCGACAGCTCAAATGCTGTAAATGAGAGGTTAAGCTTTATTAGTGTATATCAGAGAATCACATTTCAGGACCAGAATTATCAGTTTTATAATAGGAAATATAGTATGGAATCACGTATCTAAAGAAATTAATAATTATATCAATTTAAGGATCTAAATATATGTATCTATATAGCAGGTAATATTACTGTATTCCACTTTCTTGGAAAAACAGATTCACAATGCGAAGCTGTGTCACTCTTCTGTGTAAAAAAAACAGTTTGAACACCATGGCTGCTGTTTTTAATAAGCTACTGAGTAAAGAATAGGAATGTTCCTGCTGTCAGCAGTATTGTGTATATAGTTTTATGTACAGGCTGCGAAAACTTTGACAAGTAGAGGTCTTTAATATTAGGTTGTTCATTAATTCTTAAAAAAATAAAGGAAAATCAGGATATAATGACGTGTTCTTGCTTAGACATTGCACAACTTTAAAAGCTATTAAAACAGGTTTCAAAAATTAAGTGATTTGTCTTTCTCCTGATCAGCTTAAATCTCTGTGTACGCTGTAAGGCTTTTACATCTTAATTAAACGTTTAAAATACACATTTTGAATAGAAAAAAACATATTCTGTTGTTTTCGTGGTAAGTAGAACAGATCAGCAGGCCTTTTTTTCCTCAATCACAAGCTCTGAAAACAGCGTGCTGCCCACTGCACTGTGTCAGAGGGGGAGGCAGCACCGAGAGAGGGAGGAAGCATTGAGCTCAGTATTGCACAATGGCCGTAAAGCACCAATTGCGTCTGCATTCATAACTTAGTGTTTAAAATTAAACAACGTAGATCATTTTCTTTGACTCCTAAGTCCCTTGATTATCATTAAGCACAGGTTTCTCAGCATTCAGATTACTTTTTGATACCATTGTTAGACAAAGCAGGAACTTATTGTACTTTCTAATGACATAACAGGTGGAAAGATTACAGATTTTAATAGTCTTTAATTTTGTTATACATTTGAGAAAAGTTTCATCTATACATACACCACAAAACTATTCTTGATTGTATTTCTGAATGCTATGTTACACTTAGTTCATTGTTTTAAATACATCTAATTAAGAAAGTTAGGTGTTAGCATAAACTATTAGTAATCAATAATATTAAATTTACCACTGTAATAAATTGTGCTCATAATAAATTCTATTCTACTCTGAGAATGTAGGGGAGAGGAAAAATGCCTGTGGTCTTTTCACTGATAAACTTGTGTTTAAAAAATCTACAGTACGCCTGAGAGTTATTACACCATTTTATTTTCAGCACAGCCAGCCCTGTTAGAGCACCACAATTCACACTCAACCACATCACAAATCACAGATCAGTCCCAGTGTGTGAGATCTTGCTGTTTGATCTGTGCTTGATCTTTGATCTGAGCTTTAATAGAGAGCTTATCTCTATTTATATATTAATATCGAGTGGTATTAAATGCAACCTTTTGTCGTTTTTAAGCCATTTTTTGACCACACTCGAATATTCTTCTTTCCATATCTTTGGAAGGGAAACACAGAAAGCCTTCAACCCAAATGCATTTTAAAGACCACGACTAGTGAAAATGTCAACTATCAGTGAGCTAATTCTCTTTTTGAAACCTCTGGTTTTTCATCTATGCGTAATTACGCACTAACTGGAACACTAAGAGACTGCTGTGTACACATTTTCACAACGCGAGAAATACTGCTCAATACGGCTTTGTGTGAAAAACCCTTATATCACCATAGTAAGCAGAACAGTGCAGCCTGAAAAGGCCGAAACGTGTTGTCTTTCTTCTCTTTTCAGCATGTCACTTGTTCCTTTGCAGTCTACACATGCTGTATGCGGCTACCCACCTGTTTTAAACCTATTTCACTCAGTAGTTTAAACTAAGTGTAAAGTGCTATCAGGAAAAAAATTCTCCGTGGGAGAACATCTGCAATAGAAAGCAACCGGTTTGACATGTACAGTAAAATGTGACATCTCTGGAGCGTCGAGTATATATCCAATAGTGTGAGCTCATTTGCATGGCCATTAAGGTTGGTTGAGTTACTGTAACAGTCCGGTTGTGGTGAGTTTCTACTGTCCCCTGACTGTCTTGGCCGAAAGGAACTTGTCTTTCATTGGAAGACAATGAACCTATTCTACTCGTATATGAGAATATAATAGAAATACACCAAGGGATTGGGCTGAATTCACATTACAAAAAAATCTGCGAGCCTGCACTACAGCGGCCATAGTATGGAGACAAAGACTTTCTATGGGAAGAGAGGTGGTGCTTCAGCTGCCTGTGTGCATTAAAGAAGAGAGTGTGGTATTACTTTTTGTCAATGAAGAAGTGTGTGTGTGTGGGGGGGGGTGATGTGCCAGCTGTACTGAAAAATAAAGCACCGTTTTTCATTCAACGAGTGCCTGAGTCAATGTGTCTGACCTATATAATAATGCCACAATATTATAAACGCCCCTTAGGCTGGGAAATCAATTTTTTTAATAAAAATGTGTTCTTGCTTAAATTAGAAATGACATTACTTTAAAAGTGATAAAAACAGGTTTCAATAGTTAATAACCACTTTTTGTGCACGAAAAATGGGTGATTTTTCTTCATCGTCATCAGATCTTTCTTGGAAAAATGTATTTCTTCCCCAATGCGATTCGAGCAGAAAAAGGTTAAAAAGAAAGTCAGACAGGCAGGGGGAAGGGTGTTGTGAAAATGTTACCTGTCCTGGATAAAGTGATTGGAAAATAGGTGGATTTACACCTGTGAAAAGTGTTCCAATTTTAATGCGATACGGAAATCATTATTCATAAAAAATGATCTTGTATGGTCTGTAAACTGAAAATGTATGAAGAAGACCCATTGAGTATCGCCTCTTTTTACACAAGGAAGAACATTCCAATGTTAATGCGACACTGAAGATATTATTAATAATCTTTTAAATCTGAAGGGAGATCTAAAGGGATCCACACGGCACAGGTCCCTCCTAGCTATTCAGAGGGAAAGACAGTGACTTGAATTAATATCGTTATTGATTTCTTTAGTCTCACAACATTGTCCAATAATACTCTTCTTGTGTCTAATTTTTAGTTAAGCGGGATTTGAGCTACAGACCATAAAAAAAACAGGATTCACTTTTTTCACATATTGATGATAATGATATCAGTAGCATTTTGAAACTATTCGTTGTTATTAATAAATGACTTAGATTCGAACATGTTTTGATATTTAGAAATATAAAAAAGTCAATAGATTGTCCATAATATTGCTATTTTAGTTTTTCAAAGAAATGTTTATTTGTTAAAAAAGGAACCTTGTGGCAATAACTAGATTTGAACACCCGACCTCAGCCTTATAAGTCAGTCACTTACAGTCACACCACTGAAGCAGTCACATGACAAGTAGTGAAACAGCCGTACACATATCAATAGATATGTGTATACACTACTTACAGTACATGAATATAATTATATCGTTATTAATTACTTTAGATATGCGATTCCATATTATATTCCCTATTAATCAAATTCTAAAAGTATTCTTTTGTTTAATCCGATATCGAGTGTATTCGCAGAAAAGCTTAAAACTATCACTTTTTTCACAAAGTACTGTATATAAACGTAAAGTAACATGGGCAGAAGGAGCATGTAAAAATCTTTTCGAAATAACGACATGTAGGACTTTGATGCTTAAAATGTTTAGGGAGAAATGGAATAGTGGTGTGGATTTTTTCTTTAAAATACCAATACCAGCAATATACAGTTTACATAATATGTTTATGTTCCTAAATTAATTTCGTTTATGACCTTCAGATGCGTTATGCTCCTATTCTTTTTATGCTTGGCTGCTAAAATTTCCCTTTAGTTGTAAAATTCCATATAAATATTCAATACTAAATAGATTAGAATGCGCACAGTAAAGAGATTAAATGACTAAATCTTTTCACTACCGACCAATGCACCACGAGTGCCCCTCTCTGTCATTTTGACCAGCCAACCACGTACTGCGGTACGCCGCGGTTGTTTGTGGGTAGATGCGTGCGGTACGGGTTTGTACTGTGAACTTTGAATGGCTGAATCTGCATTTGAATGAACAGAAAGTTACCTTGTACTCACAAGTAGTTGTGTTAGCAGATGAGTTTGTGTTAACACGTGTTTACTATTTCTGGTTGATTCCCCTCTCAATAAAATAATAAAAACTCAACAGTTCCAATATCTACTGTGACATCCAATGTTAACTCAAGGGCTGTTTCTTTGTGCAGATTAAGGAAAACTGAGAGTGTTTTTACTGCCATAAACCAGGCCATTTAATTGCTGATTGCCTTATGCTTAAGTGTAAACAGCAAAGTTCCAAAGTGTTTGTCAGTAGAAGGGCTAAGGGGGTTGTTGAATTAGTTCGTCAATGCACAAATTATGATGGTTCAGCCACAATAGCACTTATACTACTTATACTACTTTATCTAAAACCTACCAGACAACACTCTCCCACCAACCAAGTTGTTTCCCAGAATGAAAACCCCTTTAATAGGAAGTCTAGGTTGCACCCCTACCTTATCAAAACCAGTAATTAAATGAAAATGTAAATGCATATTATGTAGTGGCACCTTTACTCCACACTGGAGTCATAAGAAGTCTGGTTTGAAAAAGGCAAAATATTTGCAAGAATAAAAGACTGACCAGCACCAACATCTATCAATTTTTTTATAATCTTCTGGTCTTTAGGTTTTCCAGTTATTGACACAAATCCATCTAAAATAAATTGATCACACCCTTATTGTTTTAGATTACATTCAAACACATGAGGACATTTCTGATTTAAAACAACACTAAGACTGAGGGCTCCCTGTCACCGGCCATGGGAAGTGCTTTACAGAGTACAGGTGTTAAAACAACACAACAATAATTCTGTCAACCTGAACTACTGCTATATGTTAACCTGCCTAACAGCTGGCTAGTCACGAGGGTGCACACTTGTGGCTCGGCTAGCATTTTTCATACACAGGCAAACATACCTACATTTTACTCCCCAACCAGTGTTAAAGTAAGAAATCAGTCACACACATGAGTGTTACTTTCTGATTGTCTATTTGTATTTATCTGTTATTTAAAGAGTGCTCTTGTCTGTCTGTCTTTTTCCTTGTTGTAATGCTGTACATCCTGGGCATCTGACTTCCAGGTATGGTGAACTTGGAGGTCCAAACCTGTACTCTGCTCTCAGGCTGGCTTTGAAGTGCTTGCGCTGAAGAGAGCATGCCCACAATGGGTGCTTCCCATTGCAGATAATATAATTCAAATATTTTTTTTGTAAAGTATGAATGTGAATAATTTTAAGAGACGGTGCTATGTTCCAAACGAATGGAGCTAACCTTAGGCAAGCTTTAAGCTAGGAGGGGAGAGAGTTAAGAGAGAAGATCAGAGTGTGATGGGATTCCATAGTTTGATGTGTTATCTGTTTTTTTTTCTTGAGTTATTTCACACTGTATATTTGGTTTTGGGAGCACTGTCAAATCAACTTTCACTCTTGCACACTTGGTGTATACTGTCCAGATGCACAATCTTGTTTTGTAAAATGTTTTACAGTATTTCCTTTAACTGTTTATCCTTTCCTGCATCAGTGTTACCTAATTGTAGCCCGTTCTTCTTTACAGAACTGCCTTAATTTGGTGACATTTAAGGATAGAGAGTTGGGGTCCTGTCCTGGACTGTTTCCATGAATTGGCCCCATATCAGATAATTTTTTTTTTAGGAAGGGTCTCCCAGAATGTTGCTTCTTAAAATAAATTAGAGAAACCAGTGGTCAAAATTCAATTGAGTTAGCAAGAGTATCTAAGGAAGGGCCTTGGGTAGATCAATAGCAATTTTCTCACTTTTGTGGTATATTGTACTCAAAACAGAGAACGTAATCTTTCAGGTTACATTTCTTCTCAATTGTAGCAACCATGTGAAAACTGCCATTGGGAATTAAAGAAAACTAGTTAGCCAGCAGCTATTTCACCTTTTTAGCCTACAACTAGCAATCCATTGAAGCTAAGTGGGTGTGAGCCTGGCCAGTACATGGATGGCCAATTACTGCCCTCACTGAATCTCATACTTCAGGACAAAATACAGAGAAACTGTCTCTTGTGATTCATCCACTCATTTTCTAATTGTTTTATCCAATACAGGGTCACTATGGCATTTTGATCCTTGCAACCACATGCTATTAACAACTCACTCTGTATAGGAGCTGGCAGTAGAGGAGTTATTGTGCTGTGCCCACATTGATCAAAGCATTTTTGGGTTTTTCACCAGCATGAAGTTAATTTTGTGAAAAATGCAAACACAAATGAAAAGGAAACTACAGATTGTTTCAGTAATTAATTTGGAAATGTGCATGGTAACGCATAAAAAATAACTTTTCAATCTGCACTCACAAGGAATATGACATTTTGAAACCTTTTTGAAGGATTGTAATTTACATATGCCAGGTTTACAGAACTACTTCTACTGAAGTATCATTGTCAGGTTTCGTGATATTTTCACTTTGATTAAAATCTTCAGCAGAGTAGATAAATACATTGATGGTTTTGTGACTATGAAACTTGAAAACAAAAAAGCCACACTTTATTCTTTACCTGATCATGTGTAATATTTTTGTTTTATGTTGGTGGTCTCTGTGCTTGAAGCGGTTAGAAAATAGATGGATTGGTGGATGTATAATTGTAAAAACATTCCAATTTAAATACAATACGGAAGACATTATCTTTAAATGCTGTTTAAAAGAGTGCAACTGCCCAATGCCTTTAGGCATGCTAACATAATACAAATAAAAAAAATGAATAAAGGTATTAATCCATAGATCATGTCTTCTATACAGATGCAGCCATTCAAAGTGCGCGGTACAGACACGTACCGCAGGTAATTGGCTGCAGTGTCGCGTATCATGACGCAAATGACGCTGGGTACCGCGGTACGTGATTGGTTGACCGACAGGGGCACTCGTGTTCCGTTGGTCTGTCGTAGAAAGACTTACTGTAAATGTATTTACTGTGCCCGTTGTAGATATTGAATTTTACCACTGAAGGAAAATCTTAGTAGCTGAGCATAAAAAGAATAGGAGCATACTGTAACGCGTGTGAAGGCCATAAACGATATTAATTTTGGAACATAAACATACAGTATATAGCTGGTCTTGGTACTTTAAAGGAAAAATACACACCGGTATTCCATTTCTCCCTAAACATTGTAAGCTTCGAAGTCTTTAACTAACGTGATACCGGAGTCAAAAAGCATACTTTTAGAATTTGATTAAAAGGGAATATAATATGGAATCGCGTATCTAAAGAATTTAATAACGGTATGATTATATCCGTGTACTGCGACAGGGCTGTGTAGGGCTGTTTCGCCTACCTGTTCATGCGAGCTGTCTTGTAGCCTACTGGTCTAGGTGCGTGACTACCAACTGGCAGGTTGTGTGTTTGAATCCAGCTGGTGCTAGACTTTTCTTTTAACAAACATTTCTTCGAAAAAATAGGTAAGCGATATTATGGACAATCAATTGACTTTTATATTTCAAAATATCGCAACATGATCGATATTTGCGATATTTTGAACATATCTTCCCTTCTGACAGCGTTTCCTGCTTCTATTGTGTGTGTGTGTGCAACAGAGTAAATTTTTATAGAGAAATGGAGGCTGGACAGTATGCGTTACAATATAAACATTTATATTGATTTAAATCGTGTTCTGATTTAAATCGCAAACGCGTGTTTAATTATGTGTTTTTTAATCATAATCAGGCTAATGCATTTCTACATTTTCTGTATGAACCAGCTTAGAGGTTCATACAGAAAGACAGCTTGTGTTTAAATTGAATGTAAGGTAATTTATGCTTCTAAAGTCATGGTCAGCATTTATTATTGTACTGTGCTGTAAACTTTTTCTGTGCCTAGTCACATTATTTTATAGCGTTTTTATTGCGTTATTTAATCCGGTGGCGCTGTGTGTTAGTTTCCTGACTCCCATTATTTAAACTGCGACACTGATCATTCATCTCTAAAAAAACTTTATTTTATATAGCGTTTTAAGCGAATAGGTAATTAGATTGCTCATAAACGTAATTGCTTTTTCTACATAAACACAGCGTGATTGCTCTCTGAAAATGCTTTTCCTTTATTTTTAAAGTAGGCTCAGATTTCAACTATAGATCGTATTATTATAAACTTTCTTGGAAAAATGTATTTTATGTAAACCATGTTTGCTATTAATTCATTTAGGGTTAAAATACGTTAATTGTCTTCCAATCGAGTCGAGTTGACATTGGAAGCCTGCCACACCCGGACTGTTAAACCAACGCATTAGCACGTCAAAGCCCATTGAGGGTATTGAGCCAGTATTGGCTTTAGTATTCCCCCCCCTCCCCTCAATTCAATTCAATTCAATTCAAGGTGTTTTATTTGCATGACAGATGGGTACAAGCAGTGTTGGGTATGTATATTGTAACGCTTACGGCAGACAGGCACTGTGTAAGAGCCGGCGCACCAGAGCAGCGCACCGAGGGAGCGTCTGCATTTATAACTTAGTTTTTAAAATTAGTCAAGCAATATGAAGCATCTCCTTTTACTTAGTGCCTGAGCATAAAAAGAATAGGAGCATACTGCAACGCGTGTGAAGTCCATAAACGATATTAATTTTGGAACTTAAACATACAGTATATGGCTGGTCTCGGTACTTTAAAGAAAACATACACACCAGTATTCCATTTCTCCCTAAACATTTTAAGCATCGAAGTCTTTAACTAACGCGATACCGGAGTCAACAAGCATACTTTTAGAATTTGATTAAAAGGGAATATAATATGGAATCGCGTATCTCAAGAAATTAATAACGATATAATTATATTCATGTTGCAAAAGAACTCCAACGGACATAAAAACTCCCTTGCTTTTAACAGACCATAATTTCTAACTACGAAAATGCCAGGTGAAAGGATTTGTAAACATATGTTGTTAAAGCAAGTCAGTTTTTTCTGCAACACATAACAGACATTTTTCCAAGAAAGTTTAGCCTTTGTCACTAATGAAACCACTAAATAAAGACATAAATATAGAAATCTTAAGATTTGTTTTATTTAATGTTGGTAGCAGGATGAACTGTCAGAGTGTATATTTTGTCGCAGAGTTGCTGCAAGATGTTAACAGTGAAAAAGGTATTTAGAAATGAGTTATTTCAAGATGAAAATTTTCAGAATAATTGCAAATCTAGCAGGATAGAGAAAGCACAGAAAACTGGCAGTTAGATTGATCAGATTAGTATGAAAAGTCATTTAGCAAAGGGAATGAGAAGAGTGACAAACTAGTATACTTTAGATCTTTTTTTCTGAACCAGGGAAAATCTGATCATGTTTCCCTATAACAATAATAAAAAACTTTATTTGATATATCACCATTAAAGGTGGCATCTCAAAGCAATACAGTAGATGTAAAAACAGATAAAAGGACCACAGATTACAAAGTAAATGCATATAAGAAAGACAAGCAGTTAGAGGTGCTACCAAAATTAGAAAATGAAGCAGATACAGACACTAAGTCTTCTAAAAAGAAAGGTTCTGAGGTTAGATTTAAACTGGCCCTGGTGTGTGTGTGTTTGTGTCTGTCTGTCCTGTGATGGACTGGCGCTATGTCCAGGGTGTATTCTGCCTTGTGTCCGTCGCTTACTGGGATAGGCTCCAAATCCTCTGTACTGGATAAAGAGATTAGAAATGGATGGAAGTAAAGGCACTGTGTGGATGGAACTATACACAGTGTTAGAAACCCACTATGAAATGGCAGCATCTCACTGAGAATAAAACATTTTATAGTGCTGGCTTAAGGAAACAGCCTTTCCACCTCTCTTGCACATCAGTATCCATACCTAGTTATTTAAACAAATTGCCTCTAATTATAAACATCTTAATATGCTGGCTCTGTGGATCCGCATCAGCTATGTTTGCCCATTCCTTCAATTCATGTGCATCCAACACACAGTTCAACGCTAGCAACTACACAAAATCTAAAATATGAGCTCTACTTGCCACTTACAATACCAACAGTACCAGCTAACTTTAGTAGTGACATTTTCATGGATCTTTTTAACAATAGAATTTACAACATCAGACTTCAGACACAATTAAACAGGCCTCAAAAAAGTCTGGTACAAACATTTTCAGCATGGAATAAACCATTACTTTAATGGTATAAACCTTAAATGGATTCATATTCTCAATAAGATTTGGTGCTCAGTAACATGACTTAGAAAATGACAGAAGACATACGTATCATGCTTATCCTTCTATTTTTCATAATCGTAAACTCCTTAAGGCAGTTACATTTTCTCTGTTCTGACCTGGAGTTACAGAGAAATTTAAATTCTAATAAGAGATTTGTAATGAGGAAAGTCATACCAATCACTCATACAGTACCAGGATTTGCAATTACAATACAAATACTTTCTTTCTGTATGTGTTTATTTTGCAGTTTGAGTCTATGGCATTCCTTTGGGGGTCTATACTCCAAGGCATGACTTTTTTATGGGAACATGACATTTTTTTAAACATATATTTTTGTGGTAGGAGGGCGCAAAACATCAGTATTTACTGCTATTAATTACTGTACAATTTATAGTTGAAATCTGAGCCTAGATATGAAGGTAGATATAAAGTTAAAATCTCGACAAAGCAATGTAGGAAATACAGAGAAAATAAATCCTTTCTGACATCTAAAATCAGTTTCGATCAAGGTCTCTAAAACGAACAAGAAAAAAGAGGATTTTCGGAGGGCAATTACGCTGTGTTTATATAGAATAAGTGATTTATGAGCAATCTAATTTCTTGTTCGTTTAAAACAGTGAAATGTCAGCTGCAAAAGATCGCACCAGAAACAGCACTCTCTCTGCCTGTCATAGACGTTCAGGAAAGGCTGAATGAAGTCATGTCTAGTACAATTATTCGGTGATCAATAATAACAGTTGTAGGACAGTATATAAGGAGGATAAGGATTTTGAAGTTGACTCGAAATCTGATAGGTAACCAGTGCAAGGACTTGAAAACAGGTGTAATGCATCCCTGATAGGATTCTTGCTGTCATATTCTGAACATATTGAAGATTGCTCAGTGTGGATTTAATTTCCCCAGTGAACAGGATGTGCATTTATTAATTCTAGAAAAAAAGCCTTTCTTGATTTCTCTAGTTCTTAGTTTCTCTAGTTCCCTTTAAAATAAACTATTATTCCACAATGCAGAGTATTACATGGCCAGTATTTACACATGATATTTGTGATTTAAAGAAATTAACACAAGCAGCTTTTGGAGATTTAAGTGTTGGCTGAGTTATTGCAGGATAAAAGACTAGAGATGTTGGCAAGAAGAAGATAATTTGGGGAAAGCTGAGAAATACACATATAACAAGAACACTTCCTAATGGGGTTAGGCATACTTTTGATGAAGATGATGAAGTTAACAGACTATATGTTTACATAGATACTGAAATAAGGATTGTATTTTAGATTATGTGTAGTTGCTGGCATTGAACTGTGTGTTGGATGCACATGAATTGAAGGAATGGGCAAACATAGCTGATGCGGATCCACAGAGCCAGCATATTAAGATGTTTATAATTAGAGGCAATTTGTTTAAATAACTAGGTATGGATACTGATGTGCAAGAGAGGTGGAAAGGCTGTTTCCTTAAGCCAGCACTATAAAATATTTTATTCTCAGTGAGATGCTGCCATTTCATAGTGGGTTTCTAACACTGTGTATAGTTCCATCCACACAGTGCCTTTACTTCCATTTCTAATCTCTTTATCCAGTACAGAGGATTTGGAGCCTATCCCAGTAAGCAACGGACACAAGGCAGAATACACCCTGGACATAGCGCCAGTCCATCACAGGACAGACAGACACAAACACACACACACCAGGGCCAGTTTTCCCATAGACCAATTAACTAACCAGTATGTTTTGGAGTGCGAGAGGGAGTCATATCACACATATGTAGAAAAACCATGTAACCCAGAGAGAACATGTAAACCCCACACACACAGGATGGCAGGAATTGAACCTAGAACCCCAGTGCTGCAAGATAGCAATGCTAACCACTTCGCCACCATTATAAATGGATGGATATCTTAGTTATCTTTCTAGTTCACAGGTTTGCATGCATAATTTAATTTTGAAAGCCACTGAGACATCAGGTACTACTGTTGTATTTATGAAAAAGAAACAAAACAAAAAACATACCAACAACTGTGCCATCCTACTCCTTAGTTAATACATTTATTATTCATAAACAGTTAACATTGTTAGCAAAATATTTTGAATTATATTTAACCCTATGTTTTCTTTAGTTTTGTATTTAACTTATTATATGATAGTCAGACTTAATGTATATTTGAACAATGAAAATATATTTTTACAAGATTTTACATTAAACACTTAAAATTAATATGGTAAATAATAGTAAACTGTAACATGCTGTAACAAGATCGGTTAAACTGCGAAGAAAATGCTTTCAGAGAAAATGTTTCAGGTGTGAAGAACATAGATCTCCAATGCAATTTCAACCAAACCTGTTCCCACACACCCTGCCCCCACTACCATTAGAATATACACAAAGCACTCAAATCTTTCGAGCTAATCATCAGGTGACCCGAGAGAGAGCGAGAGAAACACCAAGGGGTGCGGAACCAGGGAACTATTTACATGGAAAACGGGCGATCTCCCCAGACTGTCCGCCCGTTTCACTGTTACCTGGATACCTCTTTATTTAGAACTCACTAACACTGATTTTTAGTTTAGAAGGATTCAAGTAGGGTTTTAGATGAAAGGCAGCGACCTTAATCAAGCCCAAATCATAATTGAACCCATTCAGAGCCTACATTACATTTTAGCTTTTCATTCTGAGCAGAAGACCCTCACACCTGAAGAAGGGGGAGGTGTCTTTCGCTGGAAATCTCGCCTGCTTCTACTTTACAACCGGAGTGCTGGCTGTGACGAATTAAACCGGTTTCACAGGTTTCAATCACAGACCATGTGACATGGGATCAGGAAACTAACACACAGCGCCACCGGATTTGATAACGCTATAAAAACGCTATAAAATAATGTGACTTGGCACAGAACAAGTTTAAAGCACAGTACAAAAATATATGCTGACCATGACTTTAGAAGCATAAATTGCCTTACACTCAATTTAAACACAAGCTGTCTTTAGCCCTCTAAGCTGGTTCATACAGAAATGTAGAGATCCAGGCTCAGAACACACAGCTTCATTAGCGAATACATATGCAGGACAACTAGAGAAGACGTTTTATAGAGGATGGATTTTTAGAAACATCCCATCAGTGACATCACTGAAGTCAACTCCTAGGTACTGTAACTGTCGTGTGGATAGTTTTACAAGAATCAGACATTCTTATTAGTTGCTCAAAAGTAATTTGACCGTATGAAATGCATAATATAAACCTAGAAACATATACGTGAGCAGTACTTAAGCACTGTAGTATCGGTGTTAAGACATACCTCTCAAATACTGTAAATCAAGTTAAAAATATCTCAAGACCGATTCTGGTCATAATGAAACCATGTTTCGTGTATGTTTTCTTTAAAGTACCGAGACCAGCCATATACTGTATGTTTATGTTCCAAAATTAATATCGTTTATGGCCTTCACACGCGTTACAGTATGCTCCTATTCTTTTTATGCTCAGCTACTAAGATTTCCCTTCAGTGGTAAAATTAGATATGAATATTCAATACTTAAACGGGCACAGTTAAGACATTAAATATACATATACATACTGTATACAGTACAGTTTGCATACGGTAATATGTTTATGTTCCTAAATCAATCTCTTTTATGAGCATGTGAAAGGCATGGTGAATCACTGTACTTTGCATGATTGGAAACAAATGCGTGATTGCGAAATGCTGTGGTGTTACTTTTATTATTTAAATAAATAATAAAAATAATAAAAGTTATTTAAATCAGAACACGATTTAAATCAATATAAATGTTTATATTGTAACGCATACTGTCCAGCCTCCATTTCTCTATAAAAATTTACTCTGTTGCACACACACACACAATAGAAGCAGGAACCGCTGTCAGAAGGGAAGATATGTTCAAAATATCGCAAATATCGATCATGTTGCGATATTTTGAAATATAAAAGTCAATTGATTGTCCATAATATCGCTTACCTATTTTTTCGAAGAAATGTTTGTTAAAAGAAAAGTCCAGCACGAGCTGGATTCAAACACACAACCTGCCAGTTGGTAGTCACGCACCCAGACCAGTAGGCTACAAGACAGCTCGCATGAACAGGCAGGCGAAACAGCCCTACACAGCCCTGTCGCAGTACACGGATATAATCATACCGTTATTAAATTCTTTAGATACGCGATTCCATATTATATTCCCTTTTAATCAAATTCTAAAAGTATGCTTGTTGACTCCGGTATCACATTAGTTAAAGACTTCGAAGCTTACAATGTTTAGGGAGAAATGGAATACCGGTGTGTATTTTTCCTTTAAAGTGCCGATTCCTGGAATCTGACTGGCTGACACCCCTCTGAAGTGGTTCCATAAAATCTGGTATACGGAAAAGAAAGCGCTGATAAATACAAGTGTCTTTTAATACACTCTTTGCTGTGCTCTTGAGGATCCTTGTGATATTTTAAGCTATAGTTGAATGATAGGTGTCACATTTTAAATCATTTTCGTAGTTAGAAATTATGAAACGCCCTGTTAAAAGCAAGGAAGTTTTTATGCCCGTTGAAGTAAAACAAAATGCCTGACAAAGTATGGCTTGGACAGATTTCAAGTGCTTGTACAAATGTGCTAAAGAAATTATACTTTGAGTATACAGCTTGTCCAAAGTCATCCATTATTAATACTATTAGTAATATCTTCAGTAAAGGCTTTGATGGATGAATATTTCTGATAAAGGTAGGTTGTGTACTTTTGTCCAACTGAGCAATCTTGCTTTCATAAAATATACCAACATTTTAATGACTGATGATTAACATGCTGTAATACACATTTCAAAATTAAAGGCTCAAATGCTGTAAATGAGAGGTTAAGCTCCCCCTGGCGGTTTTACAAGGCGACGCCGGATAGTTTCCGGCAGAGCGTCAAATGATACGTGACACCACGTGATACCGAGTGATACCACGACACGCCCACCGGGGTATGCCGCGAAATACCTCACCCATTTTGAATGGCTGCATCTGTATGTCAGTACTCCATGCAGATCTCTGTAGACCAGCAAAATCCTCCTAAATGATAGCTATATTCATGATGTCCCTCTTGGATCCATGGCAGTGATGCAGCATCCAACTCAGATGGTGCCCAGCCTGGCGCCATCTGGACATGTGGGGAGGAAATTAGGATAGTTTGGTCAGAACAGATGTATCTACCTGGTGGGCCAAAACAGACACACAATGGCATGTACAGCAGCACCAGCAGCCATGGTTGCAGCAGGCTATGATGTAAGGTGTGAGTAGGCTAGGCTAAAGTAATAGGTTTTCAGTCTGGATTTGAATACTGCGATTGACTTGGCATCCTGAACATGGGGTGGGAGACTGTTCCATAAGCTAGGGGCCCTGTAACTAAAGGCTTTACCGCCAACTGTTTTTTTTAATGAATGCGTGGAATATGAAGAAGACCTGCATTCTGTGATCTAAGCAAGTGATTTTGATTGTATAAATTAATAAGTTCCATTAGATAGACAAGTGCCTGACCTCTGAGAGCCTTGTAAGTAAGCAGAAGGAATTTTAAGTCTGCCCTGTACCTGACAGGAAGCCAATGAAGAGAGCTTAGTATAGGTGTTATATGGTCGCAATTTCTGCTCCTGATAAAAATTCTAACTGCCGCATTTTGAATCTGCTGTAAGGTGTTGAAAGTGCTATAGGTGCTCCCTAATTGTAGGACATTACAATAATCAAATCTGCTGTATACAAAACCATATATTGGTTTCTCTGTGTCTGCTTTAGTTTTGCAATATCTCTTAACTGTAGGAAGCATGTTTTAGAATCTGTTTTAACATGAGCGTTAAACAAGAGCCTTGTGTCTAATATGACACCTAGGTTACGTGTTGAGTCTTTAAGATTACTTAAATATGAAGTAAACCACTTAAGGATGGTTCCAGATAATCCAACCTCAAACTCAAGCCTGTGTAACAAAACAGAGTGGTCAACCGTGTCAAAGGCAGCACTAAGATCTAGAAGCACAAGCGCGGTTGCATTCCCTGCGTCAGTAGCTAACAGAATATCATTTACAACTCTTGTTAATGCAGTTTCAGTGCTGTGGCCTGGGTGGAACCCAGACTGGAAATTCTCAAGTATATTATTTGAGTCCAGATAAGATTGAAGTTGGGCCACAACTTATCTCTCAAGAATTTTAAATAGAAATGGGACATTTGAGACAGGCAGTCTAACAACCGCTACCATAAATTGATCATTTACAACCCCTGATGCAAGGGATGTGTTCTTCATACTAATTATAGGTCCTGCCATTTGTTTTTTATTTCTGTTAGGTTAGTTTATTTCAGTGTAGCCAGTTAGCTGTGTGGAGCATTCCCATTTTTGGCATTAGTGGGAGTTAGTTGGTGAAAATGTCTAACCTAGAATAGTAGAGTAGATTTTTTTATATGCTTCCAGGGGTTCAAGGGAGATGCAAACAGCTTTTTTTAAGTTTGTTTCATAATGTCAGTAATCTTAAGGGCTTGTTGTTTTTGTAATGTAATTGCAAGATATCGATTGCAAACATTAAAAAACATACTTGCTTTATACAGTTATACTGTACAGTGTATTAAAACACTCTATGGTCACTACACTGTGAGTAATGCTGCCCACTAAATCTCTTTGCCACAGTTTCACGAAGGGCAAGGTCACGTAGCTTATTCACAGCTGGATACAATTTTATCTTGTAACATATTTACTGAAACTATCCATCTCAGTATTTATGCATAATTAAAATATTTATGATGAAGGTGGTAGGTTGTGTACTTTTGTCCAACTGAGCAATCTTGCTTTTATAAAATATACTGACTTTTTCATGTTTGATGTTTAACATACTGTAATAGTTTAAAATGATTAAAAGTCTAAACAGTATTCAATTTAAATTTTATCTCTATTAATATAATTATCAAGTGGTATTAAGTAAATACAACTTCTTGTATAGATGACACTTTTCAAAATTAAATCAAATTATAAAAACTATTACAATCTAATATTTCCACTTGTGATCTCATTAGGAAGTACATTACACTCCTGCTTTGTTTAACAATGGTATGAAAAATAAACCTAAATGGTGAGAAAGCTATGCTTAAAATTAATTAAGGGACTTAATCAAAATGGGAGTAATGGAGACTTACCTTAAGTTACATACGTTCATGCATACTTTCCTGTCGGCTAGCTAGCTCATGACGGTGCACACTCGTGGCTTGGCTAGCAGTTGCCTACTTCATACACGCAAAACATTACCACATTTTATTTCAAAATCAGTTCCTGTTATCTGTAGAGATACAAACACAAACTCTGAAGGTCTATCATTATGTTTCTGTTTATTAGTACTTAGCTGTGTGAGAGAGCACTCTG
The DNA here is from genome assembly GCF_059453375.1 of Lepisosteus platostomus. Classification (NCBI taxonomy): domain Eukaryota; kingdom Metazoa; phylum Chordata; class Actinopteri; order Semionotiformes; family Lepisosteidae; genus Lepisosteus; species Lepisosteus platostomus. The sequence goes on along the minus strand of NC_142620.1, from coordinate 31,233,906 downwards.
TCTGTTTGTTTGTTGTCTTTCTTTGTGTTGCAGTCTGACAGCCAGGTATGGTGGACTCATTGGTCCAAATCCGATACCCATTTTCAGCTTGGCTTTGTACATTCTGTATATGCTATTGTTTAAAATAATTAATGGATTGCTATGTTTGGAAATTAGTTTATCTTGGGGAAATGCAGCTCAATAATTATGTAACAGTGGTACAGTCAAAGGGGGCAGGGCTATACAGTACCTATTTACGAGGTGGGGAGAGATCTTACAGGAGCTTAGTCTTGCTGTAGCTCAGTAAGGGGTGCCAATAGGTCCTAAGCTTGGTAGGACTCCTGGTCTCTAATTCTTAGAGAAAGGTTTTATGAAATTTTATGTGTATATTTGTTCCATTTTGTCGTTGTTGTTTTTTTTGGTATATATAATTGTTTGTTTCTTGGGAGCACCGTCCTAATAAACCATCACTTTTGCACCTAAGTGCAATTGCAGCTGAGCCATCATTCTGTTTTAATAAGGACTCACTTGGGCACCCCTCCTGCCCTCCCTGTGACAACACCCCAAAATAAATTCACAGTAATAAATGACGTGATCTACATTCACCTTTTTATTAAGTGATAGACAAAAAGCAGGGCAATGACTTTCTCTGCAAGCTAGTCAAAGAAGTAAGTAAGCAACTCAAAGCCTGAAGGCAGCAGCAACAATAATTTAAACACTGTGTATTCTCCTGTCATAGTATAAAATAGAACAATGCAGAGTAAGTAACATTGTTATGTTTGCAACAATGTTTGCAAATGTTGCGATAATTGTGCAGTATGTGCTTCTCGAAACACATTAGTTTTCGAGCAGGTAATTGCTCACTTCTGCTGCAGTAGAGTGTTTTGGAATCTACACGCTCTCCCCGCATTGTTATCAACAATGAAAATGTCTCTGGAATAGGCATGCTGTATAAATGATAAAGCGGAGGCTACGGAGAAAAAAATCGGAAGCAACCGGTTTGACACGTACAGTAAAATGTGACATCTCTGGAGCGTTAAAATACATATTCTTAATAGGCTAATCTACCCGTCATTCTCTCTGATACAGTGAGAACGTATACATCAGCTGGTCGGGTGACTGAGGGTGGTACATTATTTCCCACTGCATTCTGGGGAATGTTGTTTTGACAAGAAACCTCCATCTTGTCTCACTCTCTCACCATTCATTATGCGTGAATGAGTCAAATGAAAAATAAAACCTGTTTACAAAGAAAGTGGATTACAGTAATACTACCAGCTATATAAATACATTAATTTAGATCCCTAAATTAATATTATTAATTTCTTTAGATATGCGATTCCATATTATATTCCCTAATAATTAAATTCTAAAAAGTATGTGTTTGTCTTACTGTGATAACGAGTGCAAGTATTCATTGATATTGTTAATCACTTACCTCACTTAACTTTAAAAGTTTTGAGATATTTAGAAATACCAACAATTTCAATATATTGTTGATAATATTTATTATCAGTTATAATTGTAGTAGAAGTTTGAAATTGTTCATTGATAATAAATGATTTAGCTTCAAACATGTTGATATTTAGAAATATAAAAAATGTCAATATTGTGTCCATAATATTTGCTACTTTAGTTTTTGAAAGGAAGTTTTATTTGTTAAAAGAAAACACATAGTGACAGCTGGGTTCAAAGCCATGACTTCCAGCACAGAAAGCACACAGCTAATCCATTACACCACAAACATAATCCTGTGGGAAGAAGTGAAACTAATGCAGACATTTCCAAAGAAAGTGTACTACCGTGATAATTTGAGCTACAGTATATCAATATAATTATATCGTTATTCATTTCTTTAGATACGTGATTACATTATATTCCCTATGAATCAAATTCTAAAATGCATGCGTTTTTTTACTACAATAATGAGCGTAAGTATTCACAGAAAAGGTCAAAACCACAGTATGTAACCAAATGAAAGACTTTGATGCTTAAAATGTTTAGGAAGAAAGTGGAATACTGGTGTGTATTTTTTATTTAAACTACCAATACCAGCCATATACAGTTTACATAATATGTTTATGTTCCTACATTAATATGGTTTGTGACCTTCAGACATGTTATGCTCCTCTTCTTTTTATTCTCAATTACTAAAATTGACAGTGCACAGTAAAGATATTAAATGATTAAATAATTTCCCTAACAACCAATGCACCACAAGTGCCCCTGTCGGTCATTTTGGCCAGCCAAATCACGTACCGTGGTACACCACGGTGCATTTTGGGTAATTGTGTACGGTATGGAGTTTTACCTTACATTTTGAATGGCTGCATCTGTAGCTGCGTCGGCATGCATAGTCTGAAAAGGGAAGAAGACAGATGCAGCCATTCAAAACGAGCAGGGTATGCTGCGGTACAACGCGGTGGGCATGTCACATCTCAACGCGTCATAAAGCATCATATCGTATAATATTGCAGTTATGATAATAGTATCCGGAATTGCCGCCAGGTGGAGCTAATAAAGCTTAACCTCTCATGTACAGCCTTTGAGCTGTCGCCAGAAAACAAATGGTTTCAAATCCCATTCACTACTGAGGGACAATCTTTTTCCAACTAAGAATTGAAGACTTTTAATAATTTTAAACTCTGTATTACATCATGTTAATCATTAAACATTAAAAAGTCGGTATATTTTTTATAAAAGCAAGATACAAAGGCTAAACTTTCTTGGAAAAATGTCTGTTATGTGTTGCAGAAAAAACTGACTTGCTTTAACAACATATGTTTACAAATCCTTTCACCTGGCATTTTCGTAGTTAGAAATTATGGTCTGTTAAAAGCAAGGGAGTTTTTATGTCCGTTGGAGTTCTTTTGCAACATGAATATAATTATATCGTTATTAATTTCTTGAGATACACGATTCCATATTATATTCCCTTTTAATCAAATTCTAAAAGTATGCTTGTTGACTCCGGTATCGCGTTAGTTAAAGACTTCGATGCTTAAAATGTTTAGGGAGAAATGGAATACTGGTGTGTATGTTTTCTTTAAAGTACCGAGACCAGCCATATACTGTATGTTTAAGTTCCAAAATTAATATCGTTTATGGACTTCACAGGCGTTGCAGTATGCTCCTATTCTTTTTATGCTCAGGCACTAAGTAAAAGGAGAAGCTTCATATTGCTTGACTAATTTTAAAAAGACAATGAACGTATTTTGTGATATTTAGAAATATAAATTTGTTTGGTGCGAGTGAGGTTCTGACCAGGGGAAACGTTTCATTTTTTCAAAGAAATGTTTGTTAAAAAATAAAGTCATAGTTCCAAGGGATTCAATCACAGACCATGTGACATGGGAGTCAGGAAACTAACACACAGCGCCACCGGATTAAATAACGCAATAAAAACGCTATAAAATAATGTGACTAGGCACAGAAAAAGTTTACAGCACAGTACAATAATAAATGCTGACCATGACTTTAGAAGCATAAATTACCTTACACTCAATTTAAACACAAGCTGTCTTTCTGTATGAACCTCTAAGCTGGTTCATACAGAAAATGTAGAAATGCATTAGCCTGATTATGATTAAAAAACACATAATTAAACACGCGTTTGCGATTTAAATCAGAACACGATTTAAATCAATATAAATGTTTATATTGTAACGCATACTGTCCAGCCTCCATTTCTCTATAAAAATTTACTCTGTTGCACACACACACACACTAGAAGCAGGAACCGCTGTCAGAAGGGAAGATATGTTCAAAATATCGCAAATATCGATCATGTTGCGATATTTTGAAATATAAAAGTCAATTGATTGTCCATAATATCGCTATTCTATTTTTTCAAAGAAATGTTTGTTAAAAGAAAAGTCCAGCACCAGCTGGATTTGAATACACAACCTACCAGGTGGTAGTCACGCACCTAGACCAGTAGGCTACAAGACAGGTCGCATGAACAGGCAGGCGAAATAGCCCTACACAGCCCTGTCGCAGTACACGGATATAATCATACCGTTATTAAATTCTTTTGATACGCGATTCCATATTATATTCCCTTTTAATCAAATTCTAAAAGTATGCTTGTTGACTCCGGTATCACGTTAGTTAAAGACTTCGAAGCTTAAAATGTTTAGGGAGAATTGGAATACTGGTGTGTATTTTTTTCTTTCAAGTACCAAGACCAGCTATATACTGTATGTTTATGTTCCAAAATTAATATCGTTTATGACCTTTAGATGCGTTATGCTCCTCTTCTTTTTATGCTCAGCTACTAAAATTTCCCTTTAGTGGTAAAATTCCATATAAATATTCAAAACTAAGCGGATTGAAATGTGCACAGTAAAGACATTAAATGATTAAATCTTTTCACTACCAACCAATGCACCACGAGTGCCCTTGTCGGTCATTTTGGCCAGCCAATCACTTACCGCGGTGCCCTGCGGGTTGGTTACTGTACCGTGGGTTTTTACCGCTCATTTTGAATGGCTGCATCTGTATGTTAAAGGAATAACTTACTTTTTTGTTTATTTCTTTAGTACATTTATTTGAACATTTCCATCGATTGTACAAGCACTGAAAAACTGTTCAATCCCTAGTTCGTCGGGCATTTTCTTTTACTATAACAGATATAAAAACCCCCTTGCTTTTAACAGAGCGTTTCATAAGACAACAGAAAAAGATATGTGTATAAGATACTGTCCATGGGAATCCAAGCTTTTTTAACTACGCTAAGAAGTAGTCTTTAAAATTTCTTCATTACACAGTGAAGTCAAAATTCCAGGATGTGCCTATATTAGCATGCTGGGCAAATGTTCCAAGGTCAAATTCTTCCAGCACGGGGGTACCTTTAAAGCGGAGACGACGGTACCGAAATTTTTTGGCATGCATAAAAAACAGCAATTCTGTCATTGAGCCCTAAATGAATTAATAGCAAACATTGTTTCATGGAGGGCTTCTCAGATAGTTGGGCATTCAGGAAGATTGCCAGGTGAAAGGATTTGTAAATATATTTTGTTAAAGCAAGTTAGTTTTTCTGCAACACATAAAAGACATTTTTCCAAGAAAGTTTAGCCTTTGTCACTAATGAAACCACTAAATAAAGACATAAATATAGAAATCTTAAGATTTTTTCTATTCAATGTTGGTAGCAGGATGAACTGTCAGGTTGAGCAAAGTGTATATGTTGTCGCAGAGTTGCTGCAAGATGTTAACAGTGAAAAAAGGTATTTAGAAATGAGTTATTTCAAGAAGAAAAATTTCAGAATAATTACAAATCTAGCAGGATAGAGAAAGCACAGAAAATAGGCAGTTAGATTGATCAGATTAGTATGAAAAGCCATTTAGCAAAGAGGGAATGAGAAGAATGACAAACTAGTATACTTTTTATCTTTTTTTTCTGAACAAGGGAAAATCTGATCATGTTTCTCTATAACAATAATAAAAAACTTTATTTTATATATCACCTTTGGCATCTCAAAGCAATACAATAGATGTAAAAACAGATAAAAGGACCACAGATTACTAAGTAAATACATATAAGAAAGACAAGCAGTTAGAGGTGCTACCAAAATTAGAAAATGAAGCAGATACAGACACTAAGTCTTCTAAAAAAAAAAGTTTTGAGGTTAGATTTAAATGCACTCAGTGTACGTGACTGATATCACTGGGGATACAAATCGAGAGCTCTGGGGTGCAGCTAGAGAAGGTCCTGTCACCCATAGAACGTAGATGTTCTTGTGGACAGCTAGAAGACCAGAGTCAGATGGACAAAGGTGGGGAGTAGACAGATAATAAGCCATAGATAGATAGATAGATAGATAGATAGATAGATAGATAGATAGATAGATACTTTATTGATCCCGTGAGGGAAATTGCAGTGCAACAGCAGCTTAACACAGACAACACAGACACAGTGTAACGAATGATCAATAATAATAATAAAATACAGACAATACAATCAGTAGAAGAGTTCCTCGCAGTCCAGAACACACAAAGAACAGAACAAAACCAGAACAGTACACAAAAAAGTCGTATTGCACAATATGACTATAAATAAATATAAATGTATTGCACAGATCCCTGGCATATATTGCAAAAAACGGTTTAAAACGTGAAAAGAAAAAGAACAGATGCATCAGTTTACTGTTCAGTCCAGAAACAGGTCACTGTCAATGTTGCCTCTGCCCAAACGCAAGGTGAATATGTTGTACAGTCTTATGGCAGAAGGCAAGAATGACCTCCTGTAGCGTCCCTGTCGCACCGTGGATGAATCAGTCTATTGCTGAATGTGCTCTTCATTTCCACAAGCATGTCATAGGGGGGATGGGAGACATTGTCCTTGATGGCCTCTAGTTTGGACACTATTCTCCTCTCAGCCACTACCTCCAGGGGGTCCAGGCCAGACCCAGTGACAGAGCTTGCTCTCCTGATGAGCTTGTTCAGCCTGTTGGAATCCACTGCTCTAATCCCAGAGCCCTAGTATACCACCGCGTAGAAAATGGCGCTCGCCACCACCGACTGATAGAACATATGTAACATTTTACTACACACATTGAAGGACCTGAGCCTCCTCAAGAAGTAAAGTCGGCTCTGACCCTTCTTGTAAATGGCCTCGATGTTCTTAGACCATTCCAGTCTATCTTCAATGTGCACTCCCAGGTACTTGTACGAGTCCACCATCTCCACGCCACTCCCATGGATGTAGACAGGAGTAGGTTGGACCCTCTTCCTCCTGAAGTCTATCACCAACTCCTTAGTCTTAGCTACATTCAATTGCAGGTAGTTCTCCCCACACCACTCCACAAAGCTGCTGACCAGTCCTCTGTACTCTTCCTCCTGCCCACCCTTGATACGTCTCACAATTGCAGAGTCATCTGAGAACTTCTGCAGGTGGCATGACTTTGAGTTGTATTTAAAGTCTGAGGTAAAGAGGGTGAAGAGGAACAGAGAAAGAACGGTCCCCTGAGGAGCCCCTGTGCTTCTTTACTACCTGTTCAGACACACAGTTTTGAAGTCTCACAGACGAGATCATGGAGGCATCGACTTGCACCTCCTCCAGCTTCCTCCTTAGAAGTAAGGGCTGGATGGTATTGAAGGCACTGGAGAAGTAAAAAAACATAATCCTTATGGTGTTGCCAGCCTTGTCCAGGTGTGAGTAGGCCCTTTGCAGCATGAAGATGATTGCATCCTCCACACCAACACTGGGCTGGTAGGCGAACTGTAGGGTGTCCAGTGATGAGCTAACCAGGGGTCTCAGGTGGGATAAGACCAGCCTCTCCAGTGTCTTCATGACGTGAGAAGTCAGTGCAACTGGTCTGTAAGCATTGAGGACAGAGGGGCGCCCTTTCTTTGGTACCGGGGCCAGGCATGATGTCTTCCAGAGCACAGAGACTTTCTCCAAGTGCAGGTTCAGGTTGAACAGTCGCTGGAGCACTCCACTCAGCTGATCAGCACAAGCCCTCAGAACTCTGGGACAGATGTTGTCTAGTCCTGTGGCCTTACCCTGGTGCAGCCTCTTCAGCTCCATCTTCACTTGGTCAGCCTGGCCTGGGGGATGGTGCTCATTGCTCTTTCAGTGCTGCAGGTATTAGTGGCGGAGGTGTTGGAGAGTGGTAGCTGTGGGGGATGGGGGGGATGAGTAGCTGTTGGGGGTTGTAGCTGGAGGCAGCCATGATTGTGGGAGGATGGAGGAGGTGTTGGGCAGTCGCAGCTGTGAAGGGTTAGGGAGCGTGTGGCTGTGGGGGGATGGTTGTCAGAGGACCCTGAATCAAACCTGTTAAAAAACTGGTTCAACTCGTTCTGAACATATTTAAGATTGCTCAGTGTGGATTTAATTTCCCCAGTGAACAGGATGTGCATTTATTAATTCTAGAAAAAAAGCCTTTCTTGATTTCTCTAGTTCCTAGTTTCTCTAGTTCCCTTTAAAATAAACTGTTATTCCACTATGCAGAGTATTACCTGGCTAGTATTTACATATGATATTTGTGATTTAAAGAAATTAACACAAGCAGCTTTTGGGGATTTAAGTGTTGGCTGAGTTATTACAGGATAAAAGACTAGAGATATTGGTAAGAAAAAGATAATTTTGGGAAAGTTGAGGAATACACTGATAACAAGAACACTTCCTAATGGGGTTAGGCATACTTTTGATGAAGATGATGAAGTTAACAGACTGCATATTTACATAGATACTGAAATGAGGATTGTATTTTAGATTTTGTGTAGTTGCTAGCATTGAACTGTGTGCTGGATGCACATGAATTGAAGGAATGGGCAAACATAGCTGATGCTGATCCACAGAGCCAGCATACAGTATTAAGATGTTTATAATTACAGGCAATTTGTTTAAATAACTAGGTATGGATACTGATGTGCAAGAGAGGTGGAAAGGCTGTTTCCTTAAGCCAGCACTATAAAATATTTTATTCTCAGTGAGATGCTGCCATTTCATAGTGGGTTTCTAACACTGTGTATAGTTCCATCCACACAGTGCCTTTACTTCCATCCATTTTCTAATCTTTTTATCCAGAGGATTTGGAGCCTATCCCAGTAAGCAACGGACACAAGGCAGAATACACCCTGGACATAGCACCAGTCCATCACAGGACAGACAGACACAAACACACACACCAGGGCCAGTTTTCCCATAAACCAATTAACTTACAAGTATGTTTTGGAGTGCGAGAGGGAGTCATATCACACATATGGAGAAAAACCATGTAACCCAGAGAGAACATGCAAACCCCACACACAGGACAGCAGGAATTAAACCTAGGACCCCAGTGCTGCAAGATAGCAATGCTAACCACTTCACCACCATTAGAATTTTATGGATATTTTTGTAATCTTTCTAGTTCACAGGTTTGCATGCATAATTTAATTTTGAAAGCCACTGAGACATCAGGTACTACTGTTGTATTTATGAAAAAGAAACAAAACAAAAAGCATACTAACAACTGTGCCATCCTACTCCTTAGTTAATACATTTTATTATTTATAAACAGTTAACATTGTTAGCAAAATATTTTGAATAATACTTTACCCTATTTTTTCTTTAGTTTTGTATTTAACTTATTATATGATAGTCAGATTAAATGTATATTTGAACAATGAAAATATATTTTTACAAGATGCAGGTGAAAGTGCAACAACTTATTACAGTGCTAAATTTAATATTATTGATTAATAATAGTTTACGCTAACACCTAACTTTCTTAATTAGATGTATTTATAACAGTGAACTAAGTGTAACATACATTTCAGAAATACAATCGAGAATAGTTTTGTGGTGTTTGTATAGGTGAAACGGTTCTAAAATGTATAACGTAATAAAATTAAAGACGATTAAAATCTCTAATCTTTCCACTTGTAATGTCATTAGAAAATACAACACGTTTCTGCTTTGTCTAAGGATAGTATCAAAAATTAGGCTAAGTGGTGAGAAGCTGTGCTTAATGATAATTAAGGGACTTAAACGTAAAAAGAGATGCTTCATATTGCTTGATTAATTTTAAAAACTACGTTATAAATGCAGACGCAATTGGTGCCATTAAGCGCTCCAGGCAGCAGAACGTTCGTTCTGTACTGCTGAGCTCCGCGCCTTCTCTCTCTCTCTCGGTGCTGAGCCGGGTCTAAATATCGAAACATATGTATCTACTGTATATAGCAGGTAGTATCACTGTATTCCACTTTCATTGTAAACATGGAAAACAGATTCACAACGTGATGCTGTGTCAATGTGTAAAAAAAAAAAACGGTTTGAACACCCTATATTGTAATGAGCTGCTGAGCTAAGAATAGGAGTTCCTGCTGTCAGAGGGGGTGGAAAGTGCCTGCGGTCACTTAATTAGTATTAAAATTCGCACTGAATTGAAGGTTCAGAGCCTACATTACATTTTAGCATTTCATTCTGAGCAGAAACCCTCACACCTGAAGAAGGCTTGTGTTTTCTCTCTTCTCTTTTAAGCATGTGTACAATGCTGTAATACAATTTAACATAAAAGTTTAAACAGTATCAACTAAACTCCATTAATATAAGTATCAAGTGGTATGAAATAAATACAGCTTTTTAGTATAGATTACACTTTTCTAAAATGTATTTAAAAAATAAAAATGATTATAATCTAATCTTTCCACATTTTATCCCAAAATCCCAAGAAAAATAAATCTAAACAGGGAGAAAACTGTGCTGAAAGTTTATTAAGATACTTAGAAGACAAAGAAAACAATTTATGTTGCATTTGTCTGATTCCCCCCCCTGATAGAAGCAGGAAGCAGAAGCAGGGACCGTTGTCAGAAGGAAAGAAGGTGACTATTCATTGTCATTAAAAATGATCATTCGATTATGTTGTGATATTTCGAAGTATAAAAAGTAAATTGTCCATAATATTGCTATTTTAATATTTTAAGGAAATGTTTGTTAAAAGAAAAGTCTTGGCACCGGCTGCATTTGAACACCCCACCTGTGGTTCAGGAGTCAGGAATGTAAACCACAGTACCACCCACAAGGTCACATGATGAAAGGTGAATCAGCCCTACACATACAGAATCAACAGACATTGTACAGCGTGTATACTGTGTTGCAGTATATGAATATAATTATATCGTTATTAATTTTTAAGATATGCGATTCCATATTAGCAGAAAAGCTTAAAACTACCACTTTTAATACACGTTATTTCACATGTTAGTTACAGACTTCGATGCTTAAAATGTTTAGGGAGAAATGGAATACTGGTGTGTATTTATTCTTTAATGTACCGAGACCAGCCATATACTGTATGTTTATGTTCCAAAATTAATATCGTTTATGGCCTTCACACGCATTACAGTAGCTCCTATTCTTTTTATGCTCAGCTACTAAGATTTCCCATCAGTGGTAAAATTCCATATAAATATTCAATACTAAAACGGGCACAGTAAAGACAATTAAATCTTTCTATGACAGACCAACGCACCACAAGTGCCCTGTCGGTCAACCAATCACGTACACAATCCGCGAGGACGTAGCCAATTACCTGCGGTACGTTCAATGCCAAGACCTCAGGCTTATACAGATGTAGCCATTCAAAATGCGCGGGCAATACTGCATTATTTTGCGGTGCGCTTTACGCGGTGTACCGCGAGTTACCGTAAATTCTCCTATAATACCGCAAGCAAAATAATAGTATCTGGAATTTCTGCAAGGTGGAGCTAGTAAAGCTCAACCTCTCATGTTTGAGCTGTCGCCATCAAAATCTTTAACGAAGATATTACTAATAGGATTAATAATGAATGACCTTGGACAAGCTGTAAACTCAAAGTATTGCCTTTGTCCACGTTCTTTTTTTCATTGACCGTCTTTGTAAAAGTAACACCACAGCATTTCGCAGTCACGCATTTGTTTCCAATCATGCAAAGTACAGTAATTTTTGAGAATTGATTCACCATGACTTTCACATGCTCATAAAAGAGATTGATTTAGGAACATAAACATATTACCGTATGCGAACTGTGCTGTATACAGTATGTATATGTATATTTAATGTCTTAGCTGTGCCCGTTTAAGTATTGAATATTTATATGGAATTTTACCACTGAAGGGAAATCTTAGTAGCTGAGCATAAAAAGAAGAGGAGCATACTGCAACGCGTGTGAAGGCCATAAACGATATTAATTTTGAAACTTAAACATACAGTATATGGCTGGTCTCGGTACTTTAAAGAAAACATACACACCAGTATTCCATTTCTCACTAAACATTAAGCATCGAAGTCTTTAACTAACGTGATACCGGAGTCAACAAGCATACTTTTAGAATTTGATTAAAAGGAAATATAATATGGAATTGCGTATCTAAAGAAATTAATAATGATATAATTATATTCATGTACCGCAACACAAGAATAGTACACGCTGTACATTGTCTTTTGATAATGTTTCTGTAGTGCTTTTTCAGCACACTGCTTGTGACTTTGCCGGTGGTGCTGTGGGTTAGGATCCTGAATTTAAGTCATTTTAATAACAATGAATAGTCACCTAGGCGTTACAATATTAACATTTATATTGATTTAAATCGCGTTTAAATCGCCTTTATTTAAAACCCATAAATAAAGCTGATACTGTTTAGACTTTTAATTATTTAAAACTGTATTACAGCAGCACAATGCACAATGCAACGTAAATCTCTGTCTTTGTCTTCTGTGTAATAATGTTCACCTCTCTGTCCAGGAAATTAACAATAGTAATAATAATGAACTGTATTGTATATGGCGCCTTTGAGGTGGCTCCTCAAAGCGCTTTACAGGTTAAAAACAATAACAACAATACTGTTAGGCTGGGCAAACAATTTTTTTTTTAAGAAATACAAAATGAGATATAATGATGTGTTCCGGCTTAGACACTAACGAAGAGCATAACACGTGGGCGGCGTAGGGGTCGGCTCTGGCTTTCCCATCTATTGTATACACTGCAAGTATAACCCCCTCTCTGCAGGAGTGCTGGCTGTGATGGATTAAACTGGTTTCACAGGTATTTTCAAAGTAGGAGGCGAGATTTCCAACGAAAGACACCTCCCCCCCCTCAAAAACCCAGTAAGTACAGTACTTACTAGTTAAAGGCTAGGCTCCTCAATGAAATCGAAACAGTCCGGGCGTGGCAAGCTTCTAATTTCAACCCGACTACGGCGAAAGGAACCCTTCTTTCATTAGAAGACAATGAACATATTTTAGCCCTGAATGAATTAATAGCAAACATGGTTTACATAAAAGACATTTTTCCAAGAAAGTTTAGCCTTTGTCACTAATGAAACCACTAAATAAAGACATAAATAAAAAAATCTTAAGATTTTTAAAATACATGACTTTGCTAAACTTTATTTGAAAATAAAAACGATTAGGGGAGAGAGAGAACAGGGGAGGGATGTGGTTTTACATAAGGGGCGGGGCTATGGAAATTAGGTCTGTTTGGGAATGTGGAGTTACATGTTCTGGCTGTTTGTGAATTATCGTTGTTGAGTATGGAGTGTTGAGGTATTGATTTTGTGTAATGCTTTATGTTGAAAATTGAGGTGGATTTTGTTTATGATAAAGAGGATAAACTGGGATGGGAGGAGGGTTTGGTTTTGCATAAGGGGCGGGATTATGATAATTGGTGGAATTTGCGAGAGTATAATAGTTTGATTTATTTGATTTTGTATTGTGGTTATCTATGTTTTTGGTTGGTATTATGTTTATATGGTTGTTTTTGTTGGTTGGTTGTTATTATGGTTATTAATAATACGATCTATAGTTGAAATCTGAGCCTAAATAAAAAGAAAAAGCAAGTGATTAGGTTTATGAGCAATCTAATTACTTATTCGTTTAAAACGCTATATAAAATAAAGTTTATTATTAATTTGCTGGACAGAGCGGTGAACATTATTATGCATAAGACAAAGATAACGATCCTGATCAGTTTAGAAATCTGTGTACGCTGTAAGGTTTTAACTTCTTAAACTTTTAAAATACACGTTTCGAATAGAAAGAAATCCTCTTCCTGGTACAGTATGTATAGCAAACCAGCACGTCTTTTTTCTCCAATCAGAGGGGTGTCAGATGGTGTCAGCCAATCACCATTCTGAAGCCCTACCATAATCTCTGGTATGGGGAGACCCCAGAATTCTTTTATTGATCCTGTGAGGGAAATAAAGTAAATCATTTTCATTTTAGGAAATTATTAAACGCTCGGTTAAAAGCAAAGGAGATTGTCTGTTATAGTGGACATAAAAACAAGAGTTCGCTGGCATTATATCCTAGAAGACACAGACCGGCGCCAGACCGGTAAAATGCCTGATGAACTAGGGATTGGACAGTTTCCAAGTGCTTGTACAATCGATGGAAATGTTCAAATAAATGTGCAAAAGAAATAAACAAAATAATCATTTATTTCTTTATCATATTAGCTAGCTAATGTCATCTCTTTGCTAGTTAGTGGCTGTGTTTCTGCGTTGGGTAGCAACGGGTGACTGTTCTCAGGCGGAAGATGTAAACAGCTTAATGTTCGTGTTAAATAATTTTTTTAAATTAAAATTCATTCTATACAGCAATCGCATATTTGGGTACCGTTTCATAAAACTTTCATGCTTAAAATGTTTAGGGAGAAATGGAAGACTGGTGTGTATTTTTTCTTTAAACTACCAAGACCAGCCATACACAGTACAGTTTATGTACATACAGTAATGTTTATGTTCCTAAATTAATATCGTTTATGACCTTCAGATGCGTTATGCTCCTCTTCTTTTTATGCTCAGCTACTAAAATTTCCCTTTAGTGGTAAAATTCCATATAAATATTCAAAACTGAGCGGATTAAAATGTGCACAGTAAAGACATTAAATGATTAAATCTTTTCACTACCAACCAATGCACCACGAGTGCCCCTGTCGGTCATTTTGGCCAGCCAATCACTTACCGCGGTGCCCTCCGGTGCCCTGCGGTGGCTTGTGGGTACGTTACTGTACCGCGGATTTTTACCGCACATTTTGAATGGCTGCATCTGTAAGTCAGTCACTTAAGCCATGCCACGCCACAGATGCAGTCATGTGGAAAGTACTGAAACAGCCATACACATACCCATAGAAAGTCTTATACTACTGTTTGAGGTACAGTGTATGAATATAATTATATTGTTATTAATTTCCTTAGATACGCAATTCTATATTATATTACCTGATAAAACATTATCACTTTTCACAAAGTATAAAAACTTAATATGGTTAGAAGGAGCACCTAAAAATGTTACCAAATTAACCTCATGTAAGACTTTGTTGCTTAAAATGTTAAGGGAGAAAGTGGAATACTGGTGTGTATTTTTTCTTTAAATTACTAATACAAGCCATATACAGTTTACATAATATGTTTATGCTCCTAAATTAATATCGTTTATGACCATCAGATGCGTTATGCTCCTCTTCTTTTTATGCTCAGCTACTACAATTTCCTTTTAGTTGTAAAATTCCATATATTCAATACTAAGCGGACTAAAACATGCACAGCAAAGAGATAAAATGATTAATTCTTTTCACTAACGACCAATGCACCACGAGTGCCCCTGTCGGTCATTTTTCCCAACCAATCACATACCGCGGTACACCGCTGTGGCTTTTGGGTAGTTGCGTGTGGTACAGGTTTGTTGCGCGCAGTTTAAATGGCTGCATCTGTATATAACGTTTGTGGTGTCACCTATGGAGAAGTTGATATTTGTTTCTCTGAATAAACCCTTTCCATAAGCAGGTCAGCTGGTTCTTCTTGTTGGCCATTTTACTCAGGTCTATATTGAGTATAACAGAGATAATTGACTTCCCAGGCCCCTAGAAAACATTTATTTGGACTGGCCGTTAATCCACTTCTCACAAAGCTCCAGTCACTGCTTCCAGGTGTTGTAGGTGTTGTTCCCATGTCGCACTATGAATTACGACACCATCCAAGTATGCAGCTGCAAAATCTCGATAAGGTCTAAGTATTCAATCCTTTAATCTTTTAAAAGTAGCTGGAGCCCCATGTAAACCAAATGGAAGGACCCGATTCTGGTAAAAGCGTATCAAAAGCAGCAAAAGCGGGCTTGGCTTTAGCTTCTTTGGCCAGTGGCACTTGCCAATTTCCCGCCGTAAGATCTAGGGTACTAATCTATTGGGCATTACCTAATCGCTCGATTAGCTCATCTATACGGGGCATAGGGTATGAATCAAACAGCGAGAGCTCATTTAACTTTTTGAAATTATTACGGAACCGAATAGTTCCATCCAGCTTTGAATACATGATTGGATCAATTAAATGCTGAGGTGTTACTTTTTGTCAATGAAAAAATAAAGTCTTTTCGTTTACATACATGGTTACAAAGAAAGTGGACCAGGATAATATTTTGAGCTTACAGCTTGTCCAAAGTCATTCATTATTAATACATAAGTAATATCTTCGGTAAAGACTTTGATGCATAAAATATTTCTTCATAATTAAAATATTTATGATAAAGGTGGTAGGTTGTGCACTTTCGTCCAACTGAGCAATCTTCCTTTTATAAAATATACCAACTTTCAAATGTTTAATGATTAACATGCTGTAATACACAGTTTAAAATTATTAAAAGTCTAAAGATTATACTTAAATTTACTTATATACTTAAAACTTAAATTCTTAATTGGATAAAGATTGTCCTTCAGCAGTGACTGGGATTTGAAACCATGCGTTTTCTGGCGACAGCTCACGTGCTGTATATGAGAGGTTAAGCTTTATAATCTCCACCTGGCGGTGATTCCGGATACTATTACCATAACTGTGATAACTATATGGTATGACGCAATATGACACGTTATGATGCGTTGTGATGCGACACACCCACTGCGTTTTACTGCAGCGTACCTTGTTCGTTTTCAATGGCTGCATCTTATATTAAAAACATATCATACCTAATAGCAAAAACAGAGGCCAGTAATGACTTGAATTACATATGGTCATATACTGTAGACACATATACTGAGTCTTTATTTGTTAAAAGTGCATTAAGTCAGAGTACAGATGCCATACGGATGCAGCCATTCAAAATACACGGTACAAACCTGTACCGCACGCAACTACCCACAAGCCACTGCAGTGTAACCCCAGTAAATAATTGGCTGGCCGAAATGACCGACAGGGGCCCTCGTGGTGCATTGGTCGGTAGTGAAAAGATTTAATCATTTAATCTCTTTACTTTGCACATTTTAATCTGCTTAGTATTGAATATTTATATGAAATTTTACCACTAAAGGGAAATTTTAGTAGCTGAGCATAAAAAGAAGAGGAGCATAACGCATCTGAAGGTCATAAACTATATTAATTTAGGAACATAAACATATTACTGTATGTAAACTGTACTGTATATGGCTGGTCTTGGTAGTTTAAAGACAAAATACACACCAGTCTTCCATTTCTCCCTAAACATTTTAAGCATCAAAGTTTTATGAAACGGTCCCCAAATATGCTATTGCTGTATAGAATGAATTTTAATTTTTAAAAAATTATTTAACACGAAAATTAAGCTGTTTACATTCCTCTGCCTGAGAATATAGTCACTCGTTGCTACGCAACTCAAAAACACAGCCACTAACTAGCAAAGAGAGGACATTAGCTAACCAATATGATAAAGGAATAAATTATTTTTTGTTTATTTCTTTTGCACATTTATTTGAACGTTTCCATCGATTGTACAAGCACTTGGAAACTGTCCAATCCCTAGTTCGTCTGCATTTTCTTTTACGCTCCGGGCTTTCTCCCGGTCTGGTGCCGGTCTGTGTCTTCTAGAATATAATGCTGGCGATTTTGTGTTAAATTTGAGTTTCCAATAACGCCCCAGCAAACTCTTGTTTTTATGTCCACTATAACAGACAATCTCCCTTGCTTTTAACCGAGCATTTCATAATTTCCTAAAATAAAAATGATTTAAACTATGCGACAGAATTCTGGGGTCTCCCTATACCAGAGATTACAGTACGGCTTCAGAATGGTGATTGGCTGACACCATCTGACACCCTCTGACTGGGAAAAAAAGACCTGCTGAAATGTTCTACATAGCAGGAAGACAACATCATACAGAATGTTGTTTCTATTCGAAATCTGTATTTTAAAAGTTTAATTAAGAAGTTAAAACCTTACAGCGTACACAGATTTCTAAGCTGAATAGGAGGAAGAAAAAGCACCCGTTTCACGCATAAAAAGTGGTTATTAACTATCTAAACCTGTTTTATTTATTTTATTTTTATTTAGATTAAGAGTTCCCATCACCCCCATATCCGTTTAAATCGCAAACCCGTGTTTAATTAAATATCTTTATTGATTCACAATCTGGCAATGCAATGTAAATCGTTATCTTTGTCTTCTGCATAATAATGTTCACCTCTGTGTCCAGCAAATTAATAATAAACTTTATTTTATATAGCGCCATTAAAGGTGGCCTCTCAAAGCGCTTTACAGGATAAAAACAACAATAACAACAATACTAGAGGTTTTCATCACTCTCTGCGGGAGTGCTGGCTGTGACGAATTAAACAGGTTTTACAGGTATTTTCAAAGTAGAAGGGGGCGAGTCTTCCAGCGAAAGAAACCTCCCCACCCCCTCCAAAACCCCTTTTGTTTGCTTACAGTAGTACTTAAGTACAGTACAGTAAGTACAGTACTTACTTACGGTAGTACTTCTCATGTTAAGAAAGCTAGGTGTTAGCATAAATTATTAGTAATCAATAATATTAAATTTAGCAAATAATATTTATTTAGCTAATAATAAATTCGATTCTACTCTGAGAATGTAGGGGGGGGGGGGGGGGGGAGACTGCCCGTGGTCTTTTCGCTGATAAACTTGTGTCAATCTGTCAACAAAAAACAGCTGTCAATATTTTTTAAAGTCCATAATATTGCTATTTTGCTATTGCTACAGTAATTGCTATTGCTACTGAGTCTCTGTGTCTACAGTACATTGTTTGTGAACAAACCGGTTTCAGAGGTATTTTCAACCCCCAGCCACTGTTGTTTCATCAGTTGTTATCCTGTAAAGCACTTTGAGAAGCCACCTTTAAAGGTGCTATATAAAATAAAGTTTATTATTATTATTATTATTATTATTATTAATATTGATCATATTTATCCTCCCAGAACTTGTAAATTGTTATTGTTATTGTTGTTGTTATCTTGTAAAGCACTTTGAGAAGCATACTGTCCAGCTTGTAAGGTGCATTCTCTTGTTAAAATAATAAGTAGAGCTTTGTGGTTATTAGTGCTCCACTTACAGCAACCCAATGTAAATACATTTTGTCTCCAAATCCACCACCACTTGTATGACTCATAGTAGGCTGGGCAAACGATTTTTAAAATTTTTTCAAAAGAAATAAAAAATGAGATATAATGATGTGTTCCGGCTTAGACATTGCATGACTTTAAAAACTATAAAAACAGATTTCGAGAGTTAATAAATACTTTTTATGCGAGACAAAGAGGTGATCTCTTGAAGCTGACATTTCACTGTTTGAAACGAATATGAAATTAGATTGCTCATAAATCTAATCACTTATTCTACACAAACACAGCATAATTGCTCTCTGAAAATGCTCTTTTTCTTGTGCGTTTTGGAGACCTTGATCGAAACTGATTTGAGATGTCAGAACGGATTTATTTTCTGTGTATTTCTGTGTGCGCATTTCCTACATTGCTTTGTTTGTCGAGATTTTAACTTTTTATTTAGACTCAGGATTTCAACTATAAATTGTACACTAATTACTAGCAGTAAATACTGATGTTTTGCTCCCTCTTACCAAAAGTATATTAAAAATAATGTATTGTAGCTGGGATGAACTTTTTTTCAAATGTGTCTCTACCTACTGCCTAGCGGGAGAGCGGGAGAGCCACTGGGTCTGGTCGCCGCAGACGTGGCCTACTTAGCCCGCCAGGGTTACTCTACTTTCCCGGAGGATGCCCACCGGCAGATAGCGCTCCAGGCGCTCCAAATCGAAATTTACACGATAGGCTACCTCAAACGGTCAGTTACACAACTGTGTATGTCGCTTAAGCCACTCCTATTTGGCATTTTAGTTATGGAGGCGAGATGACGCCCCCCCCCCCTCTCTCTGGGTGCCTGATTTGCCGCCATCTTTAACTGTTCCGTGTCCGAATCGCAGTAGCTATGCGTATGAAATAAAGTTCACCCCAGCTACAAAACATATATATTTTTGTGGTAAGAGGGAGCAAAACATCAGTATTTACTGCTATTAATTACTGTACGATTTATAGTTGAAATCTGAGCCTAAATATAAAGTTAAAATCTCGACAAAGGAATGTAGGAAATACAGAGAAAATAAATCCTTTCTGACATCTAAAATCAGTTTCGATCAAGGTCTCTAAAATGAACAAGAAAAAGAGGATTTTCGGAGGGCAATTAAGCTGTTGTAGGAAAACCGGCCGTTCAGGGACGCCAAATATGTAACGTTGCCATAGCCAAAATGTAATGTAGTGGCTCTCTGAAGGCACCAGTTTTGTAGGGTTTGGGCATTTACTGAGACAATTATTAATTGTAGCAGTAAATCACAAAGTTGATTCTTTTGATGGCTTTAGAGTCCAACCATGCGACATAACTCAAACAACGCACACACACAGATACTAATACACGAGGATACATTTATTAATACATAGAATATGCATATAAACCTAACAGATCTTATCGAGAGGGTTATCAGAATATAAAAGGTATATATTCAGTCAGTTACGAAGTGTTACACATATCAAGAGGACATACGTTCAGTATATCATTCATTTAGACCGTTTCGTAAAGTGAACTTGGTTACAACTTCTACATAAGATACTCAAAACAAGTACATAACTCTTAGGAATTAAATTGATATCAACTGGTTGGGATAACAATTGAATTCTCGAGCAGTAATGCAGTGAAGTTGAATACTCATCCAATCTCTGGGGATTCAGAGATGCGGGCACAAAGAAACAGTTGCAGGCTGTTGCTGTCCAATCCGCGCTCTCTGGCTCGGTGCCAGGCTGTGCTGTGCGGCTTGCGACGGTGCGCTGCTGATGCTCACTGGCCTGCTAGTTAGTGTTGGCTTTAACTAGCAAAGTTTGCGCACAGGAGAAAAGATGACTGTGGGTCCCAGCAAGTCAGGAAGAGGACCGGTTCATTCCTGATGAAGAGCTAGTTCTGAATAGTGATTCAGCTGTCCACAGTTCCGACCTGTTCACGAGGCCTGCTGCTGGTTACTCTCTGGCAACCTCCACTCTAGACTCTTAGAACAAAGGAAAGTTCTGGCACTCGGACACACTGGCCGTTCCGTGGTTGTCCGGGCTGAGTCTCAGGATGGTCAGGAGGCGCGCTGCGAGAATATCCTGCCCTTGGGAGCCTTCTGCTCCTGGGCCGTCCTGCCCTGGAATTCTCCTTTGAATTCCCTTTAGAATTGTCCACAGAATTCTCCTGGATCTTACTGAATCTCACTGAATCTTACTGAATCTTGTTGAATCTCCCAGGCTCTCTGTGTTGCCTGTTTTTACCTGGAGGAACTTCAGCTCATTGATTGGCTGAAAGTCCATGGGCATCAAAGTCCCACGTGGGTTACTCGGCCCTACCAGTCACTGATTGGTTGATCAAGGTGAGATATGAGTCACTTACTCCTGACACTTAGTAATGCAGTCCAGATGTCCTACTGGCACTCCCTAGACAGATAGGCGCCAATGGATGACCATTGATCATGATAGCCAGGCTTAGCTAAGTGCATCCCCCTTTGGGAGCTGTCCTTATCAGGAGAAAACATCTTAAATCACCCTGCATGAATAGTCTCTCTGTGGCTGCACCACAGAGATGAACAGAGAAATGGGGCCTCATTTGGGAAAGCTCAGAAACACTTAATTCTGCCTTATTAATAAGCCTCGCCGCTACACTGTGTTTATATAGAATAAGTGATTTATGAGAAATCTTGTTCGTTTAAAACAGTGAAATGTCAGCTGCAAAAGATCGCACCAGAAACAGCACTCTCTCTGCCTGTCATAGATGTTCAGGAAAGGGTGAATGAAGTCATGTCAAGTACAATAATTCGGTGATCAATAATAACAGTTGTAGGACAAGAAACAAAAGATAGTGAAAGCTTTTTAAGGCTAAAACTCAAATTCATTCTACAAATTAAGGCAAATGAAAATTCAGGACGTTAAAGTGCTAGAGGTGTAAAAAATAGAAAAATGCACATGAGCAAAAAGTTTTAGAAATGGGGCAGGTGTTGCTTTGAAATAAGCAAACAGAAAAAAAGCCATGACTATAGTGCAGACGAGGGATGCAGGAACACTTGCTTAGATATAAAAAAAATCACAAAAAGGAGTATGTTACAAAAGAACATGCAAACATGTTCATCATGTACATGAACATGTACATCAATTTCCCTTTGCGATCAATAAAGTCAGAAAAATCTGATCATGTTTCTCTATAACAATAATAAAAAACTTTATTTTATATATCACCTTTAAAAGTGGCATCTAAAAACAATACAGTAGATGTAAAAACAGATAAAAGGACCACAGATTACAAAGTAAATACATATAAGAAAGACAAGCAGTTAGAGGTGCTACAAAAATTAGAAAATGAAGCAGATACAGACACTAAGTCTTCTGAAAAGAAAGGTTCTGAGGTTAGATTTAAATGCACTCAGGGTACGTGACTGATATCACTGGGAATACAAATTGAGAGCTCTGGGGTGCAGCTAGAGAAGACCCTGTCACCCACAGAATGTAGATGTTCTTGAGGACAGCTAGAAGACCAGAGTCAGACGGACAAAGGTGGGGAGTAGACAGATAATAAGCCATATACTGTAGGTACTGACTGAGGATGAGGATTTTGAAGTTGACTCGAAACCTGATAGGTAACCAGTGCAAGGACTTGAAAACAGGTGTAATGCATCCCTGATAGGATTCTCGCTGTCATATTCTGAACATATTGAAGATTGCTCAGTGTGGATTTAATTTCCCCAGTGAACAGGATGTGCATTTATTTATTCTAGAAAAAAAGCCTTTCTTGATTTCTCTAGTTCTTAGTTTCTTTAGTTCCCTTTAAAATAAACTATTATTCCACAATGCAGAGTATTACATGGCTAGTATTTACACATTATATTTTTTGATTTAAAGAAATTAACACAAGCAGCTTTTGGAGATTTAAGTGTTGGCTGAGTTATTGCAGGATAAAAGACTAGAGATGTTGGTAAGAAGAAGATAATTTTGGGAAAGCTGACGAACACACTGATAACAAGAACACTTCCTAATGGGGTTAGGCATACTTTTGATGAAGATGATGAAGTTAACAGACCATATGTTTACATAGATACTGAAATGAGGATTGTATTTTAGATTTTGTGTAGTTGCTAGGATTGAACTGTGTGTTGGATGCACATGAATTGAAGGAAGGATGTGGATCCACAGAGCCAGCATATTAAGATGTTTATAATTAGAGGCAATTTGTTTAAATAACTAGGTATGGATACTGATGTGCAAGAGAGGTGGAAAGGCTGTTTCCTTAAGCCACCACTATAAAATATTTTATTCTCAGTGAGATGCTGCCATTTCATAGTGGGTTTCTAACACTGTGTATAGTTCCATCCACATAGTGCTTTTACTTCCATCCATTTCTAATCTCTTTATCCAGTACAGAGGATTTGGAGCCTATCCCAGTAAACAATGGACACAAGGCAGAATACACCCTGGACATAGCGCCAGTCCATCACAGGACAGACAGACACAAACACACACACACCAGGGCCAGTTTTCCCATAGACCAATTAACTTACCAGTATGTTTTGGAGTGCGAGAGGGAGTCATATCACACATACGGAGAAAAAACATGTAACCCAGAGAGAACATGCAAACCCCACACACACAGGATGGCAGGAATTGAACCTAGGACCCCAGTACTGCAAGATAGCAATGTTAACCACTTCACCACCATTAGAAATGGATGGATATTTTAGTTATCTTTCTAGTTCACAGGTTTGCATGCATAATTTAATTTTGAAAGCCACTGAGACATCAGGTACTACTGTTGTATTTATGAAAAAGAAACAAAACAAAAAGCATACTAACAACTGTGCCATCCTACTCCTTAATTAATACATTTTATTATTCATAAACAGTTAACATTGTTAGCAAAATATTTTGAATTATATTTAACCCTATTTTTTCTTTAGTTTTGTATTTAACTTATTATATGATATTCAGATTTAATGTATATTTGAACAATGAAAATATATTTTTACAAGATGCGGGGGAAAGTTAATACAGTGCTAAATTTAATATTATTGATTGCTAATAGTTTATGCTAACACCTATCTTTCTTAATTAGATGTATTTAAAACAGTGAACTAAGTGTAACATACCATTCAGAAATACCATCGAGAATAGTTTTGTGGTGTTTGTATGGATGAAACATTTCTAAAATGTATAACGTAACAAAATTAAAGACGATTAAAATCTGTAATCTTTCCACTTGTAATGTCATTAGACAGAACAACAAGTTTCTGCTTTGTCTAAGGATGGTATCAAAAAGTAGTCTAAGTGGTGAAAAAGCTGTGCTTAATGATAATTAAGTGACTTAAAAGTAAAAAGAGATGCTTCATATTGCTTGATTAATTTTAAAAACTAAGTTATAAAAGCAGACGCGATTGCTGCCATAAGCGCTCCAGGCAGCAGAACATTCGTTCTGTACTGCTGAGCGCCGCGCCCCTCTCTGACAGAGCGCAGTGGCCGGTACGCTATTTTCAGAGCCTCTGACTGGGAAAAAAAGACCTGCTGATCAGTTTCACACAACAGGAAGAGAAAAGAATGGGATTTTTTCTCTTCGAAACGTGTGTTGTCTTTATGAAATTCGTGTATTTTAAACGTTTAATTAAGAAGTAAAAACCTTACAGCGTACACAAAGATTCTGAGCTGATCACGGGGAAGAAAAATCACCCATTTTTCACGCATAAAAAGTGTTTTTTAACTCTCGAAACCTGTTTTTATAGGTTTTAAAGTCGTGCAATGTCTAAGCCGGAACACATCATTATATCTCATTTTTTATTTCTTTTGAAAAAATTTTAAAAATCGTTTGCCCAGCCTACTATGAGTCATACAAGTGGTGGTGGATTTGGAGACAAAATGTATTTACATTGGGTTGCTGTAAGTGGAGCACTAATAACCACAAAGCTCTACTTATTATTTTAACAAGAGAATGCACCTTACAAGCTGGACAGTATGCTTCTCAAAGTGCTTTACAAGATAACAACAACAATAACAATAACAATTTACAAGTTCTGGGAGGATAAATATGATCAATATTAATAATAATAATAATAATAATAATAATAAACTTTATTTTATATAGCACCTTTAAAGGTGGCTTCTCAAAGTGCTTTACAGGATAACAACTGATGAAACAACAGTGGCTGGGGGTTGAAAATACCTCTGAAACCGGTTTGTTCACAAACAATGTACTGTAGACACAGAGACTCAGTAGCAATAGCAATTACTGTAGCAATAGCAAAATAGCAATATTATGGACTTTAAAAAAAATTGACAGCTGTTTTTTGTTGACAGATTGACACAAGTTTATCAGCGAAAAGACCACGGGCAGTCTCCCCCCCCCCCCTACATTCTCAGAGTAGAATCGAATTTATTATTAGCTAAATAAATATTATTTGCTAAATTTAATATTATTGATTACTAATAATTTATGCTAACACCTAGCTTTCTTAACATGAGAAGTACTACCGTAAGTAAGTACTGTACTTACTGTACTGTACTTAAGTACTACTGTAAGCAAACAAAAGGGGTTTTGGAGGGGGTGGGGAGGTTTCTTTCGCTGGAAGACTCGCCCCCTTCTACTTTGAAAATACCTGTAAAACCTGTTTAATTCGTCACAGCCAGCACTCCCGCAGAGAGTGATGAAAACCTCTAGGCTCTAGGCGAATGCACATAATGTTGGGCTTTTGGTCTCAGGTGGATTTGCGCCCTACAGTTCAACCTGCTGTACCGCCGTGTACTGTACATACAGTACGAACATGTGTTATTTTGAAATATAAAAAATGTCAATATACTGTAGTTTCCATAATATTTGCTATTTTAGTTTTTCAAATAAGTGTTTTTTGTTAAAAGAAAACTCATAGCAATTGCCAGATTTGAACACCCAACCTCAAGCTTAGACTGTGAATCAGTCACTTAAGCCGTGACGCCACCGAAGCAAGTCATATAACATGCATTGAAACAGCAATACACATATTAAAGTAATATGGTCGGAAGTTCAACCACATGTAAGACTTTGGTGCTTAAAATGTTAAGGGAGAAATAAAATATTAATGTGTATTTTTTCTTTAAAATACAAATAACAGCAACATACAGTTTTCATAATATGTTTATGTTCCTAAATTAATATCGTTTATGACCTTTATGACATTCGTTATGCTCCTCTGCGTTTTATGCTTAGCTACTAAAATTTTCCTTAAGTGGTAAAATTCCATATAAATATTCAATACTAAGCGGATTAAAATGTGCACAGTAAAGATTAAATGATTAAATCATTTCACTAACGACCAATACACCACATTATCTTCCATGTCGCATTAACATTGGAATGTTTTTTTTTACAAGTGTCAAAAGAAGCGATACACAACCTGTCTCCTCTATAACTCTTCAGTTTACAGAGAAATTCCGCCAGAGCCTCACAACATTGTCCAATAATACACTTCTTGTGTTTAATTTTTAGTTAAGCAGGATTTGAACTACAGACCATAACAGACCAAAAAACAGAATCCACCTGCGATTCGGGTGTTAACAAAACGTGTTTACAGAGAAAGCGAAATACAGTAATACTACCAGCTATATAGATACGGAGATTTAGATATTTAGATCCTTAAATTAATATCATTATTAATTTCTTTAGATACGTATTACATATAAAATTCTTGATCATAAAACAGATAATTCCGGTCCTGGAATCTGACACCCTTCTGAAACGTTACCATAATCTCTGGTATACGGACACCCCAGAAATTTGACTTTTTACTGTGTGATAAATTTTAAAGACTACTTCTTAGGGTAGATAAGAAAGCGTAGATAAAAAAGCTTGGATTCTCATGTATCTGATACAAGTATCTTTTAATACAGTCTTTGCTGTGCTCTTGAGGATCCTTGTGATATTTTGAGCTCTGGTTGAATGATAAGTGTCGCAGTTTAAATAATTTTCGTTGTTAGAAATTATGAAACGCTCTGTTAAAAGCAAGGGAGTTTTTATGTCCGTTATAGTAAAAGAAAATGCCTGACAAAGTAGGGACAGTTTCCAAGTGCTTGTACAAATGTGCTAAAGAAATGAACAAAAAAAGTAATTTATTCCTTTATTGGCTATCTAATGTCCTGTCCTTGTTAGTTAGATCAACGAAATGCTGTGGTGTTTGTCAATGAAAAAAATAAAAGTTTTTTCGTTTAAAATGACGGTTAGAAAGAATGTGGACCAGTGTAATACTTTGAGTTTACAGCTTGTCCAAAGTCATTCATTATTAATACTATTAGTAATATCTTCGGTAAAGGCTTTGATGCATAAAATATTTCTGCATAATTAAAATATTTATGATAAAGGTAGGTTGTGCACTTTTGTCCAACTGAGCAATCTTGCTTTCATAAAATATACCAACTTTTTAATGACTGATGATTAACATGCTGTAATACATTTAATTTAAAATCTCAAATGCTGTACATGACAGGTTAAGCTTTATTGGCTCCTCCTGGTTGTTATACAAGGTGATTCCAGATACTTTCCAGTATGAAGTCAAATGACGCGTTACACCGTGTGATACTGCGTGATACTGTGTGTTGATGCGACATGCCCAGCACGTTGTATCATGAAGTACCCCACGCGTTTTGAATGGTTGCATCTGTGAGTGTAATACATTCAACATTAAAAATGAAACAACAATGAAATGGAGTTTTAATTGGATGTATGCCATAATACTAGTAGTTTGTAAACTTCAAGGCAGTGCAATAACCCAAACATATTAAACAGCATATATCTGTGGGACATATGATGAATACTGTAACACCATCATGACTCATCATGAAAAAATGTTGATTGCAGCGGGGATTGCCCTTCATTCAAAGTGTTAATAGGTTGCCAGACAAGAAAAATGAGTGATTGATTACTGTGTTTCATTCTTGTTTGTGAACACAATAAACAAGCATATGGGCTTGAGTTTAACAGGTTATCATATCTCTTTTAATGTATAGTGGCATGGCATATTAAAAATACAGGAATTAAGTTTGCTGCTCCCTTGCCAGTCCCTCTCTCCCTCATCTCAGTGGTGATGGACGCAGAGAGGCCATTCCATTTGGTTCAGATTTAAGCTGGTTTTCTAGCTGATAGAGTTTCCTGATAAGGAACAACTCCCAAGGCTGAGATTCTCCAGCCACCCTAATAAATGGTCATCTCTGGCGCCTTACTGTCTGGGAGATTCCAAGGGAGAGTCTTATCCCAAGGTTTACAACCTACATTTTGTGACTTACTGCTATAATTAATAATTGTCCCAGTAAATGCACAAAACCCCTACATTTATTGGTGCCCCGTGTGAGGATGGTTCAGATTGAAATCAGTCGATCAAGTGGAATAATTCAGTGAAAAAAAACGCTGCAGCTTCGGTGCACGGCAATACAGAGTGTACTGAAAGCCGAAAAAAATCCCCTTTGCTCTTTAAGCTACAGTGCTTGATTTTGGTGACCTTTTGCGATCTATCGGCTTGATTGCATATTTGATATTGTGGTGCTCTGTGCTAGAACTGTGATTTCATACTTAAAAGTAATACTCTTAAGTTTTCCTGAGAAATAACGATGGTTGTAAAAAAGTCTGAATTAGAGTCGCTAATAAGCACTCTTTCTGACAACGACAATCCTGACTACTGGCACAGTATTGAGGAATTGAATTTTAATGAAGTTGAAAAACTTCAGGTAGACCTGAGAGCCAAGGTAACAAACAGCTTAGTGCAGGAGGTTCTGTAAATGCAATAGAGGTCGTATCTAATTTAGCTTTAAACCTCGCTAAATAGCTTGAATTTACCTTTATCGAAGTGCCAAAAGCTTCAGGGTAAACTTGAGATATATGGGACTGAGCGGGTTGAGTTGTTAGACATAATCAGTGAGAGAAAGAAAGAAACTGAAAAATGTGAAAGCCAACTCAAAGAGGTTTCAGCAAAACTAGAAGATTTGTCCATTAAGAAAGCTGTTGCTGAGAGGGCTCACAGAAGGCTAGAGGCGTGGAAAAGAAAGGGAATTGTAGAGTTTATACGAATGTAACCGTAAAATGTGCAAGAAATTGTTGCTTATCAGTGAGGATAAAACCTCGCTTAGGCAGGAGCTGGATGCTGCCCTGCTGGGAGCACAGTGGCTGCAGCACAGGCGTTCCTCACAGCCATACAGTCCGGAGCGCTCAGTTAGCCAGGAGCTAAGGGCTCCGCCTGAGAGAGTTCTCCCAAACCGGATCTGTAACAGGGTCATTGTGGGGTAGAGAGCCGAGTCAATTAAGGCGTAGGCCCCCTGACCACAATCTCCGCCATCTCTCTGTTAGCGGAGAAGCTCAGAAAATAAACCAGCTAGCGAAGGACATAGAGAGATTTAACCTCACAGTGTCAGGGAATAACGTCCAGAGTTATATTCAGGAAATCAGGTACACACTGCAGTTTATGCCAGATGCCACAGAACAGGAGAAAGTGTTGCTGGTCGGAAAAACTACCAGTGGAGCCGTACATGAGTGGATGGCTAGGCAGACGAAAGAAGTCTGTAATGACTTTGAGGAGCTGTGCCAAGCCCTAATCCAAGAGTACAGTGTGTTTATTGACCGGACTGCTGCTGTGGCCGCCTCCCATAACGTTAAGCACGAGGGAGCTGAGTCCCCTTGCGAATATTATGAGAGACTTAGACACACTTATTTTGCAGGGCGAAATTATGAGGGTTGCGAAGAGAACACAAATTTCAAGGGTTTATTCATTGCCAATCTCCACCCGTCAGTCAGAAAAATGATCATAATGCATGCAGATGCACAGACCATGAAAATGACTGATATTAGGAGTTTAGCGCAGAAAGCCTGGGAGTATGAGGTCCAAAGTCACTCCGAGCGAGAAGCTGTTAAAGTGACTGGGTTTGCAGTCAGAGCCAGCAGGGTTAATTCCCTCCTGCTCAAAGGAGCAGAGGCTCCTAAGCCAGCTAAGCCCCAGCACAAAGCAGGCAGACAGGACCGCACCAAGCATCCTAAATGCCATGAGGACACCTGGGGAGGGAAAGGGCTAGAGAAAGCTAACAAAAAGGCTAAGCAAAAGGATGTGATAGCAGCCTGCCTGGCCAGGCTTGAACAGGCTTTACTTGGACAAGGACAAACGTTCCCCAAGGCTGCCGGAAACGTGAATGAGCTAAAACTCTCCACCTCAGGAAAGCATGCCATGCCCCTCTCCACTGGAGGAGGCAGAGACCCGCCCCTCCCCCTCTCTCAGTCTGATTGAGCTGAAGGGTTCCTGCCTGGATGAGGTCAGCCACTCCCATGCAAGTGCTGACTCCACCCCTGAAGTCAGAGAGCAGGCAGGCTCTAGACGGCTTCTGGGGAAGTTAAAACAGAGAGGAAAAGCCAGAAACTTCTATCTCAAGGTTGCCTTGGGAGACGTATTACACAGGGAGGCATTGATTGACACTGGGGCTGAAATGTGTTTGTTTAGGTTTATATCATCAGGTTTATACGGCAAGCTCAAACAGGTAGAAAAAGGAAAGGGCATGAGACTTAGAGAGGAACCTTTGGTGGATTGCCAGCAAGAGAAATTGTGGGCTCAGGTCAATGCCCCTAAGTCTTTTGTACAGAAGGAAAGGGGGGTCAAGAGGCATAGTGTGCTCACTCAGTGCCTACCGAACACAGTAGCCCATGCGAAGATTCCTTCTGTTCCCCTCTGGACGAGGAATAAAAATATTCTCTTGTTTCCCGGACATACAGGGAAGTCCTGCCCCAGCCAAGGTCCCAACAGCCTTCCTGCCACAGGAGCGGTGCTCCAAGCAGCTGCCTGATCCGCCAGGTAAAGCACACCCTTTTTACATCCCTAAAGAGGAGCAGATCTCCCCACCTGGTGATGAAAAGGAGTTTTCCCTGTGCACCCTTAGACCAAAATGGGGTCATCCCTCACCCTTAGCTCTGAGAAGTCCTCTATTAGTGAGGATCTGTTTGAGCAGCTGTCCAAGGGCCACCGCCAGGTGACCCCTGTTCAACATTTGCAGGTTAGACAGGGGGCTCAGCTGGACACTGGGACTACTGTGCTGTGGACACACCTGAGCTCAGATGCCAATGCCCTCTGCTGTGACCCAGGGAACCTGCAGTCAGGTAACATTATTTCTCAGAACTACCAGGTAGTGAGTGACCTGATTGTTCCTGCCTCGACGGCAGGGTTTCCAACACACCCGGTCCCCAGGAAGGTACAGAGAAGGAAAGCCGAGCCGTATTTCTTACAGCCACAAGTTCAGTTTGTCAGTCTGAGTCTGATCAACAGTGGTTCACCCAGACCGGAGCAGGATGGTCAAGCCACCCGCCTGTTAGTGCAGAACATGGCAAAGGGGGGTGTCAGAATCCCCGCCCGCACTGACATGGGCCTGGTAAGTGATAGCGAGTTCAAAGACTATGAACTAGCTATTCCAGAGCTGGGGCAGCTCCCTGACCCCTAGCAAAGGAAGGGGGGAGAGAGCAAATGTCCTACACCCACCCCAAGCAAACGATTGCAAACATGCTGATAGAGGGATTCCTCAACCAGGAGGTGTGCAGGGTGGACCTGAACAGTGAGAATGGTGTAACAATCCCAGTTCACTCAGGTAATCCAGATGACCACTCAGCCAAGGGTCAGGCATGCTCCACCGCTGCACCACCCCCAATGGGGTTCCTAGAGCACAGGCATGAACAGATCGGAAAAGCAAATGCACGGAAAATGGAAGAGCAGCATCAGCAGCTGCGTCAGATCTCCCCAGATTTCCAGGACATTGTTGCATAGGATGCCACATGGCATACCGCGAAAGACACCATGTACATGCTCCAGCAGCTTAGAAAGGCAACAGCCACTCAGGAAGAAATGACTGGGATCAGCCACCATAAAAGACATTTGGGGGGACTGATTGCTGCCGCCACTGTTGTGCATTTGCTATTTGTGGTAGATTTGTTTGCTAATGGCACTCTCACCCTGACAGCCCCAAGAAGGCAGGTGTCAGAGATGCAGAAGGAGATGTCAGAGGATAGTGACAGGCTGTGTCAACAGCAGCAAGAGCTGGAAAGCTGAGGGAAAACCCCACAGGTAACTTTCTATGCAACAGGGTTAAATCATATCCTCCACACAGTAGGCAGGATTGTCGGTGTTATAAAGTGGGTTTACACTTGTGTGCAATAGGCCAGAATGTTGACCTGTTAAGGAAGCTTAGTGCCACTGTAGCCAGTCTAGCCGTGGGACAAATCCCAACCCACTTGATCCCTATCTTCTCAGTAGAGGAGCATGTAACCACCCCATCGCTCGTAGCTCACCCAGAAGGCAATCCAAGATTGAATTTGGTTCCAAATCTTGAGATGGGTATGTCTATCAAAGCTATCTATTTGCTGTGTCTAAATGATCCACCACTGAAGGGTGTAAAGCTACTAAAGCGAGCAGAGGGAGGTTAATGAACCCCATGGAGAGCAGATGGGAAGTAAACTTTCACTATGAGTTATGACAGGCATGATACAGCTTCCACAATACAGCTGCCCAATCACTTTTCCTGCAAGTTCCTGAGGAAGCCATAATGCACCTTGGTGACTTAACACTGTACTGTCTATAACCCGACAATATAAGACCAAACTTATATAAGGGGCCACACTGTTGAATTGGGTAGTAACACCAAAAAAAAAACAGTAAGCCTTGAAGGGGTACAGGTAGTTGTGTTTGTCTTTAATGGAACAAACCTTCAAACCACCCTGGTAGGTACCAAACACAAGTGTTGTGGTTCATCAGGGGGGTTGGAAACAGAAACTGTTGCTCTAACACTGCTGCTGGGTAGCTGGATCATGACTGGCGGTGTACTCTGGATACTGTACTCTCACATCAAGACGTACTCCGGGTATTATGAATGAGTCAAATGTAGCATGTCAAAAGAAATGAAGTGACCTCTTTCCAAATATCTGCCTGCTACAGAGGTATCAGTTATTGACAGTGAACTTCCTGATGTGTAAAGCCTAGACTGAGATGATGTCTCCTACCTTGGTTATACATGCTCCAGGTATTATGATAAGCTAAGTGATGGTCAGCTTCTCATGTGAGTGTGACTTGTCATCTGTACTAGCAGATGTTATTCATAATGTTTGTTTCCTGTATGAATTCTCGAGATTCTCGATTCTCGCTGTATGTGCATTCTTAGGTGTAATACTATTAATACCTTCCTTCATGATCAGAATATGAGACATATATAAGTTTCATGTATTGTGGTTGGAATAACAATTGAATTGTATAATACAAAATATTTTAGAGTAACAAATGCTTAAAATCATTACATGATAACAATATTATTTCAGTGACAGGCTGCTGCTACATTCTGAACTTTCGTGTGCAATCGACTGTTCTGCTTATTATGGTATAAATTAAGCCCTGTACTGTAGGGGGAAGCTGCCATT
This sequence comes from Lepisosteus platostomus, assembly GCF_059453375.1. NCBI lineage: Eukaryota > Metazoa > Chordata > Actinopteri > Semionotiformes > Lepisosteidae > Lepisosteus > Lepisosteus platostomus. The sequence continues at coordinate 31,200,742 of NC_142620.1, read as the reverse complement.
ACTTTGGGTTTGTTGCAGTTGAGAATATTTTTAGTACGGAGGTGGGAATTAATGTCAGCATCTATGTTCATTGCAATTGGTATTTTACTAATGTACTAGTTTAGTACGGAGCTGTGTATCAGACACCATTAAATCAATACTAGTTGGTATGCTGATTTGACAATTGTCCCACAATGACTACAAAAAGTTATGTCCAGCAGGCTTTATTTATGGTCTTTAATAGGCCATAAAACAGCAAATACCAATGTCATGTTGTAAGAGAAAGAATAAGTTCTGCTTCCTGAGATGAAGTTAAACAGATAAGTTTATTGCATGCAAGAAAACAATAAAACCGAAGTCTTGTTTCCCACAAGAAACAATAAAACCGTTATTGTTCAAAGTGACGGTACAAACTTTTAGTTTATATAGCCCTTTCCTGCCACTTCTGACGTAACTCATTATTATGGTAATGGAAGAAGAGATCACGGTATTTGGACAGTTCAGAGCCTTTTGGCCAAATGGTCAGGGATTTAGGTTACCCTCCCTGGGGGGTTACCTAGCTGGCATCTGGAATCCTTATCACTTATCTCCCTTTCCTGCCATAACTCTAGTCTGTTGCTTAGAAAGGAATCAGTTAACCCCTTCTTCACATCTTGTATCTTTCTTCAGTCAGCACAAAAAAAACACAAACCCAACTCTAATATCACCTTGTGTGCGCTTTTAATAACAAACAAAACCTTAATTACACGCATGTGAATATATGCATTCATAAGCTAAACATATATTCAATTATTCTCTAGTGCGGTCTCTAGCGGCTTGCCGGCTGTAATTATTCCTGATTAGAATAAATGGAACTTTGACATTCCTTCAAATGCAGAGTAAATTCTGCAAAGGCATTTTTCTCCATCATTTCTACTTGCTCTGTCTGTTTCCAGGTGAACACAGCTGTGCATGAAGCCAAGCTGATGGAGGAATGTGATGAGCTGGTGGAAATTATCCGGCAAAGGAAACAAGTAATTTCTGTGAAAATCAAGGAGTCAAAGGTAGGGTTCTGCTTCTTGTGGATCAAATGATTTAGGAAGGATGCTTGAACCTTCACTCAATCATACATGTTCAAGGACAGTGGTTTTCAACCTGTGGTACTGTGGTACTGCAAGGGGGCCATCAAATGATTGTTGTAATTGTAAAAGAGTCATAAATATATAACATAATATATATATATAATATAAATAACATAGTATAAATATTTTATAGATATTATGGTTAAGCATGCTGCATGACCAACGTGACTGCCATTTAGCACCATTATACGTCAAGACATGACAAGAATGCTAATGATGAATGTAGTTTTACTGCCTAATTACCTTTCATATCATAGATAAGTGGCTTACGTTTGGTTCTCTTATGAGGAAAAACCCAGAGGAAGGCCCATATACAAGCAAATAAACTGCTTCAGTGTCTCACACTGATAACCCAAAATCCAAAACCAAACTAAAAAAGAGAAAATATACAGTAGCAGTGAGTTCCAGGCTCTGGGCATTACATGTGCAGCAACTGAGACTGTGTGTTCCGAAGTGTTATTAAATGAGGCTTTAAAGCCAAACAAATTACAAAGACACCTGGAGACAAAATACAACGATTATGTGTCGAAACCTATTGAGTTTTATGAAAACAAAATTATTGAATCCAGTTTTACGGGAAGCTAAAATACTAAAGCAGTTAACTATTGTAGGCTATTGAGTGTCGGCTATATAGTTGTAGGCTATTGAGTGACCGCATTCGTGCATCTATTGGAAAATCTACTTGTTGAATATAATGTAACAGAGTTAATATCTACTTCAGTTTTATAATTGTTCTGAAAGTTATTGTGCATATTTTTGTTTCTCAACATCTTTACAAGTTCATTGGCACAGAAGGCTACACTCCTGGAAAAATTCTCAATTCATTTTGATTCTGCACGTTCAGTTTTGTTTTTGGTTAATGTTAAGTGTGTGAGATATCATAATAAAGAAAGAGCTGTACTGGTGCCTTAGTTTTCACAATATGTGTAATTACATTTTAAATATACAGGAATATAGATCTATGAGGTTCGCAAACGTTTTCTCTTTAGAATGTAGGAAACACATTTCTTAAATTACATGTTTCTTTGCTGTAAAACCTTCTGAAACATGCATTTTCATTATTGGATAAGTTGTAAATGTTGTGAACAATCTTTTTTAAATTTCTATAAGCTGATGGGTATGAAACATATCTGACAAAAAAGAGGAAGCTGTGATTTTGTCAATGCTTTTTACCTAGACCATCATGTTCCCTGTCAGTACTTTTAATAAACCCTTTTATATAACATAATAAAAATATATATGTATATAAGAAAAAAAAATATTCAAAATTATCAGATACTACTTAAGCAAAAAATCTAATTCAAAAATCATGTCAGAATGCCATGGAAGATATGTGATACGCAACCTACCTTTATCATAAATATTTTAATTATGCAGACATATTTTATACATCAAAGCCTTTACCGAAAATATTACTAATAGTATTAATAATGAATGACCTTGGACAAGCTGTAAACTCAAAGTATTACGATGGTCCACATTCTTTCTAACCGTCATTTTAAACTAAAAGACTTTATGTTTTAATTGACAAAAAGTAACACCACAGCATTTCGTTGATCTAACTAAATAACAAGGACAGGACATTAGCTAGCCAATATGATAAAGGAATACACAATTTTTTTTGTTTATATCTTTAGCACATTTATTTGAACATTTCCGTCGATTGTATAAGCACCAAAAAACTGTCCAATCCTTAGTTCGTCAGGCATTTTCTTTTACAATAACAGACATAAAAACTTCCTTGATTTTAACAGAGCATTTAATAATTTCTAAGAACGAAAATGATTTAAACTATGCAACACTTATCATTCAAAGAGAGCTCAAAATATCACATGGATCCTCAGGAGCACAACAAAGACAGCAGAAAAGATATGTGTATCAGATACATGAGAATCCAAGCCTTTTTATCTATGCTTTCTTATCTACGCTAAGAAGTAGTCTTTAAAATTTCTTTACCACACAGTAAAAAGTAAAAATTCTGAGGTGTGCATCATTTAATCTCTTTACTGTGCACATTTTAATCCACTTAGTATTGAATATTTATATGGAATTTTACCACTAAAGGGAAATTTTAGTAGCTGAGCATAAAAAGCAGAGGAGCATAACGCATCTGAAGGTCATAAACGATATTAATTTAGGAACATAAACATTTTTTTAATGTAAACTGTATGTTGCTGGTAACCAATATTCCATTTCTCCCTAAGCATTTTAAGCATTAAAGTCTTACATGAGGTTATTTCTAAACGTTTTTATGTAGTCCTTTTGACCATATTACTGTATGTGTGTTGCTGTTTCAGTACATGTCATATGACTTGCCTTGGTGGCGTGACGGCTTAGGTGACTGCTTTAGACTTTAAGGGTGAGGTCAGGTGTTCAAATCCAGCAATTGCTGTGAGTTTTCTTTTAACAAATAAACATTTCTTTGAAAAACGAAAATAGCAAATATTATGGAAACTACAGTATATTGACATTTTTTATATTTCAAAATATCACATGAGCCCGAAAGCCCTACATTAATGTGCATTCGCCTGGCACTGCGCGGTTTTCATCACTCTCCGCGGGAGTGCTGACTGTGATGAATTAAACTGGTTTCACAGGTATTTTCAACGTAGAAGGAGGCGAGTCTTCCAACAAAAGACACCTCCCCCCACTGACACGTTTTTAAAAAAAAACAGATTCACAGCGCAAAGCTGTGTCAGTCTTCTGTGTAAAAAAATCGGTTTGAACACCATTGGTGCTGTTTTTAATGAGCTGTTGAGTCAAAGCATAGGAATCTTCCTGCTGTCAGCAGTATTGTGTATATAAAATTAAAAAATCTTGCAGCTTACTCAAAGATTCTAAAATGATCACGAGGAAGTGTATTGCATGTCTAATGGTCTAACAAAAACTGCAGTATGCTTAAGAGTTGTTAAACCGGTTTTTATTTTTCAGCACAGACAACTTTGCCTGCTAGAGCGCCACAATTCACATTCAACCACATCACAGATCAGTCCCAGTGTATGACATATTGCTGTTTGATCTTTGATCTGAGCTTTAATAGAGAGCTTATCTCTATTTATATAACTATTGAGTGGTATTAAATGCAACTTTTTTGTATAAATAACACTTTTCTAAAATTTATTTAAAAAATAAATACAATTACTCTAATCTTTCCACGTTTGATCCCTTGAGGAAGTAGTATACACTCCTGCTTTGTTTAACGATGGCATGAAAAATAAATCTAAATAGTGAGAAAGCTATGCTTAAAGTTAATTAAGGGAGTTAGAAGGCCAATATAATGATTTACATTGCGTTGTCAGATTGTGAACCAATAAAAGCATTTAATTAAACAAACATTTGCGATTTTAATCAAAATGGGGAAAATGGGTGTTAGACCATTAGACATGCCATACACTTCCTCGTGATCATTTTAGAATCGTTGAGTAAGCTGCAAGTTTTTTTTTTATACATAGCATTCAGAAATACAATCAAAAATAGTTTTGTGGTGTATGCATAGATGAAACTTTTCTAAAATGTATAACAAAATTAAAGACGATTAAAATCTGTTATCTGTTATCTTTCCATATGTAATGTAATTAGAAAGTACAATAAGTTCCTGCTTTGTCTGTTCCCTCACACCTGAAAAAGGATTCACAGCAGAAATGTTGCAGGCAGACACGGCTACCCAGCCAAGTAAATGTGTTGCAGTAAATGTTTATATCATCATATCAAATTTTTTATTTCTTTTTTTAAGCAATTTTTTTTACCACGCTCGAGCATTCTTTTGTTCATATCTTTGGAAGGGAAACACAGAAAGCCTTCAAACCAAATGCATTTTAAAGACCACGAGTTGTGAAAATGTTCACAGCTTGCACATAACACTATCAGTGAGCTAATTCTCTTTTTTTAAACCTCCGGTTTTTCATCGATGTGTAATTACACACTAGCTGGAATCCGAGGGGATCGCTGTGTACACATGTTGTGATATTTAGATATTTAGAAATAATGCCACCTCACCGCCGTCCTGGAGGGGAAGGCCTACCAGGCGTTGCTGGATTTACCCAGGGACCAGCGGTACAACTACGCGGCGTTGGCGTCAGCCCTCTGGAGGCTTTTCGTTGGGAGAGGGGAGGGGCCGGAACTGCTGTGGGCGAGGTTGGCCCAACGCTGCCGCCTAGCGGGAGAGCCACTGGGTCCGGTCACCGCAGACATTGGCCTACTTAGCCCGCCAGGGTTACCCTACTCTCCGGGCATTTACAGTATTTAAACCGTACTGTATGTGGCTGGTCTTGGTAGTTTAAATAAAAATACACATCAGTATTCCACTTTCTTCCTAAACATTTTAAGCATCAAAGTCTTTCATTCGGTTACATACTGTGGTTATTTTGGAGAAAAAAAACGGGTGATTTTTCTTTCTTGTAATCAGCCTAGAATCTTTGTGTAAGCTATACGTTTTTTAACTTTTTAATTAAACTTTTTAAACACTTTAACTCTGTAAACGCAACCACACATTTTGTACAGATACAGTACAATCATATTCTCCTGTCTTACCATGGTGTGAAATGCTTTTAATCGTTTAAATATTTTTCGAATTAAATTTGAGAAAAGTTAAATCTACACAAGCATCACAGACTATTTTTTTATTGTATTTCTGGATGTTATGTTGCACTTCAATATTTTATATACATCTAAATAAATTCAGGTGTCAGGAGCATAAACAATTAGTAATCAATAATTAGTATTGAAATTCACACTGTGATAAATTGTTGTACCTCTATATCTTGTAAAAACATTAATTTGCAAGACTGTGTCCAAACATACGTTAAATCTGACTACCAAAAAATAAGTAAAATAAAAACTTATAAAATAAAAAATTAAACCAGGGTTCATTTTTCTTCTGTCTCTCCCTACTCTCTCTCACTCGCTGCGATTCAGACACAGAATGGTTAAAAATGGGAACAGGTCAGGTAGGCAGAAGGAAGGGGGAGAGGGAGGCATCTTCCTACCTCTATGACTAAAGAAAATGTCAAAGAGGACATAAAGAGCTGAAAAAGTTTGGCGCTGTCTTTTCTGTTTTAAAGGAACACTCCTTGTGGAAGAATTTTCACCTTGAACATTTGCCCACCAGCTAACACACAGAAGCAAACTGAATACAAAATGAAGTTGCAAGAATAGTGATTAAAAACATACTTGCTTTATACTGTTATACTGTACAGTATATTAAGCCCACTAAACCTCTTTACCACAATTTAACCGGGGCAAGGTCATGTCGCTGATTCACAGCTGGATACAATATTATCTTGCAAAAATTCAGACATTTGTCAACATATTTACGAAAACTATCCATCTCAGTAATCTCACTGTGTTAGTCTCACTGTATACCCCAGTGCTCACTCAATGTTCACACTCCCAGTAAAATAAAAAAAACAATTTCCTGCATTGTCACTTTACACCAGGGGGGAAGGAAAAGTGCCCGCAGTCATTTTTTTCACTGACAAAGTTGATTAAAACTCATTCACAGGGTGTGATATGTTAAAACAAACTCTGCTTAACAAAGTCGCTTGTAAGAGCAAGGTGACTTTCTGCTCAATTAAATAAAGCTACACTACAGACGGATTTTAAATTCTTCAAGCAAAATTAGCTGTTTGTCAAAATCTACTACTTTGCAAGCAGTACATAACTTCTCAAAAGGTAGCTTTTGTCTCTCGTGCAAACTCAACAAAGGTTTATTTTTTATAATTCCGAAATTTGAACGGTATTATAACATTGTAGCGATTATGGTTCGCAAATGTAAAATCAAAATACCGCCCCCCCTTCCAGCCAGGTCTCACCTCCCGCTGTTCCAAAGCCGTATGGTTTCAAAGTACGTGTCTCTCTCATCCTAGCATTAATCCCGCATCAGCAGGGTCCGTTTGTCAGCACGCCCTTCTCCATTTGGTGGTTTGAACCAAATCTTTGGGTGACGTTGCCATGAAATGCAACAGAGAATACTCCAACCGGTGCGCCGCTCCACCTGCCGTCGGGGGGGAGGAGAACAAAGTAATGTTGCCAAATCATAGATGGGGATTATAAGGAGGCATGGGAAATTTGGCCAGTACGCCAGGGTTACACCCCTACTCTTTTCGAGAAACACCCTGGGATTTTTAATGACCACAGAGAATCAGTACCTCGGTTTTACGTCACATCTGAAAGACGGCGCTTGTTTACAGTATAGTGTCCCCGTCACTATACTGGGGCGTTAGGACCCACATGGAGCGCAATGTGAGTGCCCCCTGTTGGCCTCACTAACACCTCTTCCAGCAGCAACCTTAGTTTTTTCCAGGAGGTCTCCCATCCAGGTACTAACAAGGCTCACACCTGCTTAGCTTCAGTGGGTTGCCAATTGTAAGTTGCAGGGTGACATGGCTGCTGGCTTGTTTCAAAGTATGTGTGAAATATCTTTTCTTACTCCAGTTATTAATCCAATCTAAAATCCAAAAATTTAGCCAAAAGGATTGCTGTAAAGGATAAATTCCAAGCTGAATAGAAAATCTCAAAGTGTCTTCTCTAACTCTTCGGTTCACAGCTCGTTCATGGTCATTCATTATTAATATTGTTACGAACAACAGGCATACAGATGGTACATGCCGGTTGCAACGCGGTGACCGTACATCCCTCTGCTCCCCTGCACATAACAAGGCTGCTGTCCGCTAGTGCTGAAGGAGGTCTTCTATAGCTCAGCTGGATAAACTTCTGTTAAGCAACATAGGAGACCTACGTTTGAGCCCATGTGGTGAAGGATGGACTGGGAAAGGAGCAGCGAGGGCACAAGCCCAAGAATCAGAATTTGTTACAATATTATTAATAATATATTCCTTACTGCATTTAAATTAGAATGTTTTTACAAATATAAGAAGAGGCGATACACGATGGGTAAATATAACCCTTTTCCCTCCTTAAACTTGTGTGAATTGTGTGAAGAAGTCCTAAACCTTCACTTATAAAAATTCATCCAGATACTCACCCTCACACCATAGCCAACAACAAGTTATAATAGTGGACAATTTTTATATATTCGGCTATGTAAGAAAACAAAGTAATTCTCTAATCGGGCTTTGAAACACCTGGGTGAAGGGCACTACATGACAGTCCATTGCCTATTACCATTTTAAGGACAATAATATATAAAAAAAACAAATGTCAAATGTTTCCAAAATGTCCCCTTGTGATATTTTAGCTGCTTAGTTACAGCTAAAATAACTACTGGGATTTGAAACCAGGCGTTTTCTGGTGACAGCTCAAATGCTGTAATAATAATAATTGCTTATATATAAAATGCTTTTCTGGACACTCCACTAGTAGGTAATAGGGACTCTCACCACCACCAATGTGCAGCATCCACTGGGATGATGCGACAGCAGCCACGGTGCATCAGAATGCTCACCCCACACCAGCTATCAGTGGGGAGGAGAGCAGAGTAATGAAGCTAATTCATAGATGGGGATTATTAGGAGGTCATGATTGGTAAGGGCCAATTGGAAATATGGCCAGGACCCCTACTCTTTTCAAGAAACGCCCTGGGATTTTTAACAACTAAGGAATCAGGACCTTGGTTTTACATCTCATCCGAAGGACAGTTCCCATCACTATACTGGGGCATTAGGACCCACATGGACTGCAGGGTGAGTCCCCCCTGCTGGCCCCACTAACACCTCTTCCAGCAGCAACCTTAGTTTTTCCCAGGAGGTCTCCCATCCAGGTAATGGCCAGGCTCATACCTGCTTAGCTTCAATGGGTTGCCAGTTGTGAGTTGCAGAGTGATATAGCTGCTGATATGTTTCTGTCTCTGTACATGTCTCTAATGTCTCGGTACATGAGACATTAAGCCTTATTATCTCCACCTGGCAGTTTAACAAGGTGCTTCCGGATGCTATTATCATATTCCAATTAACATGTGGTAAGATGCAGTATATTGCGCCACACCCAACGCATTTTAACGCAGCTTAGCTCACACATTTTGAATGCCTGGATCTGTACTTAGAGGCACATTATTTCTTTACTCTGTAGTACATCATATGTGAAAAGAGTGTAAGGCACACGGGGTTAAACACGTATTTATCAACAATGACAAAAAACACACTAAACTACAACAACATAAACATAAAATAAACTAGTTATGCTATTTACCATTTTACAAATAGGGCATCCCAGAGGCCTAACATCTTAACCACCCTGAAAAAAACCCAGACTGCTACAAAATAACCTCTTAAAATAATGCCTTCAATGGGCAGGAGAAGAGATAAGCTGCTTTGTGAACTAAGCAGAATACAACCTGTGGTAAAATCTCTCTCACTTCAAATCCAGATACCACATAATGAATAGGAACCTCACCATTCTAGAAATACACCCACTAACCAGGTAAAGCCAAAGGATTTCCTTACACATGAATTCAACAGATCCTTCATTTAGCAATGGTTAAATTGGTTTGAAGACATATTATAATAATTATTATTATTTATTTATATCAAATCAGCAGCATGATATATGCATACATGCACAGACAAATGAACATATAAAAATATAAAATAGTTTTTCTAGGTCTTAACTGGCCAATTTGTTCAAAAACATGCAACTTAGAAAAACTAAAATAGAATAAATTGCCATGAAGTAAGAGCTTGATCTGCTTCTTCAAGCAATTGTAGCTGTAGTTTTGGCTAACAGAGATTGGTTTTCCTCCAGAGTACACATTATGTTCTAAGGAACATTCTCTATATGATTATCTTCAACATTTAAAGCTATGGAGTATTCTCTATTCACCAGCTATGTCTTAGTTTAAGGATTAATCCTGCAAGACAATCCAGGCAATCCCTGATGTGCTCTGAAATGAGTTTCCATATCATTCTTTTCAAGCAAGAATTCTTCTTTGATGTGTTTGTATTAAATTAGATGTTTTTGTATGTTTGTGTATTAAAGATTTGCAGGAAGTAATGCTATAGCCTTTAGCAGATCAAATAAGATTAAGCTGGCAGGAACTGTATAAACTTAGAATTAAGCAATCCATGAACTGAGCCTCATCATAACTTCAATTTAAGTTTTCAGTGCCTGTCTCCATTTAATGCAAACCTTGGTATCCTGTTTCCACTATTATTAATCTCAATAATTACTTGTGATCAAGGCAAACATACAGAGCCCTCCAAATTTATTCATGTCCCTGATGAATTAGGAATAATATAAATCAAATAACAGAGCAAAACAAACAAACAAAGACAAAAGCCTTTTGTCAAACAAAGAGCCTGGAACTGTTTTTTTTCCCCCAAAACACTAAAAATGCTATATAATTCTATAAATGGCATTTATTGGCTTTTATTTTCAATCTGTCCAGAAAGTCCAGAAAACATGAGGGTCAGATTTATTCACAACCCTTTAGTAATCCTCTTCTTGCAGTGATTACACCTCCTGTTGCTCTAAGTTTTTTTTACAACATGAGCTTCATCATTTAGTGGTTCACAGTGCCTCAGAGTTTTCAGTTAAATTAAGTTAAATTAGGATGTTACTAAAAATGTCAAGCTACAAGCCTGTGATTGGAGAACTTAGGGCAAGGATCATATAAAATAGTAAGATGTACATATTTATTAATTTGAGATTTTATTATATTATAATATTATTTTAATACTATATTTTTATTAATTAAAATGTAAGTAAGGCTATTATTGACATTAAAAAGTATCAATGACACACAAATACACAAAAACAAGTGTATGAACTTTTGGTTAGGCTGGGGACTAGAATGTCAGAGTATTTCAGATCATCTCAAAACAATTTTGTAATATAGCCCTGGAAATGCTGTTTTTTTTTAAATTAAGTTTGCGAAATAATAATTATGGTGAAGGGGCTGTGAGGAGAAGCAGGAGTAAACTACCAGCTGTGGAGAATATTGAAATTACATCTTCTGAGCACAGTAGTAGCTCGGTGAGTTCCGAATATGATGGGGCTGATGTCTCCAGAAAATAAAATAGGAACTTAGAGACTTCATATGGGATAATAAACAATAGATCACTGATATCAAACAAATTTTGAGTAAGTTAAATAACAGACAGGACAAGGTGAAGGGATGGATAGAAAAAACTGTGAAGCAGCTTTTGCAATGACAAAATACTATGGAAATTAAACTAATGGACCAAAAAGAAAGATCATGTAGAGACAACATTCAGATTTGTGGTATTCCTAAAGAATCAAAAAGACACTGCATGGTAACTAAAAATCTGCTAAGGGGGGAACTTGATTTACCAAATGATGTGGAACTCAGAATTGAAAGAGCACACAAAGTGTTAGCATCAAAATCCAAAGTCCCAGATACAAAACCCCACTCTATTATTGCCATTATCTTAAGTTTCAGAATTTCTTTTTTTCTAAAGCTTGGCAAAAGAAATAACTTTTCTATAATAAAAAACAATTCTATGTGGTTCATGATCACCCCCAGCCATACTCAAAATGAGTTGAATATTCTGGAGTAAAGAAAGTGCTGAAGTCACAAAAAATAAAATTTTGGACACCATTTACAGTGAGATGAGAGGTTTTCTATGAAGATGAAACCTGTCTGTTCCTTTAAGCACCAGAAGCTAAAATGGACATGACAGAGAGGGATTCGATGATAAAATTATACTATTTCCCCCCACATTTTAAAAAGAGATAGAGTCATTATTTACTTGGCAGTAGGCTGGGAAATGGGGTGGCCATGTAAAGACAAGTTGCCGAAACCCCAATAAAAGGAGAAGCAGCAGAGAACAAAAGATCGTTGTGAGTCGCTGTGAGTTGTCACAAAAGTTGGTCAGGCATTATTCAGTTTTTTTCTGAATCTTTGTGAGCAAGTTTCCATCAGTGTTTAAGAGAATCTGTAAATGGCAAGACAGATAAGATATTTGGTGACTAAGGCCATGTCCCAGTATGCACCCTTGCGGTCTTGTGCCTTTCATATGCGTGTTCTCGCTTAGGTCTGCCAGGACATAAGATGTCCCATATCTAAATTTGTATTTCACATGGGTGCTCATGAATGCCCCCTAATGCACCTTTAATGCACCCTTCCCTAAAGTCTCCATCTGAACAGACTTTGGTGAAGGGAATTACCCCCAGTTCTTTATGGAATGGTGTTGTTTCATGTTGCAGCCTGAAGAAACATTAAAATGTCAGAGTCTGGGTGTTGCTGAAAGAAGAGCTGTTTATTCGTATGAATACGGGAGATCAGCTTGCAAAAACTAGTCTCTCCAAAATATGTTGCTCAGCATTATTTAAACACAGTAACAGACAAGGTTCCTACTTTTGACCTAGATTACCTAATCCCTAAAACGAACCATTTGTTTATAAGTCAAGCTTGGGTAGTGGAAAACAACCCCCTATTAAGACTTTCGTTATTGCTTACATTCACAAAACAAGACATTTGACATCCTTTTAACTACATTTAAGACATGAGCTGTATTGTTCCACTGACATATAGATGCCCCCTGGTGTGTTTCCACTTGTTAGTTAGGAAGCTAAAGGCAAACAGCTTGTTAGCTTATATAAAATCTATAACATTAAGTCTAACAAAGCAGAGAAGTTGGCACTGAGAATAATATATTGTTACAGCTTTAGTTGACTGAGAAATGAAAACAGAAAATAGAAAATGTTTGTGACACTTGGAAGAGCAAACACTTCTAGATTCAAATGAAAGAGGTCTGGGGTCCCTTGAGCAGAAACAATTGTAAGGTATACTTTAGTATACCTAGGTAAAATGTGGGTTAATGATTGTAAAGGAGCAGTACAGAAACACACAATATAAGATCACATTAAGAGCACAAAGAAAGGGAAGAAACAAGAAGCATGGAAGAAGAAGGAGAGTAGTGACAAGTGTACAGAGGATTTGGGACTTGAGGCTTGCACCAGGCGAGAGCTCCTACTTCATGATCATCCAAACCAAACCTGAAAGGAGCTAAGTATTTGAACCTTGCTAGAAAGAGAGCACTATTCTGTGTTCTAGTGAATTTGGGTTTTCTGAGTAAAAGATACCTGTTAGTAATATCTTTCCTGCTTAGGGTGTATGGATATGGATTTCTATGGATAAGGATATGCCAGTAGCCATATCACTCTACAACTCACAACTGGCAACCCACTGAAGCTAAGCAGGTGTGAGCCTTGTCAGTACCTAGATGGGAGATCTCCTGGGAAAAACTAAGGTTGCTGCTGGAAGAGGTGTTAGAGGGGCCAGCAGGCAGCTCTCACGCTGCAGTCCATGTGGGTCCTAAAACCCCGGTATAGCGACGCGGACACTATACTGTAAACAGGCTCTGTCCTTCAGATAAGACGTAAAACCGAGGTCCTGACTCTCTGTGGTCATTAAAAATCCATATGGTCATAATAAATCCCTATGAGACAAGCATGACAGTTGTGCTCCAGTATACCATAACAGAGAAACAGACACCCCATTAATAGTACATTTTAGTTTTAACTCATTTTGCTCAATTGACTGGGACAGACTTAGGGAAGCTACAAGGGAGCTCTATAGTTAAACAGATCTTTCAAAGGACCAATAATCTTCCTCAGACAAAGCTCATTTTTTCTCTGTTCTTCCCTGTCAGCTGAACCAAAGGACAAGCCTCTGCTTTTCTTCATCCTGCATGCGCTTTCTGCAGTTTCTCTTAAAATGACCTGTATTCTTTTTGTTTACAATAATTGTAAACCAGAGATCTCCCCCAGTCAGCCTGTCTATTTAGTTTCTGAGATGTATCCAATTTCTGTGGAATACACCCCATGTGAACTGCTCGCACCTTAGTGTACATTTTTCTCAATCTGTCAGCAGAGTTTGACAAGTTCCGTACATTTCACAGTGGTGTTATTCACCAGTCATAATTCTGAATCTACGGCATTTTAGCGATATCTGGTTTCAAGCCATTAAATAAATTAGGTTAATTACCGATGAGGCATCACACCTTTAATTTAACCTAAGGCTAAGCAGTATAAAGCACAAATGATAACCACTGCGGGACTGTATTTTCCCCATATATTTCAACTTTTGTTTCAATTAATTTTATACAAATACTATGATTAGATAACTCATTTAGCTCCACCTGTACTGTGCTGGTATTTGTACTCATACGTTTTAGACACTTTTATATTTTCTAGTCACTTAAGTTGCTTTTTTATTTGCTTTAGTCAAGTCTCTTTATTTAAGTCCCTAGCCAGTCTGGCTGTCTAGACACACTCACACCATCATCTACTGCAAATAAACTCACAGTTATGCACTGAGGTTTTTTACACACACACATATGCTGGCATACAAGTTCATAAGACACACATACACATCAAGAATATTTTGTTTCGTAATACATCCTTAAGGTCTTAGATTATGTCTTATGCTTCATGAAAATTTTAGTTATAATTTAAATATAACATTTTTGTTTTATCTTTACGTGCATCTATTTTAACAGCATAACTTTTCATAAACACAGCATCACTTATTCCAATATCTGTCCGTTTATCCTTACACAACTGGTTAGAAACTTTCTGACAGTCCTGCTCAGACCAAACACCATTTGATCATCCATATTTCTTTTTCAGCTTCTCCTCACACACACTAAGTACTTTGCACCCAGTATTCAAACACCTTTCCACAAGCTGCAACATCCCACACACCCTCTGCAAGACCTAACTTTTTATTCAATTTCTCTTCAGTTTCCTTCAACCTCTTCTCCTTACTCACACCATCTGATAACTGTACTATTGTCTCATCACACCAGTTTTCATCCACTCTGAAAACAACAATGAAACAACAATGAAGCACATCTGGGCTTCCCAGCAAAAAATAGAATACTCGCCCAAGATCGAACCGGGTCTTACAGCAACCAACTCACCACTGCACCGGTGCCTTCCCTTGGGCCAGGGGAATACCTGCTGGCCCGGCAAACTTACACTCAGGCTGTACTCGCTGGACAAGGGAGCCTCCCCACCATAGCACGAGAGAGTCGGGACGTAAGAGTCCTTACCTTTGATTTTGTGCACAGAATGCCATCTCAGGTGTTGGATGGGAAAGTCTCATGTCGATGGAGTACCCTGCTCTCAGTGCCAAATTGTAGAAACCAAGAGATTTGAGTCTGAAGTGTCCATTTGTCAAGCCAAGCTTTATTGTGTGCATACAAAGAACCACAATAAGGACCCTAGTATTTATAGAAGTTCAAAGGGAATATGGCTCTACACAGCTTAGATATACTTTTCTCTACACCCTCCCCCTCCTGTCTTTGAGGTAACTTTCTCAAGAAACCCGGGGACTCAGAAAGCACTTAAAACTTTCCTTTCTTATCAGAGGTTTAGTATAAACATTCCCCATTAGGGAGTTTAGTACAAGGGGGGAGAAGCATCTGTGCTAAAGCAAGCACAATGAAGGTTAGAGTTTAGCATGTGAATTCAGCAGGAGTTCGCAGCTCCTACCACTATATGGGTACAGAGTAACATACAGATTCTGCTAGCAGGCTCCATCATAAGGTAACAAGAATTTAGACAAACTGACTGAAAAAATACTTAACCAATGGATAAAGCTCCAACTAAAGATATGGAATACAGTTATAAAAGAGTATAATTTAAGTGATGCAGTAATGGTACTCACATGGTGCACCTACGATAAGGATACTAAACCAAACTGGATAATAGATTTATAGTTTGGATAGCAAAAGGAATAATGGGATTTGTTCTAATGTTCTACAAGACCCTCCAGAATTATTCACATCCTTGGTAAAGATGAGCAAAAAGGGCTATGAAAAAATGTTTTTGAGGAAATGAGGAAAAAATCCTAATGTAGCCGGCTTGTGAAGACATTTGTTTCTGAGGTTGAACACCGTCCGCGAACGTGTGGGGATCTTAAAGCACAGACCTGATTAGCCTCAGGTCTGGTAGCTGTACATTCCCATGTGCCGCGAAGTAGGGAGTGCAGTGGGTGACGTGCTCAACTGTTATATACCCTCCCCCTCAGTTTAGAGGGGATTCCCTAAGCATCCAATTGGTGTTGTTGGGAGAGGGCATCGTTGTTTTGGGCATCTGTGTTCCCCACCCGGTGTTGTACCAAAATGATAAGGTTGCAGGGCAAGGAACCACCTGGTCACCCGGACATTTTTCTCTTTATTAGATTTCATCCAGATAAAAGGTTCATGATCCGTAATGAGGGTGAATCCCTGCCCAACAGGTAATATTTCAATGTTTTGATTGCCCACTTGACTGCAAGACACTCCTTCTCCACAATAGCATATCTTTGCTCCTGGGGCAGTAGCTTCCTACTTAAGTAAATGACAGGATGTTCTTCGCAATTAAACTCCTGAGACACAGTTGCCCCTATGCCCTTCTCGGAGGCATCCGTTTGTAAGATGAACCTTTGTTGGAAGTTCGGGCCCCTTTGGACTGGATCCTAGCATAAAGTGACCTTGAGGTCAGTAAAGGTTTTAGCCACCTCCTGGGTCCAGTGCACGGTCTGGGGAGCTGCCGCGCACGTCAAATCTGTCAGAGGAGCAGCCCTCTCTGCAAGGTGGGGAATGAACCGTCCATAATTATTTAGGAGTCCAAGAAGGCCTTTATCTGGGTTTCTGTTTTAGGTATTGGCCAGTCTCGGATTATCTCTATCTAGTTGATTTGAGCCCAGATTTTTCCCTCTCCTACAATGTACCCAAGGTACTTAGTAGAGGTGAACCCACACCAGCTTTTCTTCAGGTTAATAACCCACTTGGCTGAGGGCCGATCTCCTGGCGATAGGACAAGGAGGCCAGGACCCCCAAAAAGAACCAAGCGGGACCCTAAACCATCAATGCAGAATTTGGAAGAAGAAGGGGTTAGAAGAAGGTGAGAAGGTGTGAGCTGTGACGCATGGATTGTTGCAGCGGTAGGGCAGTCAGAGTGCTCGTCTGCGTTCTTTATAGGTTTACTGTAGGGAAGTCATCTTCCGTTGTCCTAGGCGAGTCGCTTATTATAGGTACAGATGCAGCCATTCAAAACGCGTGGGGTATATTGCGGTACACCGCTGTGGGCATGTCGCATCAAAACGCAGTTTCACACGGTGCAACGCGTCATTTGACGTTATACTGGAAAATATCCGGAATCACCTTGTAAAACCACCAGGAGGAGCCAATAAAGCTTAACCTCTCATGTACAACATTTGAGCTTTTAAATTTAAACTGTGTATTACAGCATGTTAATCATCAGTCACTAAAAAGTTGGTATATTTTATGAAAGTAAGATTGCTCAGTTGGGCAAAAGTAGACAACCTACCTTTATCAACACTGTAAGGATCATGTTCTTCGACTTCTCCAGTGCCTTCAATACCATCCAGCCCTTACTTCTAAGGAGGAAGCTGGAGGAGATGCAAGTCGATGCCTCCACGACCTCGTGGATCACTGACTACCTGACAGGCAGACCACAGTCTGTGAGACTTCAGAACTATGTGTCTGAACAGGTAGTGAGTAACACAGGGGCACCTCAAGGGACAGTTCTTTCTCCATTCCTCTTCACCCTCTATACTTCGGACTTTAAGTACAACTCAAAGTCATGCCACCTGCAGAAGTTCTCAGATGACTCTGCAATTGTGGGATGTATCAAGGGTGAGCAGGAGGAGGAGTACAGAGGACTGGTCAGCAGCTTTGTGGAGTGGTGTGGGGTGAACCACTTGGAACTGAATGTTACAAAGACAAAGGAACTGGTGGTAGATTTCAGGAGGAAAAAGGTCAAACCTACTCCTGTCTACATCCATGGGAGTGGCGTGGAGATGGTGGACTCGTACAAGTACCTGGGAGTGCACATCGATGATAGACTGGAATGGTCTAAGAACATCGAGGCCATCTATAAGAAGGGACAGAGCCGACTTTACTTCTTGAGGAGGCTCAGGTCCTTCAATGTGTGTAGTAAGATGCTACACATGTTTTATCAGTCGGTGGTAGCGAGTGCCATTTTCTACGCAGTGGTGTGCTGGGGCTCTGGGATTAGAGCAGTAGATTCCAAAAAGCTGAACAAGCTCATCAGGAGAGCAAGCTCTGTCATTGGGTCTGACCTGGACCCCTTGGAGGTAGTGGCTGAGAGGAGAATGATGTCCAAACTAGAGGCCATCATGGACAACTTCTCCCATCCCCTCTATGACAGGCTTGCAGGAATGAAGAGCACGTTCAGCAATAGACTGATTCATCCACGGTGCGACAGGGAGCGCTACAGGAGGTCATTCTTGCCGTCTGCCATAAGACTGTACAACGCATCCACCTTGCGTCTTGGCAGAGGCAACATCGACAGTGACCTGTTTCTGGACTAAACGCATATACACATCTACTGCTACATCTGTTCTCTTTCTTTTTCTTTTTCTTTTTCCTTTTTACAACCACTTTTGTGCAATATATGCCAGGGACCTGTGCAATACATTTATATTTATATTTATATCTATGGTTACATCTATATTTATATTCATACGTGTGATACGATTTTCTGTGTACTGTTCTGTTCTAGTTTGCTCTTGTGTGTCCGGACTGTGAGTAACTCTTGTATTGTATTGTATTGTATTGTATGTATTGTACTATTATTATATAATTCGTTACACTGTGGCTGTGTTGTGTGTGTTAAGCTGCTGTTGCACTGCAATTTCCCTCACGGGATCAATAAAGTATCTATCTATCTTATCATAAATATTTTAATTATGCAGAAATATTTTATGCATCAAAGCCTTTACCGAAGATATTACTAATAGTATTAATAATGAATGACTTTGGACAAGCTGTAAACTCAAAGTATTACGCTGGTCCACATTCTTTCTAACCGTCATTTTAAACGAAAATACTTATTTTTTTCATTGACAAACACCACAGCATTTCGTTGATCAAACTAACGAGGACAGGACATTAGCTAGCCAATATGATAAAGGAATAAATGAATTTTTTTGTACATTTCATTAGCACATTTGTACAACCACTTGGAAACTGTCCAATCCCTACTTTGTCAGGCATTTTCTTTTACTATAACGGACATAAAAACTCCCTTGCTTTTATCAGAGCGTTTCATAATTTCTAACAACGAAAATGATTTAAACTGCGATACTTTTATCATTCAAAGAGAGCTCAAAATATCACAAGGATCCTCAAGTAGTAAGACAAGAAGTAGTCATTTCTTCATTACACAGTGAAGTCAAAATTCCGGGATGTGCCTATATCAGAAAATAGAGGACTTCTTCTAATATATGTCAGGCAATCAGACTTCAGGACCGGAATTATCCATTTTATAATGGGGAATACAGATGCAGCCATTCAAAATGCGCGGGCGATACTGCATTATTTTCCGGTGCGCTGTACGCAGTCTACAGCGAGTTACCCTTAAATACCGCTAGTTACCGTAAATTTTCCTATAATACCGCAAGCAAAATAATAGTATCCGGAATTTCCGCAAGGTGGAGCTAATACAGCTCAACCTCTCATGTCTGAGCTGTCGCCAACAAAGTCTTTAACGAAGATATTACTAATAGTATTAATAATGAATGACCTTGGACAAGCTGTAAGTGTAAACTCAAAGTATTGCCCTGGTCCACATTCTTTTTTTCATTGACCGTCTTTGTAAAAGTAACACCACAGCATTTCAAGCATTTGTTTCCAATCATGCAAAGTACAGTAATTTTTGAGAATCGATTCACCATGCCTTTTACATGCTCATAAAAGAGATTGATTTAGGAACATAAACATGTTACCGTATGCAAACTGTACTGTATACAGTATGTATATGTATATTTAATGTCTTAACTGTGCCCGTTTAAGTATTGAATATTTATATGGAATTTTACCACTGAAGGGAAATCTTAGTGCCTGAGCATAAAAAGAATAGGAGCATACTGCAACGCGTGTGAAGGCCATAAACGATATTAATTTTGGAACTTAAACATACAGTATATGGCTGGTCTCGGTACTTTAAAGAAAACATACACACCAGTATTCCATTTCTCCCTAAACATTTTAAGCATCGAAGTCTTTAACTAACGTGATACCGGAGTCAACAAGCATACTTTTAGAATTTGATTAAAAGGGAATATAATATGGAATCGCGTATCTAAAGAAATTAATAACGATATGATTTTATTCATGTACTGCGACAGGGCTGTGTAGGGCTGTTTCGCCTCTCTCTTCATGTGACTTCCCTTGTAGCCCACTGGTCTACGTCCCTGATTACCAACTTACAGGTTGTGTGTTCAAATCCAGCAGGCGCTGTGACTTTTCTTTTAACAAACATTTCTTCGAAAAAATAGAATAGCAATATTATGGACAATCAATTGACTTTTATATTTCAAAATATCACAACATGATTGATTCTAAGTAATTTTTGATAGCAATGAATAGTCACCTTCTTCCCTTCTGACAACGGTCCCTGTGTCTGCTTCCTGTTTCTATTGTGTGTGTGTGGGAGGGGGGGGGGAGTCCCTTCAGATCTCCCTTCAGATTTAAAAGGTTATTAATCATATCTTCGGTGTCGCATCTTACCAGTGCAGCTGATCTTTTGCTCCCTGGGTGGGTCAACTATCACAAAGCTTTAGAGAACCTAACATTTCTATTATCAACAAATTGTAAATTTGTAATAGAGTAAATTTTTATAGAGAAATGGAGGCTGGACAGTATGCGTTACAATATAAACATTTATATTGATTTAAATCGTGTTTTGATTTAAATCGCAAACGCGTGTTTAATTATATGTGTTTTTTTTTAATTAAAACCTGGGCGTAACACCATTTCCTTTTTCTGATCACTCGCTTTCTGGATACACGTCTCACCTGTCCTGTTCTTTGTTTTCCTGGTTTGCTGATTATGCCTGCTGCGATCCACTCCTACCCTCACACCTAAAGAAGACTATTTTAAATTTCTTGGCACGGTTCATTGTGCAATTAACCCTTGTATGTGCTGTCCTTAAGGTGATATCACATAAAGGTGATATGTAAAATAATGTTTTTTATTATTGTTATAGAGAAACATAATCAGATTTTCCCCGGTTCAGAAAAAAAAGATCTAAAGTATACTAGTTTGTCACTAGTATACTTTTAATACAGTCTTTGCTGTGCTCTTGGGGATCCTTGTGATATTTCGAGCTCTGGTTGGATGATAAATGTCGCAGTTTAAATAATTTTCGGTGTTGGAAATTATGAAACGCTCTGTTAAAAGCAAGGGAGTTTTTGTGTCCGTTACAGTAAAAGAAAATGCCTGACAGAGTAGGGCTTGGACAGATACCAAGTGCATTTTTGCAATCGGCCTTATTTATGGGTTGCAATTTAAAAAAAGTCAAAAACCGCGCTCAAAATGCAATTTAGAGCTTTCTGGACACCCAAATTAATAATGTAACATGCCACTGTTTGTGCATGAACAGGGTTATACTGCTATTCCCTTAGATACCCGATTAAAAAAAATATAAAAAATGTTTTGAATCCCCGGCGGAACTGGGCATCCATATGAATCAAGTAACAGGTTTATTCCATGCTGAAAAAAAAGAAGAAAGAAAACACATTCCATAAGAATTGACTGAGCTCCGCTCTGTACCACACAATGATTCCCCCAGAGTCTCTGCCCCGGGTTATTTGGGTTTTTTGACAGAGGGTAAAAAACTCTCTCTCTCCCTGTGTATTGTCTGTTTTTTTGTGCTGTCCTTTGACAAAACAAGGCTCGCCAGCTTATGTGAATCGAAACCTGTTTTTCTAGCTATGAAAGTCGTGCGATGTGTAAGCCACAATTCAAATAGAGAAAAAAGAGCTGACTGACAAGATTTAAGATGTGGCTGTCAATGTTGGATTAAAAAAAACACATTGCCCGACGTTTGTTGCATTGCTTGAAAAATAACTTTATTTCGAGAGACTGGATAAGTAATTCAAGTGTTTTTTTTTAACTTCCTGAAAAAACAACTAATAATGTAACTATATGTGCAAACGTTTTATGATATGTCGCTGTTGTGAATGTCTGGGACATGTGCTGGCTGGACAAGAGGCTCTACTGTACACAGAGAGGGGGGGGAGGAGGGGACAAGCCGATACATACTCTTAGAGTTTGATTAATAGGGAATATAATACAAAAATATAGTACTAAAAATAAGATACACTCTACAGACATTCACAACGGCGACTGTCAGAAGATAGGACACAGCGGCTCAGGCACCTGCTGAATGGAAAAGGGGCACTTTAATGTTCTGTATGGCTAATACTAAAGCCAATACTTCAATACTTTAATATTCTTTTCTGTATGTTTAACAATAGTGGGTACTTGCCTAATTCGTCCCTGCTCCCGTTTTTTTGTACCTGTTTCCCTGAGGTCTGGCTTTTTTTCTGGAAAACCATAACTCTGGTCTTGTCCAGATTGACTGTGAGCACCCAGGTCTGACAGTGCTGCTCCAGCAGTGCCAGGTTCTGGCGCAGCCTCTGTTCTGTGGGCGACAGCAGGACCAGGTCATCTGCAAAGAGCAGGAACTCGATTTCCATAATCAATGCAGATTTGTACATCAAGGGACAAAACAATTATTGTGCCCGGGTCCTCAATGGGCTTTGACGTGCTAATGCGTTGGTTTAACAGTCCGGGTGTGGCAAGCCTCTAATGTCTCCCGACTTCGGCAAAAGGCACCCGCCTTTCATTGGAAGACAATGAACACACTCTAGCCGTACATGTGAATATAGCATAAATACACCAAGGGATTGGGTGAGCTCCCATCACAAAAAAAACTGCGAACCTGCACTACAGCGACCACAGTACAGTATGGAGACCAAGACCTTTTACGGGAAGAGACGGAGTGCTTCTGCTGCCCCAGCTTCCAAAGAGCGAAGGGTAAGCAAATACAGCAGACTTCATCTGAAATACGCGATTACAGCGCATATTACAAGGTATTATTGCCGTTTTGAATTTTAAATTCAATTATAATTATTTCTTCGTAGCCTGTTCTTCAAGAAAACACCGCACGGGCGAAACGATCTTCGAAATCTACCACCAGGACAGTAAAAAAGAAAGCGGTAAGACGGAAAAAAAGAAAAGTTTATTTTGACGTCTGTTCCGCGACTGATGAATACTACTGTGTGACTTTATTTCTTACATGAATTATGTTATTTTGCCACAGGCCGTGGGTCTCTGCTCTCGGCCACTGGCCAGGGTGCCAACCTGTAGAAGCACCACCTGTGTGGAGACTTTTCGGCAGCAGCGGGAGCAGTACGACGCATTACTGGGGAGGATTGGGAGGCTAGAGACACTCCTGAAAATGCAGACTTTTGTCAATTGAAACCGGTGTGTATGTCTCTCTCTGCTGGATTTCCCTCTCACTCTCTGCTGAATGAATAAAATCATTTTATTAAAAACGCGTTTGCGTTTGTCTGGTATTTACTTTGGTCCCTTTTAACTGTTTTTCCATCTTCTTTATTGCTTTGAGATGCCACTTTTAAAGGTGATATGTAAAATAATGTATTTTATTATTGTTATAGAGAAACATGATCAGATTTTCCCCGGTTCAGAAAAAAAGATTTAGAGTGCTACACCTAACTTTCTTAATTCGATGTATTTAAAGCAGTGAACTACTGTAGGTGTAACATAACATTCAGAAATACAATCGAGAATAGTTTTGTGGTGTTTGTATAGATGAAACGTTCCTAAAACGTATAACGTAACAAAATTAAAGACGATAAAAATCTGTAATCTTTCCACTTATATGTCATCGGAAAATACAAGAAGTTTCTGCTTTGTGTAAGGATGGTATCAAAAAGTAACCTAAGTGGTGAGAAAGCTGTGCTCCTCAAAGCGCTTTACAGGATAAAAACAATAACAACACTAGTGGCTGGGCAAACGATTTTTTTTTTACAGAAATACAAAATGAGATATAATGATGTGCATGAACAAAGTTATACTGCTATTTTCCTTAGATATGCAATTAAAAAAAATAAATTTTGAATGGCTGCATCTGCATAGTGTAAAATCCTGGGTTCGATAAAATGTTTCAGGCATTAACGTGAAGGACAACAGAGCTTTCACTGGCCGATTATCATTATTATTAATAATGATATTAATTTAAGGCTCTAAATATCTAAACATATGTATCTATATAGCAGGTAGTATCACTGTATTCCACTTTCTTTGTAAACATGGAAAAACAGATTCACAACACGACGCTGTGTCACTGTGTAAAAAAAAAAACGTTTGAACACCCTACATTGTAATAAGCTGCTGAGCTAAGAATAGGAATGTTCCTGCTGACAGAGGGGGTGGAAAGTGCCCGCAGTCTCTTAATTAGTATTACAATTCGCACTGATTCCCTTGCGAAGATATAGACATAAGAATATTCGTGCATGGTCAAAAAATGGCATTAAGCACTTAAAATTAATATGTTTAATAATAGTAAACTGTAACATGCTGTAACAAGATTGGCTAAACTGGGAAGAAGATGCTTTCAGAGAAAATGTTTCAGGTGTGAAGAACAT